>NW_009953217.1:2118036-2149993 GCF_000747805.2 Chaetura pelagica
TCCCTACAGACACTAATACAGAAAAGAAACATGGCACCATCAAACCTGTCAATATTTATTTTACTGGAACCTTAAAAGGGACTGGAAAATGACATCAGATTAAACATCAATTGGAGAGGGGATGGAATAATCTAGCAAGACTTTAATCCCTTTACCTAGTGCTCCTGCACGATACTAACACATTTTACTGTTCTAAGCAGCACCTAGAATAAAAGATCCAGTGAAGGGCATTATCAAATTGCAGCAGAATAATAAAGTTTGTCTGTCTCTGATAAGAGTTGCTGCTGCATTACTGCTAACTAAAAAGAGGATTCTCTCCCCCACACACACCTACAAATCTTCAGCCCTCCCACCTTCATTTGTCCCGTAAAGCATTTAACAGAAATAGCTATTTTTAGAAAGGATGAAATCTCAGCATACCTTCAAATCAAGTGCTTCCGATGTGCAGCAAGATCATTGCCGAGAGAGAGCTGCAGTCTACTGTGTCAAATTACAGCCTTGGAGAGAAAGGCGGCAGCGTCGGCAGCAGCAGCATTGGTGTGTTTGCACTGCTAGCATTCAGGCTAGAAATGATTCATTAGTTGTCTGCAGGGAGGCAGGATGAAAAAGAGAGAGCAAGCATCATCGGCCATGCAGCAGCTGCCAGAGCCTATGAAACAGCAGTGCTCGCACACACATACGCACACAAAGATGGCTTTCCCTATTTGCCAGTTTCTCTTTCACATAGTATTAACCCCGACGCAGCAGCAGGCAGCACGGACAGGAGCCGACGAGCAGCAAGTGGGATCGCAGCAAGGGTGTGTTTCACTGAGGGGGGGCGGGGGGAAGCCGGGTGTTGGGAGATTTTATTTTACCTCCAAGTAATGCTGTCACAGGATCTTCTCAGTAGGTCATCTGTGGCCTACTGGCACGAACCAATGAACTGTAAATGTGAGCTGCATTTTTTTTTTTTTTTTCACTTCCAAGCCTGCCCAATGGAAGGCTTAGAAACTAAAATGCAGAAGGGTATTAAGACAGATTACCTGGAGCATCCTAACCATTCTGTCTTTCCTCTTCTCAAGAAAACTCTGTATAATACACTCACACAAAACTTCTAAGTGTGCAATGACCATCTATTTACCCAGCAAACAGAGGGAGACACTGTAAGGGGATACAGGAAAGATCTTAAATAATTTTATAGAAAAATTTTATAGCTTTAACCTCTCCCACCCCTCCCAGCAGAAATTATGACTCAGATTCTGACCACTTTGAGAGTCCATTCACTGTAACATAACTGAATTCTCAAGGCTGACTGAGCTTAAATTATCAAGAAAACATATAGATTTTGAGGTGCAACTTCTCTATTTTCCTTTCAGTATTATACAGTGGAAGGAAATATTGCACTCTCAAGGCACTATTGTATTGAAGTCTGTTAAAGTATCTGAATACATCTCTCAATTTAATAATCTCCCCTTTATCTCAAAAATTAAGTGTTCATGCAACTGAAAGAGGCAATATTAATTTACAGATCCTTATAAAATATCAGTCTTCCCCCCATTTTACTTATAGGCATAATGAGGAAGAAAGTGATGATTTTCTGGAAAGTCTGGCATTAGTAAAAGCAGCCAGATTTCCCCCGAAGTCCAATAATTCGTCATAAAGTTGAAATGCATGCAGACAAGCCTCACCCCCAATAACTGTTTGCACCATATGCTTCACTGGGAGGTATTAAGAGCCACGGAAGAAGGGCTTGTCAGATGATCTCTTTCTTACAGTTTGTCTTACCTGGATTTCCAGTCTGTGATATATTTGAAACTGGTTTTCTAAACAGAAAGTCCAGCATCTAAAAACCTGGTATATACATCCACTCGTTTGTGTATATCTCAGCCCCAGATGACCTTGACTGAGATTACTCAAGACTGTAGTGGGAACAACTCTGGTATCTTCTGAGAGAAAAGCTGTCCGTACTCAGATCATATGTTCCTTCCCAGACTAGATTATGACTTTGATCATAAGACAAGTGCACTTTTACTTTTATAACCAGTTTTTGTAATTTTTAAATATTTTTTTTTTAAATATGAGTTTGGCAAGCTATTTTTTTTTTTCCTCAGCTGAACTACGTGCGCCTTCAAATCCAAACATTCCTTCTGACGATGACTGTGTCTTACCATACTGTGCTTCAGCAATAAATACATATTTGCAGCATATGACACACAGAGATACAAGAAGATTCCAGGTGACACACGTTAGAAATCTACCTTGTCGAGGCTGGAGACTAGATGAACATACCTGTTGCTTTATATGCATTTGTACAAACAAAAAAGGTACTTTACTAAGCCAACTTGATACTTGAAAATAAGTCAGATCACCGTGAAATTATTTAAAATGCATATTTGTAAATGGATGTGGGGGTATGTTTATGTATAAAATATGTAAATTATAATAAACTTTCTGGAAATCTTGTTTTAAAAATATGGAAAATTATAGTAATACTTTGTCACTCTGAAAATAAAATAGCAACTAATTTTTAAACTATAAGCACAGATCCACTGCTGTGAAGATTTTAAAACATTTTTTTTTTTATCTCAAGTAAACATTTAGAAATTTGAGTCACCAAAAATCAGCATAATCAACCTGTTATGCCATCGCAGATGAGAACTCACATTTGAGTGGAACTGTAAGATGTTAGGACATTGTTAACATAAACAGTTGATTATTAATTTGGGAGTTGACATGGCCAAATATCAGCATCAAGTATATACTTTCATAGCAATTCTTGCCTGTTAGGGCTGGGTGCAGTAATGCTGATGATGGGCTGCTGGTAACTCGGAGTGCATATGTAATAGTGTTGCTGAGAGAGGAAATTAACTGTTCTGTGTGCTAGACCAAGAAATCCCCCCAGAGTAACAATCCCAGTATAACAATCCTACTTTCTGATAAACAGTTTTCTTTAGAAAAAGAGATAGATATCTTTCTGTACATGTTAGGGCTCTATGAAATGTCCTTTTAACTATGGAACCTCTCACCGGCTGTAATGAATTTCATGTTCTTTCTGTTCTTTCTGAAGTACATGAAACAATTATTTAATATACCTCCTAAAAGATGAATTTTCTTCTTAGTACCCTTAGTATTTCAATAAAAAAGCCAAAACTCCACTTTGGACACTGAGGTGGACTGAAAGAATAATAAAGGATCTTACCTTGCTAGCTGCCAAGACACACACAGGGCCTCCTCTGGAGATAAAGGACAGCTGTCTCTGAAGCCACAACAACTCTCTCTGGGACTGTTTCAGTAACTGTTCTGTGTCTCCTGGCTTCTGCCCCATCAGCCCTTCCTGCATGACAGGAAAGTTTCGATTTCTGTTTTCTCAAATACATGGAGACATTAGCATATGATATGTCGTAGCCAAATTTCTAACTAAACTAGAACATCGGCTATAGCAATTTATCTATATTTATGCATGCAACTTCTTATGCTTAACTTAATATCCGCTGCCATATAAAAAGCGAGTGACTCTTCATAGCATCAGCAGCACATGCTACACTTTGAGCACCCTAAATAGTTCAAGGTTAGTAAACTTCCTCTGGCTGTAATCAAGCCAGGTTAGGTTGAGGTGGAAAACAACATGGGCAACTCCATGCCTTTGGAAACTGGAAGAAGTAACAACGAGCTCAGAAATGCTGCTGATAGGGCACAAAACTTGTAGAAAACAATACTGAGAAGAGTCTGATGCTATAACTAAAACTATAGGAATGCCACTAAGTAATGCAAAGTACAAAATCATATCCGTAGTGAAAGTCTTAACTTGTAGCTAAAACAGAAGTATTGTGAATTCAGACCAAAAATCTCTTCTAGACATGTAATTTGCAAAATATTTAATACCAGTAAGTTATCTGCTTAGGCAAAACTTGGGAAAAAAAACACAATATTTTTTTTCTACTTGATTTTAACACCTCTATGAACTACTTTCAATGTAACTGTTGACCAGCACACTTAGACATTAAGAACAAAACTAGATTTTTACATACCCTCAGGCACCCAAGCTGATTTTTGAGTTCTTCGCACTCCACTTGCAGCAGTTGGATCTCCAAATCTTTTCTACTTTTGGATTTTTTGTTGCTATTTTGCAAATGCTGGGCCTTAACATTGACAAAGTGCTTTTTCTGCTTTAGAGGAAGTGTTCTGGTAATTGTCTGTGTGATGACAGCAGTGTTACTGGATGACAATGTCAACGAAGTTGAAGGGCTGACATCCTGATAAAGAGACAATATATTTTTCATGTTGTTTTTGCTAAAGCTTTGTCTGAGGGAAACAGTATAATTCAAATTCTTTCAAAAGACATACCATAAGTGCATTGTTTGAAAATTTGATTCTTCAGATCTTTTATTCAAACAGTAAGTGAACAAGAGACAATCTCACTTGATCAATCAACAGTAAGGAGATAGGGATAACAAAAAGAAATGGAAACCAGACAGCTTCTCTTAAATATATTATTTTGATTCATTCAGTAGGTGCCAGTGAACCATGATTAACCTGACTAGATAGATATTGGTGTGTTTACCACTTGATGGCAACATAGTGCTGCTGCTCAACAACTACCTTCATGACCTTCACCCTGCATTGTATCACACAGCTAATTAAGAAATTATCCTCATTGCTGAAAACACACCACTCTTGGAAGCTGTGCTCCAGTTACATCTGAGGTGCTGTATCCCGAAAGATATGTTTGATCATACCGCAAACTCTTCACTGGAAATCAGCTGTCATAGAGTCAAATTTACGTATAAAGAAACTGAAAGTCCCTTCTTCAAGATCAGGCAGTTCACAGCTCTTTATGTCCCAAGCCTTCTTGCTCTCCACCCAGTGATTAAGTTACTTCTTGACCTGTCCCAATGGGCTCTCTTGTGCAGCAAGTTAGTACGCCACTTCAGCAGCAGTATGAGAACCTAGCCCAGTGACACAGGTTCATTCAGCAAGTTAATGCTCAGCATCTTGTAAGAAAATTAGTTTTGATTAGGAGGATCTATCTGTACTGCTAAAACAATCAGATATTAGGTGCTTCAGTGTAAGAGCCTCACAGTCTTCCAGACACTCACAGAAGCTCTGCTGCTGGATACACAGCCATTTTGCTAAAACAAAATGCATTCCTAGAAGTCAATGTAATTGTAACAGAAATTCCCCTTCATTGATCTATTTCTTTTAGCTTTTTTTAACCAAAAGAGTCCAGATACCTTTATATATGGAAAATGCACAAAAAAAATATTCTGTGCAGGAAATTAAGCTGTTTGCTACCCCCATCAGCTATCCAGATCCCATTTCTTCTAAGATTTAGCCACCCTTCTCAAAATCCATTATCACTGAACAAGTTACTAATTTCTCAACACAGTCTTCTTTAACAAAGAAATAATATTTTTTGTCATATTCAGCTAATAATTTTAATATGGTTGAGAGCTGACATTATAATTTAAGATTGTGTAGGATTTTAGTTACAGCAGCTGAACATTCTTTTGGTCATCACTTCGCTTAAATTTTGTTCTTGTATTTCACACCTAATTTTAGAGAGAAAACCTAAATTCTCAGTTCATTATTTTGTGATGTGCAAACCCCAAAGTCTATAATGGAAGCGTTCTTATTTTCCTTGTGAAAATTTTGCCTGTTTTTCTCTTTCGTTGTTGTTTTTTTTTTCCCTCTGTTTGGGCTGCGCTCAGTGTCGTTTTTCTCACGTGTACCTTTTGATGAAGGCCCAGATGCTGATCTCCGGTGAAAAAACAAAATGAAGCCTTCAATTGATCTGAACTGCCCTTTCACAGTGCTCCCAGGGCTGTTTCTCACATTTTTTACCTCAGTCTGTGCAGGTTTTGCCCTTTCTTACACCTGCTTCCCCCGAGGCACCCGAGGGGCTCAGCTGCGCCTGTGGGGCGGCGGGAACCAGCTGGAACTGCCTCCTCACAGAGGCGCCTGAGCCCCCTCGGCTGCCTGAGCCCAGGCATGGATATTCAGTACACGCATTTAAAACACAGTTAATCTGTAAATCAGAGGAGAACCTCAGCTGAAGAGGCCAGCGTTCTTCATCTCCTACATCGAGTAAATCCCAACAAGCAGCCTTGCAGTGTGAGGGAGGCAGCAAATGACCTAACGAGATACAGCTGTGTCAGCTGCATCAACGTCAACAGGCATTTCCTTTTCAAAGCCAAAAAGGCTCAAACTTTTGAATAATGAAAACTTTACTGCCCCAAACTGGAATACTGGTAGATTCTCACAAATAAATCCTGACACTGACTTCAAAAGAGTAAGTCAGGTATTAGTCTCCAGCAAATGCGGTTTCCATGCTCTGAAACAATTAATTTTGTCATGAATGAAAAGAGCGAGAAAAACGGAATCAAACTGTGATGTTACATCTGCTAAATCTGCACATGAATATTTAATAGGCAAGTTTCTTCTATTAACCATTAAACTGTTGAGTAAATGATACAGTTAAAAGTCTGAGAGTTGCCAAACACTTCAGTGTTTATTGATTTTTTAAAAATAATTTTTATTATGTTCACATATCTTGAAGGAAGAAGCATTGAAAGCTCTGGAGATTGAACCCATTAGTGGATAGAAGAGATGAATCAGAGTAAACATCAGATAAAGTTCCCTATCCCTAAAGCACCCCGGTGTCATTGGAAAGACAGTTTTTCTGTAGATAAACAGGGTGGTCTGTCTCAATCACAAGGGCATCCTCAGGTTACCCTCACCACTTTTTCTATGCCTATCTCAGACACGTTTCTTTTTGGGAAGGTGTTGATCCGTCTTTCACAAGCTTCATGTGCAAATAAATATGCGGGAATCATGACAAAAGGAATTTGACATTAGCCTGTAATGCTTTTATTGTGAGATTACTTCAAATGGAACAATATTTTAAATTGGGTATTTTACAATGAAAGCAATAAGTAACAGTAATTAGAAGAGTAAAAAAAACCAACAACAAACCAAACAAACAACAAATCATAGTGGTGTAGTTCTGTAACTGATTCACATTCATAGCAAAACTCCTAAAACTGCAAAGTAATTTGTGCTGGACCATAAAAACAAAGTATACGTATCAGGGAAGCAAAACATGAAATAAATCTCAGTGTGTCAGGTGCCAGGGAGGGTGCAGACATCTCCCCCAACATATCGTCACTTCTGATTTGATCCAGTGCCATGACAGCTGTTTCAGCACTTGAGAGTAAAGCCACTGGAAGATTTTAGGGCATTTAACACTCACCTTGCTCTTCTTAACAGTTATTGAGCTACTTTTCTGTTTGCCTCTGCCCTCAGATGTGATGTGTGGAGGCTTTTCAGATGTTTGTTTTTCTTTCTTGTTGCCCTTTTTGGACTGTGGAACAAATTCATCAATAGATCATTAAAGTATACTACAACACATCTAAAATGTTTCAGTGATTCTGTTCGTCTTAAATCAATTTGTTTTTTCATGGTAAAGCACAAGTTTCAAAGTACAGAAATGAAGCCCAAGAGGGCTAATGGAACAAATTAGAGGTGGAATTCAGTCAGCAGCAGAGGACTAAACATCTCTGTGGCAGAGCCCAGTTATAAGCCCCATGTCTGTGCAGTGTTAGCATGGTGTGAAGTGTGCTAATGCTACAGGATGGGAGACTAGAGTACTACTACATTCCAAATAATAAGTAATATTATTATGAACAATTTGTTCCATGCACAGCATTTTGTCTCTTTGTCTGTCTCAGGAAGAATCTCATATTGGGTTTGTGTGGACAATGAGAAAAACAGCAGGGATACAAGCAGCATGTAGTTAAACGATAAATGGCACTTCTTCATCAGATTACTCAGTCAAAAGAGGGCACTTTCTGCTACATCCCTGGAATTAAGTGGGATAAAGAAGCACACAAACAGGGACCTTTGTTCCTTCTGCTGTTATCCAATACAGAATGACAGGGTATAGAATAAACATGCAGTATTATTTTAAGTGTGCTACTGATTTTAGCATTAATTCCTTCTTTAAATTTCAGGGTGCTGCTGAAATCACATCAACTTTATAGTATGCTACGTTCAGAGTACTACAGTTTTGTCTCCCAGAAATTACAAGCCTAAATAAACAATATAAAGCAGCTAGAAAATTTTCCTCATAATGTATTGATTGCTCAGTTCAAGGTGGTTTGGTACTCTTTCTTTTAGGAAAGTGGATCCCTCTTTCCTCTGTACATGGATGTTTATGGGAAATTTCATAATGGTTTCCTGTTGCCTCTTACTCTGTGTGCTGTCTATAGGCACCAGCAATGCAGCTGGTTTTTTAACTTTACATAATATTTATTCTTGAATAACTAAGACTGCTCCCAGAAGATAAACAAAGTGACTGTTTCTCCAAACACCACTACCCTTATTTTCATCCTTTCTCTGCTGACAGTGAGTCAGGCTGCTCTATTTGGCTAGCACGACTTGGCATTTTGTACCATTTGAGGTGTGGATTTCATACTTGAGAAGAGTTAATCCTTGCAATACCAAGCAAGAAGCTGTATATGGAAAAGGAATTTTAGTCTATTCTTTTCTCTAATCAGCCCTCAACATTATGCAATTACCCACCAGCAAAAGATGGTAGGAGGAAAAAGCAACAAAACAAACCAAACAGAAAGAAAAAGTGAATTGGCTCTAATAAAGCAGAAAGCTGCTTGGAGTTGAAAAGAAACCTCTTATGTAGCCATTCTGCAGTCACTGTCTGTGAATCAAAGGTGGTCATTAGAACTGTTCGTACTACAAACACCAGCCATCTGGCACTATTTTAGTTGTGATGATTTCTGCTGTATGCCAGGATGACTGGGAGGAACCCAGAAGTATTTTCTAAAAAATTAAAACAATGTCCCCTCCCCCAAGTTCTCTGAATTTTTCCTGTTTTCATCTGATGTTCTGCTGGAGGGAGCCCACCACATCTAAAGACAACAGCAAAACTGGAGGGGTAGCAAATATACACAACAAATGCAAACACACTGGTGATGAAAGAGCACAGGGAAACTTACTACATGTGAAATAATATTTTTAATGTGAATTAGATTTTTTTTTTTAATGTCATTGCTGAATCCTGAATAAGATCATTATATAATGGAAATGCTAATGCTAACAGGACCAATCTTCACAGCCGCAGTGGCTGGCACTGAAACCACCTCTAGGCAAAACAAAAGTGAAGGACTGCGTCCAGGGAACTTCTATTTCCTGGGCTTGCTCACAACTCACACCTTCTTCCTTTTCTGTTACTCTCACTGCCCAAGAGTAAGGGAAGAAATGGGAAAACCATTTTCCCTTCCAAGTTCTCATGTCCAAACCCATGAGAAGTCTGTGAGACCTCACAGCCTCCTCCTAAAACTGTCAGCTTGCTCTCAAACTGCAAGAAAATAATTTTAATAAAAACACTACATATTATTTTTATTTTCCTTTCTTTAAATAACCATTATTTTATAGCAATTCAGCTCAGGTTTTATTTGTCTTCTGTATGTTCCTATACTGTGTTGTGGCACTATGCATATCAGTATGTAAGCACAGAACTTAGATTCTAAGGTAAGTTCTAAGGTTGTAACAGCTAGTAAGGAAACAGTTCCCTTTAATTACATAAAATATATTTTAATGCAATTAAAATAATTTCAGATTTACTTTCCTCATACTAAACTACAAGAAAGTCAATGAGGGCACTTATTTATATCTGTGTAGGATAAAAATGCTCAGTGGAAAACCAAAAAAAGCATCCTGGCCTACCAGTCTGTGAGTCATTCTGCGTAGCTCAGACTTGCCTACAGCTTAGTAACCAACCAGCTGAGAGGAGAAAAATGTAGAGAGCAAATATATAACCTAAAACCACCTCTTGCATAAGGATATGTGAATGCAGTTGGATTACAGGGCAACACAGAGATTTTGGTTTTGTCTTCTTCAAATTCACTTGAGGTTTACAGTAACATGCTATTTCTAGGGACTGAAAAACAATATATCAGCTGTAATTAAAAACGCATTTCAACACTTGCTGATTTTTATCATCCTGTGACTTTCTCTCTTTTCTTTCTAAGACTGATTTGTTCCATGGTTTTATTTGCCTCACATTGGAAGGAAAAATCAGACCCAAAGATACACTAGGGGAAACTGCATAAATGGGAACTCTGACAAAAGCCTTATAAATAGCTTCAAAGTCAAGTGAGCACAAGTGTGCCCAGCTGTCATGCTTTGGGTCTGGGCAGAACATCAGAGCCTTTCCCCCAGCTTGTCACGGCAGACAGAGTGGGTGACTCCCTCCATGGTGGATCAAGTCTTCAGGCACAGGGCAAGGTTACTGTAACCTAAAATTAGCCTCCTAATTTAATGCACAGGCTGTCAACTATCCAAATTCATTTCAGAACTCTCCCACTTCATTTTAGAAATGACAATCACACAGTATTTTGCTGAGCACTTTGAAAGCCTTTTGCAGAAACTTGCTATAGTTCTTATAATGGTTCTGAAGCTAATTTTAGGTGAACTTTTTTTAAATCTTACCATCAGTAACTACTGAGGAACTGTAAATATGTGGTGAGAAATAGCTGTATATTGTAGGAGTAGACTAAATGTACTCTTCTACACATGCAAATTAATTTATTTAAAAATAAATATATCACTTGGTAGGCAACTTAGGAAGCAAAGACTTTTTTATGCTGTGAACATGAAAAAGATCTACAATTATTTTAACAATGTATGTCTAAAAATGTAGGCGTCAGGGACAGTGGCAACAGTTCACTGCAAATGGTGATATCATACATGGGTAACATAACTGAAGATAGACCAGGAAACCCTTTTGTATAAACCATTATTATGATGCCTTGTGGCAAACCAAGGACACTACAGGGTTTAGACATTACTTAGGCTGGGTTTAGAGATATTAAACTACAATTCTTAATGTGAATGATTTGTTGCGAGCAGAAAAGTATTTCAACAGAACTGGAACATATAGGGGCAGATTGAAAGAGTAACCATGGCCTTCTAGGACTGTGAGCTTGTTTTTGAACAACTGGATCTACAACTCACTTCAGACTTACCAGGGCACCAAAACTTACCTGCTACCAAAAGTTTCACAAGCTCTTCTTTGACAGAACTGCCATAATGATTACAGCCCCATACTATAACCAAAATATCCCAACTTCGTAGCCAAAGGACCTTATAGCTCACAAAGAAGCTGTATCCTGATTGTGCATGAACTGCTTAAGGAAACATCTCCACTTGACTCTCTAAGGTGTTTACCAATATATTTTTTTTAGGATTTTTCTTTTTTTAATTCATAGTTTTGCATACTAGATGCATTATATAAGTATTTTTATTAATAGGTCTTCACCTAGTTCCTCTATGTCTATTAATAGCAAGATTTAAATAATATGCTTAAACAAATGCTTATAACCTCAGTCCTCTAAAACAAACAAACAACAAAGAACCGAACCAAACAAAACCCAATCAAACCAAACCAAACAAACCCCAAACAAAATAAACAAACAAAAAACCCGACAAATTCTGGCATGCCCTGGGTTGGAAATTGTTACTCACCACTTTGTCTTCCTCTTTCGTGAAGGGCTTATCCACTTTTGAAAATGATTGATTTGCCTTGGGGGAATCCAGTACAGGACATCCATGATCCAGAATATGACTGAGAGCTTTCTTCTGTAATAGAAGGAAATGTGGCTTGAGAGCATTTAAGCTCTCTAGAGAGAAGCCTAAATTGGCTCACAGGACTTCTGACTTTATTAAGTCAGCCAGCACCATTTCACTAGTCACAGCTTCAAGATAATAGACATTATTAGGATATTTCTTATTTCCTTCCTATATGCCTTCATTTCCTCCTTCCCTTCCAAAACATTCTTGCATCTTTAATTCAAGCTTTGGAGATGTTGGGGGGGTATTCTGACATGCCTGTGAAGGAAACTGCCTTTCCCTTTCTCCTCCTAGGGTCTTTCAAAAGACTAGCAAGATATTTAGTCACAGGAGAAATAAGCACCACTCACAGTCAACCTTTTCCTTTAAGGAGTTTTATCGCTGGTGAGCAGCCAAAATCCTTTCAAATGTTGGAAGCCAGTACTTTCAGTCAGGCAGCCTCCAAGATGTTTGGTTGGTACTGAGACAGTAAGTCAAACTCCTTAAAAGCAGCAGCACTCTGCCTTCCCTTTTGGAGAGCAAGTACCTTCCTGTCAGCACCCAGAGGTTCTCCACCCAATGAGAGTAATGAAGTGGTTTATATATGCAGTAATAATAGATTGTTCTTACTTTGGTATTTATGACAACTGAGTCTAATGTCCATACAATGAGGCAATGTGTGCCAGCTAAAGGCATAGTCACAGATAAAGTGAAACTTACAGTTTCAATATTATTTTAGAAAGGAAGTGATTTTCCTTCCATCCAGAATTGGGACACAGGTAAATAACATTTCCTTAGCCCAGCCATCCATAAGATTCATAATAGGTGAAATAAAAAAAACCAACAGACTGCACATCAACACTGAGGAACGTATTCTGGGGTCTTCTTTAATCTCATTTAAAAATTAGAGGTAAATTTCTACCAAAAACATACACTTGGTATTTCAGTTTCAGAATGGGACAAAGGTTGCAGTTTTTATCCTCAAAAGGAGATAGTGCTTCCCACCTACCTTTCTGCTTTGTTCTCAACTGCAGGCACAGTGGCCCATTTTTTGATGAAAATGCCTAGAACAGATTTCAGGAGAAATCTTTCTACAGTCAGAGCATCACATTTCTCCTCAACTAAGAAAAAGCTCAAGAATGAAGAGCACAATATGCAGCTCCCAATCAATTGAGACACATTTATATGCTGAGAAGCTCCTATCTGGCTTCCGCTGCAGTGAATTCATGGGCTTCTTAGTTTCAACAGTGTTTTGCAAAAGACTATCTAAAAATAAATCAAAAAGCAATTGAAAGGAAAGTGTATCTGCAAGCTACATGCAAAACATACAAAACCCATTGAGTTTTGAAATTCATTGTGGTGTTATTGTGAAAACATATCCAAAATTGAAACTGAAAGTGCATGGGAAAATTGAAAGTTGAAAAAGAAGAAACAAGATCTCTTTCCTGGGGAAAAAAAATAATAAAAATGGCTAGACATTCCAGCAATTCAGTACAGAATCAAATTATTCAGTTGCAAAAGAAAAATCACTTCCCTTATCTAAAATAATGGACCAGACACTAAGCCACTCAGCCATGCATCTCTGGTTATGACCCTTATACTTAAGTAGCTGCCAAAACATTAAGATAGGTTATTTTTGCAACATTTGTACAGAGGAATTCAAGCTCAGCTTCCTGCCTCTGCTGAAGACAGAAAGCAATCAGAAGCCTGACTGCTCCTACTGAGAACCACAGAGAGCTCTCTACCTAATGTATTCTGGGTTGTCCAGCTGGGACTGAAAAGCTGGTGTCTACAGGATACAAATTAAAAGATTCACAGTGAAGATGCAAGTTCACTAAGGCCTGCATTGTTTGTTTAATGATGGTGAGAATATTCCTACTGGCATTCATCTGCAGTCTGTACTTGTATTACACATTTCAGAAGGGCAAAAGATGTGTTGTTTTCTGTGGTTAACAGAATAAAAAGTTTGGGAGGAATTAGCAGATTTAAATTAGAATTGTGCTTACTGGCACAAGAGACTAATGCACAATGTTTTCATCTTGGGAATCACTGATTTAAGTCTGCTTCACATGTGGGCCCAAACCAAGTACACTGCTGAAGCTAACAAGAGTATTGCTGTGAATTTCAATAAGAAAGGCTGTAAAAGTCCCTCCTTCAGCAAACAAAATGTCCAGCTGAGAAATTAGATTGAAGCAGCTCATTTATACATGCACAGGTATTTCAGAAGCTCACTTAGACACCTCTTTATTCATAATTACTTCTAGTCTTCCCCACTGTTTAAATGCATTATTGTTAGATTTTATTTCATAGCAACCATGTGAAACCCAACACTATATTTCTTAATAAGCCTTTTGAACTTTTAACTTCTATCACATTCTAGAATGGCTGTGTTATATATTTTAAACATACTCCAGTAAAATTCAAACATAGTCCACCTCATGCTGTCTACTTGCCTCAAAGGAACAGAAGGTAGGTAGGAGATCAGCTGCCCTTTGCAGCATTCTCTTGAAGTCAGTGACAAGATTCTTATAGGAGTTGATTTGATTCTAAATAAATGGGCAGCCACAGTGGAACACAAACTCTAAGACTTCAACCGTCTCCGAGATTGTTTTCTTATCAGTTTCTAATAATCAAGGACTACCTCAGCAGCCACTGTAACCTGGAGCAGCATCACTGCAGTCAGTGATGCTTCATTGGTGTACCAAATTAAAATCTAGCCTGTGACAATAGATGCATCTCCTCAGGGAGACTATAGACTATTTAGGCATTTCTAATTATGTGCTTAAGTAGAATTGTGTATTTTAGCAGCAAGGTCACAGATGCGTATGGAAATACTGGTGAAATTTTTATTAGCTGCTAAAATGCTAATGATGCTCTGAATTTCTTATACGTAAATGAGAAAGGCTTTTTAAAAACAAACAAACAAAAACCCTTATGCTTGGAACAAAATGATCATGACACCCCAAATGAAAATAAACTGAGTCAAACTTTACCTCCAGCAGAAGTAATACTAGACTCATGCATTTATGTTAATACTACAGTAGTGCACCTATAAAGCCATAACAGCCCTTAATCGGCTCAGCTTTATTTCACCCATAATTTGTTTTGTTCCACATCAGACTGAAGAAGCCTGGACCTAAAAGCCTCCTACTCCAACCAAAGTGAGCAGGTGATTCTCGTGTGACAAATGACACTCAGAAGGAGGTCCCATATTTCTGCATTACAGACATCTGTGACATTTTTCTAAATAAGAATGTGCAAAGTAAATATAGAGGAAATTGTACAGCAATACCCTAAATTATTGAAAGGCTAGCTATGCAGAACAAACATAATTAAAGGGTCTCATTATCTTCTAAATAATTATTGTAAATAATACTTTAGATAATTACTTCATTAGTTTTCCAAACACTGGCTTTTATTCTCCTCTGAGATTCTACTCTACTCTGAATAAATTGCCAAAAGGGAAAATCAAAAGCAGACTAAGCATATGAGCTGGAAATGCAATGTGTACTTGTATGAACTGATTTCAACCCAGGGTGTTTTGAAAGGGTTTTTTGCAAGTTTTCAGAAAGTTAAAAGCAGCACTTTTTAATTTATTTTTTTTTCTTCAGATTCCTTTCTGATGCAGGTGATTCAGTTGCTAGCAGCTATATTTATCCGTTTCAAGATGGCTGACAATACAGGGGATGGAACCAAGATTAGTCTGTACCATGGATAACTGCCTTTCCTAACTACATTTTGTCATTTTCCTTCTCCACAAATACCATGTGGTATATTTCTAATAATAGAATAAACTATCCATTTAAAAGCACCAGCCCAAACAAAAGGAAAGCAGAAGACTGAGAGAAGAAATGGGCAGAACCTGCAATTAGATGGTTCAGTGTCTAAGTTGGCATTTGGAAAAGTATTTTTTTGAACAGCATTCTGTGAGTACAGTCAGTAATTAAAGCAATGACATGAAAAAGTAGCAAATAGTTTCCCGGTCAGGTCCCCAAGTCAATATGTAGCACTGCAAGGCTGACACTTTCAAGCCCAGGGTATTTTACAAGGCCTTCGCCAAAAGTCCATTAAAGAAATTAAATAGCAAGAGGAAAATGGGAACTCAGCAAGAAGCAATCATCCCAGCCAATGAAGCATTCTACTATACTAGGCACTTTTTCTGCCATGTCAGCATTTGCAAGCAGTTTCCACAGGGGGGCGAATTCCAGATCCCAGACACCACCAGTGCAGGCGGGTCACGCCGGCAGCTTTTCCTGCAAGTTCCAGGTCCCTTCCTCTCCCGCCCTGTTACGTGCCCGACTCCCCAGACACCGCGCTGCTCCTCTTGTGCAAGACAATGTTGTCTTAATAGGCTGTTATACCATCTCCTAATTGTAACAGTTTTACACTGAATCTAGATCTACAGCAACAACTAAATTTTTCAGCTAGTCAGACTACCGCTCTAGTAAAGACACATGTAACAAACCAATTCCGAATTCAAATAGTTTTGAATTTTTACTGACCTGGGTGCAAACTGATCCGTTCTTTTAAACACAAGCGACCCAATTCACTTCCATGCCAATGGGAGGTATTAGCCCATTATAAAACAGGCTAAACAGAAATAACCGTATCCAGTAAATACAGACTTGCATCCCACACCTTTACAGATGAGTTCATTTGGTAATTGCAGATGTGACCTAAGTAGTTCACATTAATGAACTTAATAAAAAAAACCCCAAACAAACAAAACACATCAGTGCTGACTGACACTGCCTTCATTGATTAGTATGTTTCTTGATGATCTCTCCCACGTATTTTTTTATAAATAAAAACACAAACAATAAAACAACAAACAAAAGAACCCAAACAAAAACTAATAGCAAACAGCCCAAACCCTTCTCCAAAGGATTAGGATTTTTTGCTTGTGAGGTTTTCCCCTGTTTTGTTGTGTTTTTTAAAATAACATTACTATATTAGCAAGGTCATGTCTTGCTTTGGATGTCAAATGTCCTATAATATTTGTTGTACATGTGGAAGACAGGGTTTTCTCCTTAGGTTTAAAAACAACTCCCTCAAAACCTTGAATTCTTCTCACCAACACAGATCTGCAAGATCTGTCAACTGACCATTCCCACACACAGTTGCAGCAGGGATGTTTCAGTACTGAACCTGTGCCCCTGCCTCTTAACGCTTTAGGAGGAAAGGTAATTTGAAAAACAAGATGCACAGTAGGCATCACCTCAAGCAAGCCTGCTGAAGGACTTAAAGACAGTTGTAACATTCTCCAAACTACTACCCTACTCATCCGAAGTTTAACCTAAAACATAAAGCTCAGGTAAGTCAGAGCAAGAAGGCAACAGACCTGCTGCTTTTTTTCAAGCTTCTAGTTGATTTTGCAGAGCATAGTATACCTTAATTGCTCACCCTAAATAGATTCCAGATATCAGATCTGGACTAAGTCCAGACTGCTATCTGTGCTTAGATCAGAAATTCACAGGGAGTGGTCTGAAAGAATAAAAACTGAGTTAACTGTATTTTCTAAAAGTTCTAAATGAAAATGGTTTTGTCTACCTCATCATCAGCATTCAAAGGATTTGCTTTCCACTCTCCCAGTACAAAACCTAGCAATACATTAAGAACAAAACAAGATTTAGTCCTAGCACCTTTAATGACCAGGAGCCTGCTGCTTTGGAGCAGTGACAGAACTCAAGTCAACCTGCCAAGTCAATTGATATTCTAGTCACCAGCATTTACTTTGTAGCCAAGTTCCTGAAGGTGTGTGAAGAGTACTACTAGAAAACCCTCGTGAAAGAACTTTGCCAAGATAAATACTGATAAAGATTATTAAAGCTATTGCATAAAATTGTTTAGAAAATGAACTATGAAGTGAAATAGCATTCTTTCAGACCACTGAATGAATAACAGTAGAGTTTCATCATGATTAATGGATGATTAATCCACAGAATATTAAGAGATACTTTACTATACGAAGTCATGATAGAGAAAGTTTGTGTTTTAAAAATAAATTAATGCTTATATTTAAAAATATTAACTTAATGAAAATCAAATGTGCTTCATTCTGTGATGTAGAATAATCTAAGAATCTGGGCTGATCTCACCAGTGATATTACTTTGAGCAGGAGGTTGCACTAGATGACCTACAATGATTGCTTCCAATCCAACTGGTTCTCAGATTTAGATATATATCTGTATCTATCTATATGTTCACCATAGGCTTGTATTACAATTCAGGAAAGGAGAAAGCTTGCAAAAGAAGCCAAAGAGTTCTTTACAACATGCTGTCAATATTATACACACATTAATCCCTCAATGCCTTCTCATCTGCAAGACACCACACACCTCATTTCAAAAATTAACAGACATACCCAATGTTAAAAACATAACTGCAGACTCAAAGTAAAAACCTTCTAACTAGAGCAAGTTAACAGTTCTGTGCAACACTACCAAATAACTTTGTCAAGTATGTACTGAAGTTGCCTCTCAATATTCTGTAAGATTACATAAAAGGAAGATCAAGGGAGCCATTACATAAACGGCACCTCTCGAGTCTGTTATTAATTCTGACATTCTCAAAAAACAGTTGTATTCTGTGTTACTTGAATGTTGTCAAGCTCAGTTTACTTTCAATTGGTAGAATCTAGCATAGGCTGACCAGTCTCACCTTTCCAAAGTATGGATAAAGGAAATACAATTTTGTATCCAAAATAATCCTTGTTTTGTTCCCAACCCACAGAGCCTGCTATTTATTGTGAGCTTTTTGTATCGTAGCTCAGCCATTTTTAAGAACTATTTACTCTTGAACATAAATAGCCTTCTTTCCCTTCTTTGTAGTAAAATGGATTAAGATGCAGCCAATAAAAGCAATCATTCTTTACAACATATACACAATTATTCTGTAATTACTTACCATTTCTATATATTTCCCCTTTATTCCAGAAGTACTTTTGTTCTTCAGAGCCTAGTTACAAGTGCTTATGGAATGCTCTTTTTATTCCAAAATGCCCACTTTTAAGTGCTTTAGTACTGGCAGAAGGACTTTGCACATTTGACAAGAGGTAGCTCAGAGGCTGCAAAGGGCACTAAATAACTGAGCAGCCAGTTACTGTACATGACAGGAAAGACTGAGCAGATTCACAGGTGCAAAGGCTGCCCCACTGCCTGCAGTGTGGGGAAGAATGCCATGGTTATTTTCAGAAGTGGCATATAAGCCACATGAACACATCACATCAAATTTAACATTGGGTAACGTAAGTCTTTAAACCCCAATCACATATCCCACTCACCCCTCAAAAAAACCCAACCAACTAACCTCCACCCACATCCAAACTGTTATCTGAAAATTACATTAAGCATAACTGTCTGAAAAGGTGTTTTTTTTTTTTAAAAAAAGGAATTTTTAGACAGAAAAATATCCTTCCTCATAGGCAGAAGTTTCCTCATTCCCCTTTGTCTTCCAAGTTTTATTTATTTGGCTTGTGCTCATTAAAGCTTTCATAGTGCTATGCCAAACAAATCCTGCATTGAAATCTCCATGTTACACATTACAGAGCAAAAAAAAAAAAAAAGCAGAAAAAAACATTAATTGCTGAAAAAGCCTTAGTTCACTCTATTGAATTCATTAATATTCAGATTTGGTGTTGGTTTTTTTTCACCAGTGGCATGGTACCACTGTGAGAAACAGCAGATACCCTCACAATCCAAGCACTTTGGTGGTACAGATTTTTTTAAAAACAGCCACTTAACGTTTCCCCTATGTTGAGATTTTACCTTCTTGGTTTGCCTTATTAACTGCTAACATCAACATCCCCAGTTTTATCCAATTTTCCCAATGACATAAAGAAATATAAAATTAAGCATAACTGCTCAGCTATCTTACAGTTAGTCATAAATTGGCCAATTCCCAACTTCTAAGTGCTTTGTTATTAGCTCTGCATGTACATCTCTCATTAGCATTAGAGCCTTACAAAAAGTTATGACCATTCATTTCTGTACAAAGATAGCACTGAGTCATATCAAAGCAAACAAAACCTCAGCCATTTCCTCAAAGTTCTCCAAAAAAGTTCACACACAAGAAAAACATAACCAGCCTTACACAACACTATAGTGACAGTTGCACTGCATTTGCTAGAGCGCTGACCATGGGAAAGACTGGTGTCAGCAGGCTGCTTGCTCCTGTTCACTGCTGCTGGAGCCATACGCAGAGCTGCAAAGCCCTGGCTGCAGCTGGAAGCAGCCAGGGTACCATGGGGGGGGCAGGTACCATAGGAGGGCAGGTACAGCATCACCACTTGGGTGATGCTGCTCAGTGCTGCACTGGCAAGAAGCTGTGAGGGTGGCAATCCAAGCTGAAACATCAGTACGGGGGGAATTACTCCAGTTACCACCCGTACATCAGAACCCTGAACCTGTTCCAGAATTTGCAGTTTGGGGGGGGGCAGGTAAGGGGAAGGCTTTTTAATTCTGCACTGTGAAAGATGCACTTCTATGAGCTATTTTTGAGAGGACATGAATAGCTTTATTTGAACAAATAATTCCCATATTTTAAAAGCCTAATATTAAAGCAGAATTCCATGCACATAGTTTAAAATTAATAAATTCCACTAATGTCTTCATAATTATTTCTACACTTACTTTGATCATCTCTTCACCTTTTTTTGGTAAAATGTTTCGGGAAATACATTCTTAAGCCTTTACTCTTAAGATGCAGATATTGATTGTTTGACACGTCCTTGCAAAAACAAACCAGCCTTCCTCAAACATTTACTGGAAATATTCACAAAGGTCACAATAACATCATGAATATAAAAATAGCCACAAGATGGTTGCTTAGATAAATTTATTAGTGCATAGGTTAGAGATTTACTCCCCTCCAATATTAACAGAAGAAACAGGTTCATGTCAAAAACAAATGATGTTTTGTTTTTAAAAACAAATTCTCTAAGGCAGCTAGCTATACAGCAACAAGTAAAAAGTATGGAGTGGCCTACTCAAATTTCTGGTCTTGATGGGCAAATTATTGCATTATAAATAAAAAAATTCCACATGATGGGATTTTGGGGGTAATTTTAAGTAACCAGCAGTTAACCAGCAGAACTGATTTCCCCCCCCCAATCCAATTCGTGTATCTGTATAAATAATATTTACTGATAAAAATCTAGAAAGCTACAAAACAAAAATATATTTTACTTAGAACAAGAACTAAGGCAACCAATCTTTCCTTACTTTGCATGTAAACTTCCTCACAAACATCAGTGAGTGTCCTGGACTTAGAGGTAAAGAAATTTGTTCATTAATGAAGCCAAAACGTTTAAGTGACTTCTATATGGCTGACTTTCAAAAAGACCAATAATATCTTTTCTTTTTTAAACTTGTTTGACATCTGAATAGCTCCAGCACATTCACAGTATATTTGGACAGCAAAGCAGGAATATTCATACATACAATATAAATTGTAAACTTTGCTGAATTTCATTAAGTCAACAGAGTGAATTACAGTTTACTGAGCAACTTTGATCTCAGACACTTTAATAAAACATAAGTATTCTAACATTTTAGGATCAAGTTACTGCAGTTAACATTGTAGTTGAATATTTGGAAACATTGACAAGTGTAGTTTTAGACTGCGTTCAAAAAGGCACAAATTATCCTCTCCCCCAATTCTCTTACTGTGTAAATATATCTACATTATCTACATGGATATCCTTGAACAATGAGAAGTCAAAAATTCAAGTTACAAATACTTTACACACAAAATACAAAAATAACCTGTTACATTAAATGCAGTTATTTGGTTACATTTGAAGTCTTTCAAGTCCTGCAAGCTAGCATTACAAGTATGTATATACTAAAACACCTCATATATGTTATATAATACAATTTAATAACAAATCAGTGTCTTAGTTTGTATTAGTTTCAGTTTTTTCTGCAGGAGTTTATCCCTATGTGCTATACTCATACAACAACATTAGCAAGCTTCTGAATAAGAAATCTTGACTTGGCTTTATAAAAGGCGACTTTTTGTCATGTTCATATAAACAATAAGGCTAAACTGACCCATTGGTAATTATTTGTAAAATTATCTGTTCAAGTTCAAATTTGGTGTGCTTCATTACTGCATTCTTTTATCATAAATGTTGCAGCTAACTTTTTATTATAAAGTCAAGGAAATATTTAAAGCCATTAACCTTAATCACAGGGCAAGAAAAAAAACCAAACCTGGAAAATGTAAAAAAAAACACACCCATGGTTTGTTTTTTTTCCTTCTCAAGTCTGATGCAACAGGCAGACAGTTAAGTAGTCTTTTCAGAATAAAATATTTTTAGCACTTGTTGGAGGAAAAAAATTAAGTATAAAGTTTAGACAGGTTAAGGTGACTAAATAAGTAATACATTTAAAGACAAGCTACATTTCATAAAAATGTTCACAGGAGTGATAAAAAAGCAGCACTGATAATGTACTAAAACTTGTGATTAGAATATATTAGCAATAGGGAAAATAAGCCTAACAGTCAAAACACCATCTCTCAAACTCCCTATTTATAACACTGAGATATTAAAAAAAAAAAAATCCTGTTACTTTAGGTTCAAAATAATTAAGAGCAGGTTTCAGTCTTAAAAATGCATAGTATATGATGAGAATTCATACATTTCCTAATACATTCTGATCTTCATTTATGAGTAAACATTAAGAGTGATTTCTTTTCATTTTTAACCATTAGTGCCAGGTCATCATCATGAAACAGTGTAAGGTGTCATTCTTTAAAAAAGGTTTGGTTTTACTGAAGATGAATTTTGGAGTTTCTGAAGGTTCACCAGTCTCGGAATGTGCTTGCTATGATAGTGTTGTTGCTAGGATAATTCCAAGTATCAGAAGCAATACAGTTACACAAATAATTATGAACATCAGTTTCTGCAAAAAAGACAGAAAAGTTGAGATTGAAACACCTTGTCACATACAGACCTGATTACACACATGCATAGCCACAAAAAAATCAATACTTATATCTAATCTGAGTGTTTCAATTTCCTTTCTAAACAATACTTACTGCTATGATTTTTTTATTGTTAGTCTTTCTTTTCCAACATATATGTAACCATTGCTACAAGACAAAGCTGTGTAACATTTCTGTAGTTCACTTCAGAGTAATTGTTATTACTCATGCCTAATTTCTTTAAGTATCGTTAGGTATAGAAACAGATGCAACAGTGAATATTTACTTATCATGATCAAGTCTAAGTACAGTAACATTGCTTACTGCCACCCTCCTTGGGTAAATATTTGCAGCCTGCTTAAACCTTTACAATTGCACTTAGTGGAATTCAATAAAATGCCAGTAAAAACACTGTGTGGGTACCAGCTCAGAAAAGCTGTAAGGAGAGGGGAAAAAAACAAAACAGAGATGGATTCTACGTCAATGCAGCAAAGTCTAACATTAGGTCAGACTATAAGCAGTGACACAGTAAATCCTGTTATCTGCCCATAAACCAAAGCTAAGAAACTGTAGCATCAAAACTAAAAACTTCTATATTAAAAGAGTGTTAGTACAGAACTGCATTCCTGATTAGTTGTCTGAAATCACACCCCATGCACAGCACTTCAAAGTAGCTTGAAGATACCACATACAAAAAACTGAGCTTCTATTGGACTCAGAAGAGTTAAATGCTACTTTCTACTTAGGCTGGTTAGATATTACCTGGGCAAAACATGTTAGGTTAGTACATTCAAAAATCTCAAGACTGAAAGAGTTTGCAAATTCATGTCCTAAAGTTCCTAAAGTAGAAATCTTTGCAGACTTCCTTTTACAAATACAGTTATTTTCTACTGTTTCATTTATTCTAGTATTAACAAACAACTTCATAAGAAATTTTAGGATGCTCTGTATGGTACAGGAGCCAGATTTTCAGCTGTGGAGATCTATGAAAGCTCTACTTAAAACTCTAAAACCCCCCATTTTATAAATTTTCCAGTGTAACTAGAATTCCATATCTTAGTGCAGACTGCTCACAGATGTGAACTTGGAGTAAAAAAAAACAACAAATAAATGTCAAAGGATTGAGACAATAACTGGGTTTTTTGGTCTCATTTCCTTCTGTGATCATGAGCTTTATGTAGTGACTGCATCAAGTAAACGTAGCAGCTTGCCACTAGATGTCAGCTTTCAATATTCACATGCACAGCACTTAACCAGTATGCAGAGGTAAGATCCTCCACTGCACCTCAGGCCAATCCCCCATAACAGCAGTACAGATATTAAGGGTTATTAGAACACCACAAGCTACTAAGCAGGCAAAATTAGTTGATTAGTTACTTACTGCCACACTGGCAGGAAGTCATGCATGCTGAAGTTATCCAAGCATCACCGAATACCAACAGACAAGCCAATAATTAGGCCAATTATGGCAATCAACACAACTGACACAGTGATTATTATCCACATTTTCTGTCAAAAAAATAGGTATTATTATTATTTTAATACAAAGCACATTAAGATTTGCATTTATTTTCAATTTCTAAAATACTCAGTATTTAGATCCAAACTCATTTTCATTAAAGCCTGCAGTATTCCCAAATTGAGATAAATTTATCTGTATATTCTTGCATGCATAAGAATATACATTTTAAAACAGTGTTTACAGGTAAACTAGTGTGATTAATACCTATATAGTTATCAAAGATGAGAAAACCACCATTTACAAATACATTTAAGTGGGCTCTTTCAACACTTCTTAAATATTTTTAACGTAGCAGACATGTTATCCATATGTAGATATCTATCTATATAAATATATCATTCCCTCAAATTCAACTCACCATGAAAAGCCTCACAAAATTGCACAGCATCTCAAAAGGGGAAATTATAATGTCAGAGGAACACTTCATTCACTCTGCAATCATACAGTTACAAAATATAAATTACTTAGTAGTTTAATTTCAGAATACATTATTTGGCTTTCTGATGGGAAGAAAGGTACTGAAATACAACACAAGTATTCATGCCAATGGAAAATGCCTGAATGCTACTTTGAACTCAATTCCTCCACAAAACTGAGTGTCGTGGTTTAATGTCACACCCTTTCCAGAGGGAAGATCCCCCAGTGCAGTACTTTTACAGGAGTGCAATGACAGTTATCTGTAAAAAGAATAATTACAGATGGAATTCTGAAAAAAGCCTGCTTCACTAAAAGCAGTTATTTTATTTTTCTTGCTAACACGATTTTATAGCTATAAATCCAGGTAAATTTACCAGTGATAAAGATCCAAAAACCTCTAAGCCTATTTAGAGTCTGAATAATTTAAGATATCACGGATACTTGGTAAGAAGAACCTGTGAATTTAACTATTAGCATAATATATTAATACTTCTTTTGGCATTTTAACACCCTGCAATGACACTAAGTGGAAAATTGTGAACATAGCCTTAGCTGTGCATTAATAGCTTATCTGGTTTTGTGTAGTTCTCTCCTCCAGTGGTAAAAGTAATAGTAATAATTTAAATATTAACTACAACATTAAGTCACATTGTAAGTGTTCTGATTTATTCCAGACTATAGGTTTGTTTCTAAAATCCTTTGATAAATCTTCCTCTGTTATATACTAATTTATAACAATGTTTTCTAATATAATTTTAAATATTGCAACTATAAAAATGTAACATGCCTATATTCATTCTACCTTGAACATGACTGAATACAACAACAAAAATCAACTGAAAATGAACGTCATTTCACACTGTGCTAAGTTAATATAGTGACTAGCACAAATACAGAAACATAGCCTACCCTTCGTGCTTTACTTTGATATTGAACTGCTTTTTTTGTCTCTTCTTTTGCATGTTCCACATAATCCGATGCATTCATCACATTCTTTTCTATGTTGTTGATCATTTCACCCTTAAAATTAAATTTTGAAGAAAAAAATTTTAGTGAAATCTGCAGATCTTTGTTTAACAAAACTAAGAGAAGAAAGGCCACAGAACATCAACAACTAAGTGAGTGAATAATGTATGTGTTAGTGGCTGACAATTTTTCCTTCACACATCAAAGCAGAAAAAGGGAACGAGAAGCAAGGTCTCAGAACTTCTAAACAAAAAAGGAACATTCATGGGCAGGATAAGCATATTTCTCCCTTTGCAGGAACAAAAACATACCTTTGAATGTGAGGTATGTTTTAAGAGCCAAAACTAAAACTGACAAACTAAGGAGATCAGAAATCACTAACTTGCCTGGAGGTGGGAAACGATATTGACTATTTTGATACAAGGTTCAACAGTTACCTAAGAAAACACACACATCTAACAGCAACTTCAAAAGTTCCTCAAAATTCAGGGTTTAGAATGTCAATATATAACAAATCCAAGTTAATTATGATGAATGACATTTGGTAATGAAATGGAGGATTGGTGAAAAATTACATTAAGTCTATTACCTGTGTTTCTGTCCATCAGAAGAAATAATCAGCAGCAGTAAACAGCAAAGCATTAAAGAATGATGCACAAGTAACTTTTGTTACATTTCTAATTAAAAAGAAAACTGCTACCAATTTGCTTTGGCTACATATTTAATATCAAAGCATCAAAGAAATTCTATAACAAAATCCAATTTAAAAAAAAAGTCATTTTCAGCACAAGTTTTCTCCTGAAAATTTCTCTTTCCACTTTCCTGCTTAAGTCAAAGAATTTTATCAGTTTAAAATGTTTTTGTTAGACAACTGGTATGTAAAAACTACAACAGAATGAATTTATGTACATATCAAGACAATGTTTATGAACACAACAGATTATCTGACTTTTCAATCCCTTTACATTCGTGTTAGTTATGACAGTAATCATAGCTGTGTATTATGTGCAAGTTGCACATCCTTGCTAATGCACATTTTCATCTAGCACAGCAGTCCTTTACCATGTCTGTGAGAATCCTAAATTGTCAAGACATTAGCCAACATTCCAGGAGTTCTTACTTAAATATACACAATGTTCAAGCATATTGCCATGTAAGCATGTTAAATTCTAATTCTAATCACATTCAAAAGACACTGCAAGTCTGTATTACCTGAATATAAGCAATTATTTCTGCATATTTCAAAGAGGAAGACTGGGGTGAAAAATACCACTTAAATAAATGTTTGAACTGGTTCATTTACCTGAGTCTCAACAAACATTGCCATGTCCATAAACATTTCATGCAGTTCCCGTATGCTGGATTCCAGTTTCATAATATCCTTGTGACGTGACTCAATTTCATTCAGAGCTTGCCTGGTTATTTGAGAGTCTGATATAATCTTCAGGAGAACAAAAAAGACAGGGACATAAATAAGGATGTAATAAGTGATGACATACTTCTACATAGCAGAAGCAACTGAAGGGAGGCAGAACTGGACCAGAAATACCTACATCAGATGTGAAAATTGAAGGATTACCAGTCTCTAACATTTCTTCCAGTTCCTCATCAGTGGTGGTCTTTCCAGCTAGGACATAAACAACAGTACTTAACATAACTTCATTTAGCCATTATCAAACATAACATTTTAACCATACCAGAAGGATGACAATTAAAATTAAAATCTTGTATTGAGAACTTTTCAGGATAAAACAGTGCAGTGTTTGCCATTACAAAGTGCCAGCTTACACAGGAAAAAAAATAATCAGAAAATACCAAGTAATCATGAGAAAATAAAAGCAGGCTCAAAGCTAACATAAATAACTGGTTGGTGAGGTGGTGTTTTGTTCTGTTTTTGTTTGGTGGGGTTTTTTTGGTTGGTTGTTTTTTTTTTGTTTTATTTTTTGTTTGTTTAGGTTGGGTTGGTTTTTTGGGTCAAATTGAAGAGTTCAGTCATAAACATTTGCAATGCACACAGAAACCTTGTTAGGCAGTGTGTTCTTCTGAAGAAGAACTTGAGATAGAGAATATATATAATATTCAGTATTTATCTATTCAGTCATGTCACATTGGCACCTAATTTACTCACTCCACCACTCGGCAAGCAATAAAATCTTTTGGTTTTACCAACATAGGATTGACATTCATATTCCACATAGAGAAGACTAATGCTCACAGAGTACCTTCACTTCTACTTTTCATAATACGTCTAACAATTGATGTAGCTTATTATTGCATGTTTAAGTAAAGTGGGTCCTATTGATCACACTAGTATGACAAATATACAAGCTGCATAACCTGCTTTAAAATTTTTAGTGCTGAGGAAAATCTAAAGTTTCTATATAGGTCATTAACGACATTAAACTTAGAAGAACTGAGGTATTAGGGTTCCTCCCCTCAAACTTATAGGTAAAGAAGAATTTAACTTGCCTAATAAACTTAACAAATTTGAGAAGTACCTGACAAACAAAGTACTCTTAGAATTTGACAAGTCTTCTGTTTGCATTTCCTATTCCAGCAATGTATGTATTTGCTTTTACAGGAGATAATTTTAGGTACAAAATCTTACAGATTTTTTTGGACACCTTCTGAGGTAGATGCTGTAGTTCAGCATAGAGTTAGTTACCTTTCTGAATACTCCTTGTAATCATTAATGATAAAAGAAGTCAAATGTGATCAGCCAACAAATTAGAATAGGCAGCACTGATTTTATATCAGCATAATTTTTTAAATGTTCTTATTCTCAAAATCAGCATAGCATTAAAAGATGTTGCCTGTTCAGCATGCTAATTTTGGAATGGCTCTTAATAACACTTGCTATCTTTAGAATACAGCTTTTCTTATACTTCAATTGAAGCTGCAACATTGGAAATAAATGAAACAAAGGAAAGATCTTTACTAATTTTCAACACAAATTATCTAGTGAATTTTATCTATTTTCTTTCCAGCTGTTCCCAAGTGTAGTATCAAAGACTAAATGCCATATGATAAAACTGTTTCTTTTCCCTCCAACATTTCAAGATGCCCAAGATGTATGATGCTTTGAACCATCTTTAATAAGAAAGAAGGGTGGTACGAACAACACAATTCATCCTTTTAAGAAGTGCATTTAGGTCACTTACTTATCTCTAATTGTCTCTGTATCCGACCTTTGCTGCGCTCTCGGAACAGGGTTTGTGTCTCGTTGTATTCCGTCATGACCTCCACAAACTTGTGAGCTAGCACAGAGTGCTGTTTGTTGAGGATTTAAACATGTGGAACAGAAAAGTTTAATTTTTTTGATACAGAAAATAATACTGCGCAACAACTGAAAGTGGTATTTACATTCCAACAAAGCAGAACATGAAGTTCAGAAACTATTTTAAAAAAGTGAAACTTTCTCTGGTTTACTAGAATCCTTTGACTTTCTTTAAACTTAAGTGATCATACCTGTGTTTTCCTTATCCTGAGGTCCACTGATGTTCGATTAACATTTTCACCCTGATCAAAACTTTGTTCAATAGCTACGAAAAAGCCAAGAATATTACAAGACAACATTAAGCATAATTATTTAAAAGTGTAACTCAGTTACTCTGTAAATACTATTACTACTTTACTCATGTGCAAGCTCCCCCCAGACATGTTTAACATTTCAGGGGCAGGAGAGGAATGGCAGTGATATACAGATTTATACAGATTTAAAATAATTTCACTAATTGGTACAGAACTTAAAACACTACTACTCCAGCACTCTTAAAAGAGTCAGACTACTGTTTATTACTCTGAAAAAATTTCAAAAGGTGTAACAAAATGGGCTGCTCTTACAATTTAAATTTTAAACACCATCTCTAGTGTTTATGGAAGGACAAATGCATGTAGTAATTGTCATAAAATAATATTAACACACTATATATTTTAAAACCTATGCTAAACAACTAAGACATACTCACTGGCAAAAGCCACAGCAAAATTAACTGGTCTGAATACAAAATACAATAGGTGTTCTAGAGCAACTCCCTGTGTAGACATTTATGCCATGGAGATTGTCTTTTTGCAGTTAATCTTTTTCCAAAACCTCATGACTAAAATCAACCACTTCAGTTGCAGAATACACTTCTACACAGAGGAATTACTTTGCATTATATTTTTTTAGTTATTTCCAAAAGCAAGTAAGCTCTTTGTCCTGCTCCACAAACTAGGCTCTGCTGAGACCTAGTATTTATCAGTGGTGAAGCTTGCCAAGGAGGAATAAAGTAGAGGATGATACTGCTACTGACAGAGGCTGTACAGCAGCTGCCAGGAAGGCAGTTCTCCCTTTTTTTTTTAAATAGCTGTATAACAATTTTTGCATAAATAATGCAGCTTTTAAAGTTTAGAAGATCAGCTGCAACACACTAAGTTTGTAACACTGAATCATTACAAACAGCAGTAGTTTTATTTCTCCTCACAACTCACCCTTTAACCTGGCTCGGATTTTATTAGCAATCTTCTTTATTTCCTCATTTAATTCTTCAAGTTCTTCCTTTGTTCCTTTAAAAAAAGATTATTATTTTTTAGAACTATTGATAATTCATAATAGTAAGGCAGCAACTCTCTAGAAATCCATATTGCAAGTACATTATTGTGTTCACTACAAACACTCAGAAAAGAAGTCTACTGTATTTCCAAAGTACTTTAAAAACAACTCACAACAGCATACTATCAGATTTCTGCTTCTTATGACAGGTCCTTACACTTGGGAAATTTATTGCCAAATCACCAACCAAGTAATAAGATATTCCATGTTTTTGCTTAAAATAACACTTTTGGAGTAACACTTGTTTGCTGGTCAAAATGAAAGTACACTGAAGCCTACCAAGTGAAAATACAGAATTATCTCACTTCTAGTTCTGTTGCTTATCATGGTCTGCTTGTACTATTATTAACATAACTGTACCATGCACTGCCTATATTTTTTGAAGAACACTACACACAGAATTCATTAAGAACTTGCTAGAACTTGTTATCGGGTTTGCTGAACACACTAGACTCTGAAAAGCAAAGATCACTTACTAGCAATGTTATGTTCCCACATATTGATGCATTAATGAGCATCATTTTTAGCACAAACACAAGCCGATATATGAGCTGAGATCACAGATTTTAAACACTCACATGAGTCCCTATTAAACCTGAGATTTATTGACTGTATATGATTAAGACAAAAAGCAGTCTGCAAAATATTTTGTAAGAATACAAACATATGCCCATCCATGAACAAAGAAAATAATGGGAAAATAAAACTAACATCCGAAGTTCAGTTTTCATCAACAAGAAGATAATGTTAAGCTAACATTGCAACATTCCACAAAAATATCTCAGCATCTTTTCTTCCCTTTTCTTCAAACCCTGCCTGCAAACCCATGCATGCCTTGACTAAGTAGTGTTGAGAACTAAGAAGGTTCCATGTTTCTGAGTAAGTTCCCTAGAGTTCTCTGCTCAGAAAGCACATCCGTACTTTCAGTTTTGGGGTTACAGCCTCTAAAAACTGTACAGAACTCTTACTCCAGCATGGAACCCTTACTGAATCAGGGGGCTGTAGAGTTAAGTGTTAGGCAGGATCTTGCCCCTGCTGAAGATGATGACCCTACTGTATGACCTTCAGTTGAGAACTTCAATATTTTCACAAATTAGAAGAAATGCAAGTAGCCTCTAAATTTCTGAAGACACAATCCATTTCAAGATTCTATATTAATCCAGGTTTTAGTCTCACAAAGGTTTGAATGATGCAACAAATACTCTGAAAATATATTTATTCAAGGAAGTTTTAAAAAAAGATAAAAATAAGCAAAAATATTAAATAGTAAACTTTTAAATATTTAAATAAATTGTGAAACATTTTGCATTCTGAACACCTGAGGTTCTATTCCCATAGACAGCTAGAACAACAACAAAAAAAAATTATTTCAGAACATCTAAACACAGACCTGAAATCTAAAAAAAAAAAGTGATACTCACTTCCTTCAGGATTTGGTGCTGACAGAATAATGCTGTGCTGCTTTTTTACTTCTTCCACATTTTGTGCTATTTTTGCTATATTATTTCTAAGTTCCTCAACCTAGAAGAAGAGAAATATCGCCATGAAAAACCTAGAATAACTCCAGGCAAAGATTATTATTTTTTGTAAGTATCATTACTAAGCATATTGGGGCACCTGTAGATGAGCTGTTTAACCTAACTATGAAAGCAAAAGGCACAGAGATAAAACTGTCGTTAGCGCATGGTAAAAACTCTAAGTTTACCTGTTGGAAAAAGTCATCCATAAAATGGTCTTTTTCAACAATAACTGTCTCCCCATCTTCATTTCCTTTGTACTGTAAAAGACAACAACACAAAGCTATGAAACAAAACTCAAGATACCATCTTGAAAGAAATACAATTTCTTCCACATTGCTACTGCATATACATTTTAGCCAATAGTCTGAAATCTAAAAAAAAAAAAAAAAAAAAAAAAACAAAAA
>NW_009953217.1:2150258-2156216 GCF_000747805.2 Chaetura pelagica
AAAAAAAAAAGTCAAAATAAGCAGAAAGGTCAAAGAAAGTCACTCAATTGCCACAAAGTCGTGAATGCTAAGGCACCTGCTCCTCTGTAAACACCTTCAGGACAGAACCAGTCTGCAGGTTATGTTAGAATTTTCATTACCTTTCAAAAATTATTAAAATGCAACTTTGCATAGAAATGTCCTCTCACAGCACAAGGACACTTCCAAGGTGAGTCCTGCGTGAACTTAAAATAACAGTTGGTTTACTGAGACAGTAAATCAACCCTTCTCAAAAGAACACTTAAGGGGGTGCTGATGGATGACTTGTGATTCAATAAGCTGAACATCTAATGAAAGCTAGAACAAAAAGTTACCAATATCTGCTTACTAGCTTTGCTCTTGGGTGTTTTCAAGGCTGCCATTCCACACCAATTTAGAAATAATTATGTTACACTAAACTATACATGCATTACTTAAATGATAAAACCTTAGAATAGCAGCCAAGGAGGCAGAAGCTCAAGTTGACAGGCTCCCTCAAATCTCCAGAGCACACAGCCCAACACATTCCCTGGCCCTTGAGCTAGCCCAGCAGAATATATGGATCTTGACAGCAACCAAGTTTAAAATTTTATCAAGGGAAAAGAAAGAATTAAAATGCATCATATAAAGGCAAATAATTCTAGCTGCAATGTTCTCTACTTCCCTCTGTAAAGCACAAGTTGTTTGAACTGCATTGAATCAAAATTAGAACACAACAACATTCTACCATAGAGTTAATGGGTTATGTGTTGGGAAAAGCAAACTACAAGATAGGTATCATTAAGGAATTTCCATTTCAAGGACTCCTTTTTCCTTACAAGTCACTCTGCCTTTGATCTTCTAACACCTACTTTCTGCTCCTAAACCCTCATCCTATTGTTCAATAAGCCCTTTGCTTCTGATTTTATTAAATTAAATTAGGTAATGTGTATCATTTGCATGACAATTCTGCAATTTAATCCAAACACTACTATTGCCTAACAAAAAATAATCAAATATGATCTATGCATTAAAAATCAAAGACTGCCCCAAATCTTCAAGGAATGTTACTATTTATATTTTGTGATAAATTCCTTTCCTGCAAATTCAGGCAGCACATAAAGCCATATGACAATGGCTTGAAAAGCCTTTTTTTTTTTTTTTGCAAAGAATAATCTGGGTTTTATTTTAAGGGAACCATAATGCCTGAACTCAAATAAAGGAATTTAGGTGTTACTGCTCTCCTGGACCACTCTCCAATTACTCGTAACATTGTGTGTCCTTAAACACTTCCTGTAATTACTCCTTTCAGGAAGATAATTGTTAGAACTCAATATTAAAGAATCCATCCTTAGGGACTATAATCAATCAACAGCTTTGCTTAATACAAATAAGCAAGGAAGTCTGTGCCCAAATGAAGTTACCAAGCGTTTACCCACACTAAGAACTGCAGTGGTACAAAGCTACCAGTTAGAAGTTAATATTTAAGATGGAACTAGATTTAAAGACACTAAATTTCAATTAAGTAAGTAAAATAACACCTTCTGAGATTTACTGATTAACGAATAATCTTTTTTATTGTTTATAACCACCTCCTGTATTTAGTTAATTGAACTAAAAATTATTAAAACAGTATCAGCTAAAAGCATGTCAGGTTTTAGTTTGCTCAGATCTTAGTAAAACATTAAACACCTGAGTGAATCTTAAACAAACGACACAAGAATCTTATGCAGAAGTCCTATTTGTGGATGCCAGCCTGGAAGGAAGCAACCATGATTACCCACCCTGCAGTCAGTTCCACATTCATTTCACTTTCACCTTTGGTTACAACACCAATGACAGATCAATTCAGTGTCTACAATTTCTTGAAGGATTTATGGGCAGCCTACCTGGAACATCAGCACTTGAAAGACATCTGATGACTTGTCAAACTCTATTAACTACATTTTTAAATCACCACTTCCCTAAAATACAGTTCATTTGCTAACTCTCTTCAACTTAAATTATGCACCTGCTTTTGACAAGAATCCAACTCAACCTCATTTTTGCAATCAAGTTTAGCAGAAACATGTATTACTTCTCCTAAATCTTACCTCCTCAGTATAAGAAGTACCACAAAAAAACCCAACCCTGATATAAAGTTTTACGTCAATGCCAAGAGCAATCTAATGAATACTTTTTGCAGTTCATATCTTGACCTTGGGACTGAAAGTCTGGGTCATGCAACTCCATAAACATTCATAGAGTTATAAAACATATGAAGTTCCCTCAAAGTTGGTTTATATGACAAAACTCAGCTATTTAAACAATATCAGCTGCAAGAAGGAGCTATCATGATGGTTTATGAAACTTCTAACATTTTGCATATCTTAAAAAAAATTGCAGAAATAAGGTTATCTTGAGATATCTTACCAAATTGGTCACTGAACTTTAAGATTAAAAACAGTTTTTGAACTAAAAACATGACTATTACTCGCTCTTGAAATTCCAAATCAAGGTAATTGATTTCTTAGTCCAGACCACATTTACTCCTCTAGCAGGCTGCAAGGAGAAGAACAAGAATAACTGACCACCATCATCCCAATGAATCAGACCTGAACAGTGGGTTATAGAATGTTAAGAGTTTCTTGTTAAAGCATCAGTGTTTCAAAAAAAATCTTGCATATCAGAGTAGCCAAGGAGGGCTTACAGAGGGCCAAGGAGATCCGTCAGACAGCTTTGGTAGGTCAATCATTAACATATGTTTAGTAGAACTATTGTACAACCAGAAACACATCATATGGTAACGTCTACAAGAAATTACTTTATGCCGATCTGACATGGAAAACATACATCTCATATTCAGAAAATTCCAAGTTTGAACAACGACTAATGTAAGAGGTTAAATATGAGGGGAAGAAAAAAAAAAAAAAGAACTCAGTAATGTTATCCTCCTTCTGAAAAGGTTCCTTTTGTATACCACATAGTTCTACAAATTTTACCTTTTGTGACTTCCTGGCTCTTCCCTCATTCCTTAACAGTTTTGGAGGCTCTACTAGAATGCCCAAAAATAGTTCACAAAAAAATCAGTGCAGTACTGTTTGATGTTTCAGGTCCATGTTTTGTTTTTTTTTTAAAAAAAAGGTACAATCAAATCTAAACACATTTGGCAAAGGTTATATCTAAGATATCCTCAGTAATACTCAAGAGTAATGAAATACAAAAAGCATGTATTTAAAACAAACGATTCACCAACCAAGAAAAATAGTTTTCAATAGATAGCTCTGCATCCGTTTCAGCACGTAACAAGATGGTAGCTTTTGAGCCACACAAACAATGCACCTCAAACTTCAGATCAAAACATTATGCTTCAGAAAAGAAGGTTCACACCTTATAGATTTAATAACAGTGACAAAAAAAAGCTTTAATCGGCTTTATTAAGAGATATTTAAAAATATATCAGTTTATCATATCCGACACTGGCTGAATGCTCTGAACTGAGTGCCTGAACACATATCCTACAACTCTAAGTAATTTTAAGATGGACTTGTATCCATGAAAAGCAAACCATTGCAGGCTGCGAGAATACTTCATACCATCGTTGCTATATGCAGGCACAGTGCATATATGCTATATGCAACACCTGTTTGGTGTTGGTTTTTTCCCCTAAATACCTACAATCAACCACTTATTTGTGTTCAAAATAACTAAAACGAGTCTGGAATTTGATCAATTGTCCATTTAATTGTATTGAAGGACAAGTCAAACAGCTGAAAGGAGTTAATTTTGGCCTGCTTAGTGTAATTTAGAAATTACATTAAAATAATGCCCTAGAAGTAGACAACTACAATTATGCTTGCTGTCTTCTGAAAAACATGTATTTCACAAGACTTTTCTAGCTAGAAAATAAGAGGAAGCAACATTAGCTGAAGGCTAAATAATCTCCATGTCCTCAACAATTTATTTCTCCACCAAGTCATTTTTAGCACTGTTCAACTGCCTAAACATGGTGTATTAAAAAGTGCATCAATTTCATGTTAATGGGCCATGAACATTGGTAAGTAACATTTTTCCCTCTTCTTTATAAAGATAACAGTTCAGCATAGACTAGATCTCTTCAACTACTTGTGTACCAAGTCTTTGTGGGAAACAGGGAGGATGGAACTTACTTGTAGGGTACAAACAAAATAATACACAATGACATTCTTCTATTAAGGGAAGGAGACAAGGCATAGTTATCCCTCAAGATTTTGCAGGCCTGGGCCTGTTTAAAAAACAGTGTATATTGTCTGCTCTTCAATTAATGATTTAGTCAAATAAAATACAATGTAACTACACTAATCAAATTGAAATATCTTGGAAAATAGGCAAACAAACATTTATATATTATTGCTTCAGATTATTTATTCATTTTCAAAGCAATCTTATCTATGTGTGATCAAAGATCACTGTTCAAAACATTTATATTCGGTAAAGGAACATGTTTTCTTTTTATACTTCAAATAAAGATGGAAGATGTAAGTTCCTTCTTCCATGAGTTCCCTGGAGCTCTTTAAAACTTCCTGTCACCTACACACTTCTAAGTCTGAAAATGAAGATGGGTTCTTCAATAACTTCTACCTTCATTTAGGGTTTAAGTACTCTCTTCTAGTTAAAAGGCAACTTCGATTTTATGTCTAAGCTATTTGTTAATTATACAGGCAGTGAAAATTATGTTGCTGAGCGTATTAAGCACTTCAGCAATACTGACCACTGTATTTAAAGTAGTATTGCTGCAATAATGTTTCAGCTAGAGAAGTAGCTTGCTGCACTACAGTAATGTTTTCAGATGTCGAATACTAACACTAACTTAAAAAACCCCCAACATTTACGTGCTTTATAAACTGTTAACAATATCCAAGGCAAGGATTAAGGTTTGGATTTTTTTTTTTTAATAAGAAAACCCCATACAACAGACCACTTCTGCTTCTCCTCAGTCAGAACCAAGTCTGCATGTTTAGAATGATACATTAAAAAACAAATTCAAATCACCATCATCACCACTGCTGCTTCCACTTTCTGAGAAAAGTGCATCATCACCACAATCTGGCACATATTCTTACAACCTGGACATGTTTAGAAATACAAAAGGGAAGAAATATACTGGAAAGAAACAACACACTCCTTTGAAATTGTTCTGAAACATCATTCCTGGTAAAGATACTATAATCTAACCACGTGAAAACTTTTCAGTTGCCATTTCATCCTTTTGGAGAGGAAAACAACATCACTGGTAATTCCACTGCTTAAAGACGAAGCTTCCAAAATGTATTTTGTGAATCAGAAGATATGAACTTAATTTTAAGATAAACAAAACTCAAACCTACACGCTGCTCAGTGCAAGCCAACAACAGAATCACGGTGTCCTAGAACGGTAACAGCAACTTCTGTGTGATTTCAATTTATTTTCAGGAAAAACGATGTCAAGTATCCTTTTATTTTAACGAAACTATATCCTGTTGGAGCCAGACATAATGGTACCTCCCTCCAACTCTCCCTTCTTTTTTAAGAAACTGCTTTCAAAGCACAAATAAGGGAAAGGAAAAGATCGTATAAACATAACCAGCTACCATGTTGTAAACACGCGGAAAATAAAACCAGCAGACAGCTTTACTGACGCATTACTGCTTAAACAGTTCCCGAGCAGACAAACCTACCCCCCGACACCACGGGCAGCTGGAAAACAAAATTATTATGCAGTCGATGTGTCATTCAAAACGTTAGCGTTTCCAACGCGCTAGAGGTCAGGAGGAAGCGAGGAAGGTGAGCTATAAAAACCGAGAAGCTTGAACTTTGCTGCCAGCTCCGCAGGCTCCGCAGGAAGCCGAGCCCCCCCGGGAAGGGGCTGGAAGGCAGCGGGCGGCAGCAGGAGGCCTCCCGGCCCCCGGGGACGCGGCCGAGGCGTCGGCTCCTCGGAGCCCGCAGCCAAACACCCACCTCCCC
>NW_009953217.1:2156545-2157847 GCF_000747805.2 Chaetura pelagica
GGGGCGCGCGCAGCAACCGCCCCCTGCAGGAGCGCGCCTCGCGCTGCTGACGTCACGGCGAGGGCGGGGCCGGAGCGCGGGCGGGGCCGCTTCGCCGCCCTGAGGGGGCTGAGCCGCCCCTGGGGGTGCGGGAGCCGTGGGGAGGGGTGGGTGAGCAGGGCTGCCCCCTCAGCGTTTCCCAGGGGCTCTGCAAAGGACAGAAGTGCTCGGTGTGGGAGAACTGAGGTGGCTGGACGGTAGCACAGGTACCTGCAAGGACATTCCCGTCCCAAAGAAGCAGCTGCACCCTAAGAGGAAACTGCAATACATGCAGTTTTGGGAGACTATCGTGACAGAAGGAGTTGTGAAAAGTTGTGATAGGGTTCTTTTTTTAGCTGAGTTTTATTTAATTCTCCGTTCCATGGAGCAGAAAATGAGTAGTTGGCTTTAACTCTGCCCAGTCCCTGGAAGGCAGGTTGGATGGGGCTCTCAGCAACCCGGTGTAGTGGGAGGGGTCCCTGCCCATGCAGGGCGGGTGGAACCAGGTGATCTTTAAAGTCCCTTCCAACTCAAACGATTCTATGATTCTGTGAACTCTTCAGCTGAGGTGTGTTGACACACATTTCCCATTAGTGATGTTTAGGGCTCTAGTAAAAGACCAAGACTTTGCCAAAGTCCTAAATCTGTGCACTAACGTCTTAAAGGTCTGGGAGTTTCTAGGGAACAGTCCATGCACATACTACGAAGGGCAGGAAATTTTCAGTGACACTGTTTTTAGGTGCTTCCTAAAAAGTATTACTTCAGACTACAGTCAATTACCTGTAAGTATTAGTATCTCAGTTCTATCCTATCATATATAGACTGTACATTCTAGACCTTATGTTCAACAACTGTGAATTCTACAAATATTACTTTTTAATACTGAGCATGATAATCCAATGTATAATTTCCCCCACGTATTGAAATATTTTTATTCCAGTGCTGGATCAGGAATTTAAAGGTCCTGAATTAGCAATGTAAGCCACTTTAATGACAGTAAATAGCTGATTTATTTTTTTTTTCTGAAAAAAAATGAGCTCTATATCTGCCCTTCATCATTGACCTCATTCATGCTTATCTTCCAAGAATATAGTCTCTTAATGAAACCTAGAGTCAGACATGTTTTACCTGGTGAAAAAATAAACTTTGTATTTTGAATACATATCATGATAGAGTTTTGCTACTGTATGATCCATTTTACCTATGCGTGCTGGAAGTGACTAATTTCCTTTTCAAACCTTTTAGTGGAATTTCCTGAGCTGCCTTGATCACCAGTGTGCAGAC
>NW_009953217.1:2157891-2159590 GCF_000747805.2 Chaetura pelagica
ATTGGGAAGTACAATTATGTTCTTTTTACTTGCTTGCCTGCATATATTGTTGTCTTCATTTGCAAAATGATCTTGCTTCTGACTAATATAGCAGTTATAGTCAAATAACACTGTTTAGCTCTGTGACCATGTCCAGACGAATCAGTGAGTTGCTAAGTTGCTGACCTGTTCAAAGCTGAGTCAAGATGTAGGAAGTGTAAAGATATTTTAAAAGTTATGATTCTGCTGATTACCTTGTGATAGCTTATGCCTTACACTGAGGATGAGTGCTTTAAAGTGTTTTGTTGCCTTTGCTGAACGGAGGTGTCTGGAGCAGATATTTTGTGGATCCAGTGAACACCAATTTACATGTGATGATACACCAGATTACAAAACCTAGATTCCACACAGGAATTTATAAATACTTGCCAGGAGCTCAAATGCTACAATAGGAGACTTTTTTATTAGAAATCTATTTTAGTAATTCCAAATTAAAGTATCAGATAGTAGTTTACTAATACATTTGTAACAGTATTGAGAAATTTACAAGTTACACTGAGTGTTCAAAAAACACAGATTGCTTTTTTCCTGCAAGTGTTTGTATTCTTATAAACTACCAAAATCCACTAATGTGGCTTTGTAGGCTCCTATTTATAGGAGCATGCATATTTGTCAGAAACAGAGGTGGAATTAAAAAGCATTTTATAAAGATAGCATTGTGCTGAGAAAAAATTAAGATGAATTACATATTTTGAAAAATATCCTTCCTGACACCTAGAGGCGATCAGCAAAAATACTAAAAAAGCCCACAAAGCCAACTCATCCAAAAAAAGGGAAAGCAAGGTCAAAAAGCCTGTGACTTTTTCAACAAAGAACATCTTATGCAACATTTGGATTGCCATTATGCTATCAAATAAGCAAAAATCACAGCAGAATGCAACCACTCTTGTAAAACTTTCTGTATGCATCACCTCTATGTCTGTAGAAAATGAACAAGAAATAAGCTGTATATATCACCATTTCTCTATGTTAATTCAGTCAAATTATTTATTTATTCTCTATTATGGGGTGCACCAACAAACAGACCACATAAAAGTTGTTTAAGTATATTGAAGTAAAAAAAAATAAATCAGAGACCTTAAAAATGGCATGAACCCATGAACCAACCTGGTTCCTAAACCTATGCAAACCTAAACCTATGCAAAGCATTTAGGTTCTTTGAAAGTTTTTGGACAAATTTCCACTGAAGTTTGGACTTGAGAGCTTAGAGAACTATTCTAAACGCACAGCTTACAAAACAACTTTTGTTTTCATTAAGGCATTCCCTAGCAAATGCAAATCAGTTTGTATGAGGAACTGAGAATAATAATCATAAGGAGATCCTTTTGAACCCAGCAGATTTTACCTGAAAGCTGCTCTGTTAAATTCTCCTGCTGCTTTTAAAGACAACTTTTATTATCCCGTGCTGGAGGCAGTTTAATAGGTTTTCTAAAGTAACTACATGCTATTTGTAAACTTTATCTGCAGAGAGAGTATCCTCAGTTGACAACATCTTTCTGGTGAGATTTTAAAGGTTAAAAAGGGAACCTGCCGAGTTCCCAGAGCTGCTCAGCCTGGCTCAGAGGCTCTTCCTCAATCCGCACCAGCAAACCCCAGGCTTTACAGCCGAAGCCGCTACTTAGAGCCAGGGGGTCCGTCCCCGAACAGCCCGGGGGGACGC
>NW_009953217.1:2159627-2159891 GCF_000747805.2 Chaetura pelagica
ACGCGCGCTCCGCCCGCCCCTCGGCACGTGACGCCGGCCCCTCCCCTTCCCTGCGGCCGCGCGGCGTCGCTCTCGGGGCATTTGAACCGCGTTTCCGCCATCTTCCCAGCGCCCAGTCACGGAGGGGAGCGACGCGGAGAGAAGCCTCGGGAGAGGTAACGGGGTCGGGACGTCCTCCTTTTCCTTCTAGAAGCGGGTGGGAGGAAGCGTGGCCGCTTTGGAAAGCGCGAGCGGTGGGGATGGGGGGGGCTGTTGGGCCTTCGG
>NW_009953217.1:2160416-2184742 GCF_000747805.2 Chaetura pelagica
GGGGAGCGGCCGCCGCAATTACCGCGCGCTCTCTCGCCGCGTGTGGAGAGACGTGGAGGCGCTTCTGGCCCATGAATGGGCCCGGGACCACGCGGGCCGAAACGCGGGCGAGGCGGGGGCAGCGCGGCGTGGGCTGCCCCTCCGGCGTCCGGGCGGAATGGCGCGCAGAACACGCGCCTTGGGAGGCGCTTTGGGAGCTGAAAAGGCGCCCGGCCGCTTCCGGCAGGGCCTTGAATCAGATCGCCTGTTGTGAGATGAAATGCTTCCATTTCCCCTGCAGACCCAGCATGGCCGCCCAAGGAGAGCCCCAAGTGCAGTTTAAGGTAAGGGAATGTTTTGTTCTGGTGGTTTTCTAATTTTTCTTGCAGTAGAAAAGTTAACTCGAGTCCCGACGTGTATGGTAGGTTTGGTGTTGGAGTGCTGGCTTAACGGTGCAGTTACTTTATTATATTATTGCATGTAACTCGTACAAAACGATATGGTAGCACCGTGTACATCTAATGCTATTTGTAGTTTAATAAATTTTAGTAATGTTTTGCCTGTAGAGTAATTCTTAAATTTCAGAAGTGTGCAGCAGAAAGCATCTAAAGTGAATTAGAGTAGTCTGTTTTCTGTTTTGTCTTAATTGTTTAGGGAAGAAAACTTAAAATGTTTCAGAACAGAATTTTCTAGTGTATTTTGTGTGTAAAGTTAGAGCATGATAGGCTTAACAAATTGGGTCCCAATACAGTGGTTTGCCTCATAGGAAGTTTGGTCTTTTGTTTACAGCATCTTGTTAGGACTAAAGTCTTTGTAGGAGTAATTGGTATTTACACTAAGATGACCAATTAGCAGCTTTAGAAGAGTATTGCTCTGATTTCTTTTGTGTTTTTCAACAGCTTGTCCTGGTTGGTGATGGTGGTACTGGTAAAACAACATTTGTAAAACGTCATTTGACTGGTGAATTTGAAAAGAAGTACGTAGGTATGTCTGAAGAAACATTTGATATCTAATGTGTTACAATTAAAAATGTAATTCATTATTTGCTAAGTGCTGATACTCCTTTTTTTAAATTTCTGCAGCAACACTGGGTGTTGAAGTTCATCCTCTGGTGTTCCATACCAACAGAGGCCCTATTAAATTTAACGTATGGGACACAGCTGGTCAGGAGAAGTTTGGTGGCCTGCGAGACGGCTATTACATCCAAGGTAAGATGTGTGTATGTGGGAATATTCTGAACCTCTCACTGTTCAAACGTTGGCTACTTTGACAGCTGTAAGTGTGGCTTGCAGTGAGCTGGTTTCTGGGACTTCAAACTCTTCATGTTGACAATAACATCCTTTGGTTGGCAACTTGCACTGGAGTAGGAGTATTACAACATGGTGTTTCAGTGTACCAATGCTGGCTTTGTTATTAACGGAGAGTAGTGATGCACCTTAAATGACATGATGCTGCTGATTACATTCATTGGTTAAGAGGTGACAGTATGTGCTTCAGTTAATACAAATTTATATCTGTATTAATGTATTGGGATGAGTAACTTGGAACACACAACCTATTAAGATTTCACATACAATGAGGAAGGTGTAGTTTTCCATGCCAGAGGCTGGTTGTCTTTCTAAATAAGTTTTGATAGTGGCCCTAACTTCTGCTTGGCCAACCACTGTTCTGTGTGTACTTCAGTCAAATGCATATTTGCAAAATTTTGTAAGGGGTTATTGGAGTCGGACATTGTTGCTTTTCCTTTAGAAGGATCAGATTTGAGTCAAGCACCTGTGTTCACTGAAAAACTGTTCTGGATGAAGGCATCATGAGATGTGGACTGCAAGCACTCAACCTACCTGGAACTCTCAACAGGATACTTGAGATTAGTTAAATAGGTGTTAACTAATTTCTGTCAAATACTTGTGTAAATCAAGGCTGATTTACATAATTGTTACTTATTCTCATAACCACGAAATGCCTTGTTACTCAGTTGGATTGATAAAACTAGCTGTTATTTAAGACTGAGCATTTAATTCTGACATGACACACTCATGGGACAAGTGCTCTGGACTCTGTTCATTGAACTTGTTAATGTGGGCTCTCAAGAACTGTGGAGCTGAGAGGGGAAAGTTAATGCAGATGCTTAACCATAATGCGGGATTTCTAGGGGTACCTCTTCTCACTCCCATCTTGCAAGCATGTCCTTGCTGTCCTGATGTAACTCTTTACTGTTCTTGCAGCTCAGTGTGCCATCATCATGTTTGATGTAACATCAAGAGTTACTTACAAGAATGTACCGAATTGGCACAGAGACCTTGTACGAGTATGCGAAAACATCCCTATAGTGTTGTGTGGCAACAAAGTGGATATCAAGGACAGAAAAGTAAAGGCGAAATCGATTGTCTTCCACAGGAAGAAGAATCTCCAGGTATGTGGGCATGAGTTTGTATGAACCAAGTTTGGTTTGTCACTGCAGTTGTGTTCTCTGCTATAATCAAGTATTCTGCCTTTGTCATTATTCCAGCTTTTATGATCCTGTTGGCTGTTTGTACCTAACTTCAGGGAATGTGGAAGTGATGGTGCTAAAGATGATCATCACTGGTCTTGAGTAGAAGACATAAGTTCCTAAAGAGTTTGTGTGCACTTGGCTTTCGCTGCTCAGAACCTTGTCAGATGACACAGAAGTGAGACTAAAGTAGAAATAACAGGAAAAAGATACACTATTGCCTCCTGAAAGGTCCATCTTTGATCATATTGGATTCTTTTCTCAATTTTTGCCTGTTTGCCTGAAACTACATTTCCAGACACTTCTGAGAGCATAAACAGAGGTCATGTGAAAAAGAGCACTAAAAATAGAGGAGGTTATGTTCATGTTGATCTTGTTATGTCCTAAATAGCAGTTTGAGGTGTCTTTTCTTTAATGTAAAATATGTCCTTTTTTTTTTCAGTATTATGACATTTCAGCTAAGAGTAACTACAACTTTGAGAAGCCTTTTCTCTGGCTTGCTAGAAAGCTAATTGGAGATCCTAACTTGGAGTTTGTTGCCATGCCTGCTCTTGCACCACCTGAAGTTGTTATGGACCCAGCACTGGCAGCACAGTATGAGCAGGATCTACAGGTAAGTGAGAGGGCACAAAGGTCAAATGATGCCCTGATAACTAGTGTTTAAGTTCCTGGGGCAAGTAACTGAAGAACAGTTCTTAAATGTAATTTCTTTGTTCCAGATTGCTCAAACCACTGCACTGCCAGATGAAGATGATGACCTGTGAGGGATGAAGCTGGAGCCCAGCGTCAGAAGTCTAGTTTTATAGGCAACTGTCCTGTGATGTCAGTGGTGCAGCGTGTTTGCCACTTTATTATCTAGCTGAGCAGAACATGTGCTTAATCTTTGGAATGCTGAAAGAGATGAATGGGCTTCGGAGTGAATGTGGCAGTTTAAAAAAAAAACAAAAACAAACCAAACAAAATGAAAAAAAACCCGCAAACAAAAAAACTTCATATTTTGGACCTGCATATTTAGCTGTTTTTTGGACTGCAATTCCCCTTTTGAGTTTCAAATCTGAGATTGCTGCAGTCACATCAGAGTGTTAAGTGGTTAATCTTGTTTCTGTCATTCCCATTTATTTTTTTTTGTTTAGATAATAAAGTTGTATTTCAATTATCTCTAAGCAAGTGAACTTTAATGTATCGTTAGGAAGACTGAATTGTCTTCATTTGAGGCTAATACTTGGTTGTCTACTGCGTTTCTCATTCTCTAGTTCCCTTTTCCCTCCTGCTTCCCATGTTATCCTCTTGCTGAATCAGAGCTAACAGTTAACCTTCCTTTGATTTCCTGAAGCATGTGATTAAAGTACCTGAGGAAAGCTGAACTAACTGCCAGGTATTACTAGAGTAGTGAACACTTGGCTGCTAAGTGTGACTGGATCAGCATTCCTGTGCAAATGGGAATGTTTGTGATATGCAGGGAGTCTTGAGAGGAAAGTGTGTAGTTCAGCTTGCATATGCTACCATTAGATACAGTCTCTCAACTCTAACTTTTGCTATGTTCTACAATTTACCTTCAGAGTTCTTTAGTAACCAGAAACAAATGGCATCTAGGTCTGTTAGGTGGCCTAAAAGCTGTATCTGCATGGAACATCATTCAGTAGGGCTATAGCTGATGAAACAAACTTTAAGCATCTTCAAATTCACTAAGTAGAAAACAGCTGTACTTGGAGCTAAAAAGCTCTTGGCTACAAAGCAGCATATTAACTGAAACCACATTTCTATATCTAGACTTTACTGTAACTGCACCAAGTTCTTAATTTGAAACTCCAGCTTATTACAGCACAAATGGTGGAAAATGTCAACTTTTAACACTTATCTTGTAGAGGTTAATCTTGGTCAATATTAGTACTGCTAGTAAACCAGACAAGTTTAAGATACCATTTTTCAGTGGTGTTTGAGTACATGAAGCCTTGGAATTCTTCCGTTTTGTATTTTTGGTTTCTTAATAAAGTGGAGCATTTCATTTATTCCTTTTAACTTGCATGTTTGTGTACATAACTCCTACTTTGAATATTTATTCAACTATTCTGGTACATGGTACCAAAATGTGGACTATGATTATTTTGCAATACTGTTAGAATTATTTTTAAATTAGTGCAAGTTGGAGTTCTGTGATTTTTTTTTTTTGGTGTGTTACTTTGTGTTTTTAGGTAGTTGGTTGGAAGCTGAGTGACTGGAAACTCACTAATGAAAATGAGGAATGTTGTACACTTAGATTGTAATAAGATGTACTCCCACTTAACATTCCATTGAATCTTGAATCTTTCTTCATCATCTTGCTTTATCTTCATATTGTAGACTTCCCTGTAGTGTTCTCTAATTCAGCTGTGCATATCTTGGTTAATACTGCTGGCTTGACTAAGTTGCTGATTTGCTAGGTGTGGTAGCTTTTGACTGTGAGCTGTCTGACTTCTGAAAATGCTCTGCTTAAAAACCACAAATTGTTTGGGAAACCTGCTGTAGTTTTGCAGTATCGATACACTAAGAAGGTGAAATAGCCCTGAAGTGACATTTGTGTTGTTTCATCAAGCGTGTATGATGTCATTACTACTTGCCAGCTGCACACAGGTACTAGCTGTCTTAGTATGAATTTCTACAAAGCAGTTGGAAAGGTTTATAAAAAGCTAAATAGCTGTTTGAAGACTAGTATAACTGCTGTGGGCTTTGCTTTGTAATCTTCAGTGTTAATTTCCAGGTCCACAAAAACTCATCTCTGAAGCAGGCAGTAATACTAGTCCTGCTGTAAAGTAGTATCTTCAGCTTGAAATTCTTTGGGAGTGGAATTAAGTCTGCTTGTTGCACTTGTCACATTTAATCCCTGTTAAGTGTTTATAAATACTGCATATAGTCTTAATATGCATGTCCCGATTCCTTGGTTGAAGTTCCTTAATGATAAGACTTAAGTTTTTCACTAGTTAGGTTTAGGCAAAATAAAATTTTAACTTTTTAGTAAAGTAAGGACTTGCATTCTAAGAACCTCTGTACTAAATAGTCACATCAGTCTGTATTTGAGGTCTGCCATTATCGATGAGACTGAAACACTTTCTTGCAATTTTTGTCTGTTTTGAGTACTGTATGGTTAGATCAGTTTTAACTGCAGGAGTTTGCATTCTGTGCACACTGGTGAGTTTGCCCACGCTAAAGTCTTTGGTTTCAGGTTGCTTTTGAGTAACTTGTCATTACAGACCATGTTCAGCCTTAGCTTTCAGAAGCAGGATGTGGTGCTGGGCCATTTACTATTCCTAGTTCTGTGATTAAGCTGTGAGTGTTTTAAGTGTCCAAGCTCAGAGTTTTGTTAGAGGAGTTGGAAAACTTGTGCATGTGTGAAATGGGCAAGGCAAAAGCCTTAGTTCAAGAAACTGGCAGAGGAAATGTTTTGCTGTTTGTTACTGAAACTTTAAATGGAGTGCCAAAGTCCTTAGGAAAGCTGGTGTTGCCCTTAGACCTCTCAGGATCTTGGCAGAATATGTTTTAAAACCATGGAAGAACACTCCTCTGCATCAACTAGAAGTCGAGAATGTTGGAGTCTGCCCCTCTTACAACTTGTGAATTACATACAGTACACGAAGATCTTTGTATTTTTCCGTCAGATGTAATTTTGTTTTGTTGCTAATATAATTTTAGTCAAAACCTGTGGAGAAAGCAGGGATGAAAAATGATTCTGCCTTCAACTAATTAAATAGAAATGCATAGTTTGATTCAAGCCGGTTGTTTACCTGATCTCAATTGGTAGTATTGGTCACTTTCACCTTGATTTCCTCTTAAGGCAGGATTGGTAGCAATGACTTAAAAGTAACTGAAAGTTAAGTGTGCTGCTGCTTTGAGCAGTTTGTTTTCACATGGGTGCATTAATGTAGAGACTGGCTTTGGCTGTGTATGTGTTGTGTTTTGTGCTGATATTAAAAGTTTCCCTTAAGGAACCTTCATTTTTCCCAGGACAAACTGGTCTATGAGCATCCTGGGAAGTGCTTCATTGTATGTGTCTTGTAACACTTTATCTCTGCAAGTGGCCAAAATCAGGAATTTTCAGCTGAGGGTTCATGTTGAGTGAATACGACTGCTGTCATAGGCTAGTAGCTAATTTAGACAACACCCAGGTCAAAATACTGGAAACAGCTGAAGTGGTTGAGTGTTCATTGCCATCTGTCCTGGTTTGCAACTGTACTTGAGGTGCAAGCTATTGCCTTTCTAGCAAAGAACAAAAAAAGAGGACTTCTTTCTGATTTGGAGCTTGCTTGTCTGCCTGGCAAATAATGGAAAGTTAAACTTGAAATAATTTTATGCTCGAAAGGAAGGCTTAATATGATAACCTGTTTAGTAACTGAGTGAGTTTTACTGATGAGCCAAACTGTAGCCTCAGATACCTAGCTATTGAGTAATTGCAAGAATGTTGAAATGTAAGGCATGTTATTTATACCACGGCTCTAGCATAGAGCCAATCTTAGGTTACAGATTTGAGTGCACAAGGGAAATACTTATAATTGAGTTGTGTAGGTAATTCTCTTCTAGTTCTTAAAGTGACCAGATTGTTCAGTGAATTAATGACTTCCAAAATTCTAGTGTTCTACTGGCTGTGTCACTGAAATAGCCCAGTGTTCATGCTAAGGCACTAGTTCATAGAGGTTTGATTATTATTTTGGGGGGGAAGGAGGCAGTAATAGTTGTCTTACTGTGATCCTACAATTCTGTGCTTAGAAGAATCAGATTCTTATTTTTACTACTTACTCAAGGGGAAAAAAATGAAAATATAAAAACAAATTTCCCCAAGTAGTATTATAAACAGAATTCCATATTCTGTAAAACATTTTTTAAAATTCCTGTTTGATTCACTGTCTTTGAAGTAGTGGTTTTGATATATTTAATGGAAGCATTCAAATTTTAATTTCATCAATATAGTTCCAGGTTACTAGTAGACAATAAGCATGGGTTACTCTCAGTTGCCTTTTTATCTGCTAATACTTTGTTAATATGGACTGGAAAGGGCACCCACAAAAATACTCTTGAGTGTAAAGTAGACAGGTCATAAACAGGAAGTTCATAAGGTGGTTGTGATCAGTAACATCTAAGAAAAAAAGTTGTAACCAGTATCCTTCCTGTTAGGATTTTTGTGACAAAATCACTGATCATACATATCCTGAAGCATCAGGATTTTTCTTGATATAGCTATTTAAATCTGTACAAAGAGTTAAGCTGAAGATAGACCTTCAAATCACTAATATAAATGGGTCTTGTTTGCTTTCAACTTCTTTTTCAGGTTAAGAGCTTGCATGAGCCAGTACCACAGCCTGAGTCCCAATTGTAAAGTAGCAGCAACAGAAACTAGTATTGTAAGATTTCTCTACACAAAATCAGTGGTAAATTTTTGTTTTTCATAACTAGACAACAATTTAGGTATTCAAGTAACTTATTTTAAACTGTAGCAGATGAGTACAGCACTTCTTCAAAGATTATATATTAAAAAAAAGTTATTTATGAGACCCGTCACCTGTCAGTCATAACCTGTTACCACTCTTAAACCAGAGGAAAGACAGTAGTTCTTAGCTCACTAGCTGAACAGGTTTGATACAGTTAAAAAAAAAATAAAAAAATCCATGTTACAGAGATCGAGTGTTTTTCCTCTCGCTGGGGCACGTAAACTTGTAGCATTTGAGAAGGCAGAGAAGGTAATTCCAGACGTTTTTTTGGGACCTAAAAAATCGGACGGCAGTTGTGGTGCCCACTTCAGCCACACGATGGGGCCCTCTGTCTGTGTAGCTGCTTTGGTCGAGCCGAGAGCTTGTTAAATTGAAATACACCTGTTGGGGTTGCACAAGTGTTGTGCATAAAGAAAGAAGAGCAATGTGGATGCTTTTAGTTCTAGTAACAGTAGCAGGTGCTAGTTGATAAAAATTTAAAACAGAGTAAGTAAGAATTGATTTTTGTAGACTATTGCAAAATAAATATAGTTGGACTTTCAATAGGGTTTTATTTCAGTTAAATCCATTAAGAGTATGAAATAGAACTAGATAGTAAATTACAGCAGGATTTTTGTCATAGCAAAGCTTAGACACTGCCATCATGTACTTTCTCTTTTTTTTTCTATTCTTCAGCAAAAAAAATAAAATAAAATCAGATTTTATGATATGGAACCAGTCAACGTCTCAATAATTGACATTGATTTAAAGTATAACTGTACCCGGAAAAATAAATCTGTGCATTAAATGCTGGTCACCAAACACTGATGCAAGATAAATCTGGTAAGGAATATGCAACGGTTAGATCTAGCACAATACAGTGCCATGTAATTCATGGTTTGATTTTGTAGTTAAGTTACAGGATGAATAGCAAAATGAACAGAAAGCTTGAAATATTAGTGTCCTGAATATTATAGTTCCTGTTTTGCTGTAAAGAGATTAAGGGAGAAATTCCTAACTGATGTAGTACTCATGGAACTAATAGCAGCTATTGCAGCCCAGGCTGTCAATAAGATAAAGCAACAAGGAAAATGTTGCTTTAGGCAGTGAGAGGACTGCCTAAAAGGCAGTTCAGCTAAAGGGCTGAACCCAGGAGAAAGAATATGAGGGAACTCAAAAGCATGAAGAAGAAAACATGCACACGAGTTGGGCCACCAGAAGTGGTATGGAGAATAAAGGAAGATAAACATAAATTATGACTAGGGAACAAAATGCTCACATGCTAATAATGTGATAATGATTAATACAATATTCTAAAGCGTAAGTAACTAGTAACAATTGTACTGAATGGAAGTCTGCCATTAAACAAACCAAACACAAGAAAGCAACAGGGGGAAAGAAAAATGCAGGTTTGGAGACAGAGGGAAATGCTGAAACTCTCCTGGCAACTGAGAACTTCAGGTAGGTATTTCTTGATGATTCTGTGTCCTGGTCTTCAATCCAGCTGACTTTGTATGTGCTAAAAAAGCTTAGAGCCTGGCAGAAAGAAGGGGAACACAATCTCTTGAAAAATAAGTATTTCTAAATAAAAAGGATTTGAAGAAGGGTCACATCAGTCATCTTCAGCCAGAAGTGACATCTGAAAATGACAGTCATTTGAGGAGCCTATGAAAATCACTGAGACATTGATAAATCCTCTAGAAAAAGAGAAGGGAGACTCTTCATCTCCATATCATATCCACTTTCATAGTCAAAATCACATTTTGAATGGTTGATTTACTTTGCTTTCCTGCAGTGTGCATTTAGAACAGTGGTAGATACAAACGGGATTTTTCTTTTGTTTGTTTTGAAAATGTGTTTAGTCAGTTTCATGATTCCAGGGTGTGTCTCCCAATTTTAGGATCTTTGGCATGGCTATTGCAGCCAACAGATGTAAGTGATTTCTCTAGTCAGATTATTAAGCATTGCAGCAGAGTGAGGAACAAACCAATAGGAGTCACAGTGGTCAAGAGAGTGCATGGAAGAGAATCTGTGCTAGGGTTTGGTCTACAAATTGACCCTCTTATATTAATGGAGAGCTAAAACTCCAAGAATCGGTACCTGAAATTGTGGGGTTTAGTCTGGATCTTAATTCTGGAATTCAGTTTTCATGCTTTTAATTGATGGATTGCAGTTCAGATGGGATGACTTCTCAGATCTTTAATAAGAGTGCAGATATGGAAGCTACTGCAAACACCTTAGCCAGCTCTCTGATTTCTATCCCCATCCTCTTATTGCTTTTGCCTCTTGAGTCTAAAGTAAAACTCCAAAAGACAGGGGCTGTGTAATTTCCCATAAAATTAAGTGTTTAACATGTACATCTATAATAGGCTCAGATGTTCTCACTGAAAAGTAATTTGCAGGTTGGCTTCTGGGTGTATTCTCCATTTGTGAAGAACTTTCATGGGGTTGCTTGTACCCAAAAGAGCAAGAGGGAATTAAGAGACTGTAAGAGCAATTCTCAGAAATGCCAAAAGCAAAACTTTATAATGGTGAAATATCACTGTAACGAAGAAAATCTGCCTACCTGAATGATACAAGAAAATATGCAGTTAGAGGCAGTAGCTTTTTGGCAAATAAGATTTGGTATAATAAAATAAAAAATGAATTTGTATAATGTTTATACATCTAACCAACTTTACGTAGACTTGCCATTAAGGTTCAGCTAATCAAAGATTTGCTTAATTTGAATCTTTGAGATCTGTGCAAAACCCTAATTTATTTTTCAGAAAAGCAAATGTTTTCTTCAGTGTATGTAGTAAAATGTCCATGGCACAACCCCAATAAAAAAAGTCTAATGAGCAGGGTGATGCAGGAAATAGACAATTAAAACATAATTCAATAACTATTAGTGAGACCTCATCCAAATAAAAGTTAAATGATTGATTTATTGTATGATGTTATTCAAAACCTGCTTACTGCATCTTTGTATCATGAAGCTCTTAATCTTTTCACAAAGAATATAGAAGTTAAATCAGCTTAACATTACACATATAGGATAAAAGTATTTTCCTCTGATTAGGCCTTAATTTTGTTGCCAAAAAGCTGTATTTTGTTTTCTGGCATTGATCAGCAACTTCTCATTTTCTTAATTGGAAAAATGTTTTTCCATGATAGCGTTTGCCTTATTGAATTAGCTCCAGGGTTTTTGTTTGTTTGCTTTTTCTTTAATCTGAACTGTTCTGTTTGTTCTTTTCAGTATAATCAGCTCAAAGAAAATTTCATGCAATATTTTGAGTATGGTCTAATTTCTGAGTAATTTTGTTAGCACACCAGATTTTTTTTCTCAAGAATGGCCTGCTTAAGCACCTATTTCTTAGTCTGCATTTATATGGTGAGTTATTTGTGTAAATACAGAACACACAAAGATTGGTGTTTGTTACTTTGACACTTCTTGCACATAAGACTGAGACTTTGAAGAGACTATTACTGGTCTAGGCAGTATATGAACCTTAGAGATGATGGCTCTTTTCAGGGAACTTCAGGCCTATTAGTTTCTGATTTAAAAAAACAAAACAAAACCAACAACCCAACACCTTGCTAATAGATGACTTAAAAAAGGTTTATATGGAACAATATTCATCTTATATTCTAAATGCAAAATTAAGTATGAGTTTTTATCTCAATTTATTATTACACAAAGAGCGATAGAAAAAGCTGTATGAAGCTTTGGCTCCTTGGATATCATGTTTGCTGGCCTGTGGCACCCACAATATTTTTGTTGCTGATACTAAGGGCTACAACCAAACTTTTGTTGTTATGAAAATATACGTTTAATAACAACTCTACAACCCTTTTTTTCCAATAAAAATGCAACTTCACACATGATTGACTCACTTTCAAGTTTCAGCATAAAAGCAGCTAGAGGCCAATTTTTTGTGCAGTCCTAGGGAAAAATTACAAATAAACAAAAAAGCCCTGTTAAATTTGGCAGATCTTTAGTTGGGAAAGTGCTAAAAGAAAAAGGACCAAACATTTAAATGTTTGTTTTAAATGCTCTAAGAAATGAGAACAGTGTACTTCAAACTGTTGTTCACCTCTAGACATCTGTAGGCACTTGTAGTATTATGGCACTTGGGAATATGGCTTAGTGCTGGACTTAGTAGAGTAGGGTTAATGTTTGGACTTGAGGATCTTAAAGGTCTTTTCCAACCTAAATGATTCTATGATCCACAGCTCAGTGGATGTTTACTGCTTGATGTTACAGGGACTGGAGCAAATGCTGTCTATGGAGAGTTTAGAACAGTAACATGAGATGATGACATGCACAAAAATAAACACTTAATAGTTTTCAAAATAAGGAAAAAATCCTCTGTTTATTTTGGTTTTGCTTAGGATTGCAGAGCCTTGAGTTAAGAAAGCACAGGAGGCTGTGCATCTTTTCAGTTTACATGTAACTCATCATATACTAGCTTTTCACTGATAATCTGTACATGGTGTGCATTATGTGAGTGATAACAACTAAAAGTGTTGTGTAGTTTTTAATGCCTGAGTAAAGATGCCACATAATGCTTCCAACATGCAAGAAAAGTGCAACCGTAAGTTACCACAGTTGCATGTGCACCTCATCCCATAAGGAAAAGAGAATTTGTGTGCTGGAAACATCAAGAATGGAGGTCTCAGTCTTTTCTGCTTCATCCTCATCCAATACATCAATGCAGATTAACACGGTTATGATACTATTTAAAATAATCCATTGTTGCTTTTTTTTTTTTTTAAGCAGCAGTCTTCTGTCTTTGAGTGAGATTTGTATTTTCCTGAGCTGCTCCTCCCTGGCCTTTTTGCTTCTCTTTGCTCAAGTGGGACAGAAAATCTAGAGGCCTTTCATGAACTCCTTCCAGTACTGTAACACAGGGATTTCAGTTTTCTCCGTCCTCACTCCCTTAATAGCGTGGGAGAGCTGCAGTGGGGAGAAACCACTCCAGCAGGCTTAGCACGGGCTGCCCAGTTACCCAGCAGATGCAGACCTTTGTGCTTTTATTGACATGCAAGTATTTTAAATGGCATTATTTAATCTGCAGGTTCTTCTAGGGCAATCCTCTGTGATTGTGAGTGTTGGATGAGTTACTCTGGTTTGCACACGAGACGCCTGCTGCTGCCTCTGGTCTGTGGTGGGAACAGGGTGAATTTTCAAACTAGGTTTCCAGAGGATCACAGGAATAAATTCAGAATTTGTTTCTGCAAATAATCTCTAATGTCTGCTTGCAATTTGCTATTTCCACAAAAATTTTTGGCAGTGAACATGTTTGCTTGGATTCTCACAATTGTTTTGGTAAGCATATTCTTTCCCTTGACAGGCCCCTCTTGGCAAATATTTCAAATTCCTGTATTTCTCCTTTTACATTTTGGCCCTTCTCAGGATTTCTAACTGTAGTGCTTTAATATTTCTAAGGTTCTACTTGTCAGTGCATGATGCAGAATTCCTAGGGTTTACACAGAATTCCTCCTCTTCCTTCAGGTTATAGAATTTGTAGCTGACAGTAATGAGGGAAATAAGCAAAAGTTAAACTAGTTATAACTAAGTAGAAAGTTAAGTTTTTTATGAACTGAAATTCAAAATTTTCAAAATTATTTTGTTCTAAGTCCTAACCCAGGGTTACAAACAAAACATGCATTTTGTTGCAATACTGGGATTTTGTGATACTAAATTTTGGTAACATTGAAGCATTCATGCAGCATGAATGTCTTAAGGTTTCCAAAACTAATTTTGTCTCTTCAGTCCTTGGACCCTGGAGTCCCATCTACTTGCCAGTCATCTGCAAGGAGCTAGTTACCACCAGAAGCTTTAGAAGTTCAGTATATGTCTGGGGAGCCAGCTGGGTAAAATCAGGGCCACAGCTGCCACTCACTGGGCTTCCAGCTATATAATCTCTATATAAAATGCCACTGGAAAACCATTTCATCCTAAAACTTAAAATCAGTTGTAGCCAAGAGATTGGTGTAGAATCTCTGATTAAGAAGTAGACAAGAGGGCTAATATACTGCAAGGAACAGAGCTGAGAAAAGGAACCAGGCAAATATAGGCCAATATAGGTACCTGAAGAGATGGGGTCAAGAGTAATAAAATGGGTGGGTGGGGAGGGAAGGATAGCTAAAGGTCAGAGGATAGGTTCCAGAGGGGGACATTAGCATGTATATTTTGTGTGTCCATTGGTTTTAAGCAGGAATATTTCCCTAAGTATCTTGGGCCGAAAATAAGAACTAATCTGTTGACATAACTTTTGGCAAAAGAAAAGGTAAGTAAAATAATTTGCATTTTATTGAGATATAACTTGGTCTGATTTCAATTTGTCATTTCCGATCTTGCCTACATGACCCTTAAATGGCTTGTGTGAGGATAAAGGAGGGATCGATATGGAAATGCAGGGGAGAGATGAATATAGGGATGGAAAGCTTATAAAGTTTTGTTTAAAATATTACTCTTTCAGTTTATTTCACTGAAAATAAAGAAGTTGGAGGGAACTGAAAGCAAGATTTTACCATAAAGAGGCAGATTAAATGAAAGAGTATCAACTAGTTCCAGCTGCTATTTTTCTTTTATGTATAAAATGATATTTGTGACATAGTTCAGTGTAATTGGGAGGCTCTTATAAAAATATTTAAATGTAATTTTTTATTTTAAAAAAGAGTGAAAAAGAAGTGGCAACTATAGAAGGATTTTTCTAGCTCTTTTACTTGGTTTGCTGTGGAACTTACTGCAACACAGTGAAATGGCTAATGCCTCAGTTTCCCCTTGATAGAGACATAGTAAAATGAATCCCTCACACTGCTATGTGTTTTCAATCAATATTTTTTTTAAGGTGACGCTTCTTTAGACAGAAAGACAAACTGTTAATTAAAGAAATAGGTCTTAGCTTTCCTTAATTTTCTATCAAAAGCCTGTTTTATTTTTCTTAAACATTTAAATTTTAAACGCTTCTTTTGGCTTTGATTCTTCAAGTGTGCAGATTGCTAACAGCAGTAATCTCTTTTATCTGTTTGCTGGAGCACATTGACTTGTTTCCACTTGTTCGTAGCTGGCTGGTGTTAGGACCCAGAAAAAAGGCAGCAGCAGCGTGATATAAATAGAGTACCAGAATGGGACAAAGTTTGAGAAGAAAGCATGACATCATTCAGACTTGCTCTCCACCCAAAAAGATCTGGGATGGAGGTGCAAATGTGAGCTGGACAAGCAAGGAGGCAGCAACTCTTTTCAGCTGAGTTTCTGAGGAAATAAGAAGAGTTATACACCCTGCGTGCTATAAGGAAGTGCATTTTCTTGCTAGCAAAAGTAAAACTGGCTTCAGACCTCTGACAACGTGAAAGTAATTGGAAGGAAAAGACAGCCATAGGAAGAAAGTTGAAAACAAGATCTTTTCTCCTTGGAAGAGATTGTAACAGAAATATTTTACTTCTTTCTATGAAACACTACAACTTTTGGATTTGATGCACATTTCTTTTAGTTTTCCTTCAATCACCGTGATTTATTTATGGTTAAATGAAGAGATCAAAGTGTGAAGCAAACAAGTACTACTTAAAGCGTCTGGGAGGATATTTTGTCGTCACTGAAAGAACAAACTTTTTAAACCTGTATGGAAAATGTCTCTTTTAATACAAAAAGTAGCAAAGGAAAACTTATGATTGAAATCTTATAGGCATTTGATTTCATTTGTGCTTTTAACCTTACATAGACCATGGAGAATTTGTTATCTCTGCTCTGTTGTCATTATTCTTTGCTGATTTTATTTCAGTACAAATATCAGGTAATGTTCTGAATACGGTCAGTATTGAGATATATTTTAATTTCTCTTAGCAAGTTTTACCTAACTATGTCTCATTATGTAATGTTTTATGTGCAGGTATGTGGAAACTATTCCCAGCTACCCAAACATCCAGGTAAGGAATGTTCCATTTACTTTTTATGACAATGTGTTTAGATATTTATTTGCTTTTTTTCAGTTTGTATTTTTCATTTTCTTGGTAGGTCTAAAGAAACTGTGATTCTGTTTGAATGTCAGATCTGTATTAGACATGTAAAAGTCTAAAGTATCACTGTCCCAGTCATTTTAAATTCAATAACCTATGTACTAAATATTCTGCCTAGAAACATATTTAGAGGAAAATGGTTTGTGTTTGATATGTAAAAAAATAAAATAAAATCTATATGCAGTGTTTATTATTTCTTTTTGAGCATGAGTTTCTGAACAGACTAGGTTCTTTTTTTCCTCAGCTTTTTAGTGTTCAGCATTTTAAATTCAATGATTTACAGTTAGAAATGCCAGCTTGTACACTCTGCAGTACTTTGGCATGGCTTCAAGTCATCCACTCTCCTCCCAGCCTTCATGCTGAAGTTTAAATAAAATATATTAAGGATCTCTCATCTGTTTTCAATGCAGAAAAAAACTTACTCAGAGCTTGTTTGGGGTCTGTGTGTGCAACTCTGGAATTCTTCTGTTTGTATAAATAGTTTAACCTCAAGCCTCATGGTGGTGTACAAGTACAATGTTACTATTTTACCAATTCATGTATTGCTTTGTGCTTTTAAGTTTTAGCCATATGTAATTATTTTCAAATAAAATACAGAGATGTGTAAAAGCCATGATGCCTGCTATACCAGTAGCCTCAGCCCAATTAGTTTATTTTATTTCACCTCCACTCAAAAATAAAGAAAAATAGTCTCATTTCCTGTAGATGAGGATCATTGGCTGGTGGAACCACAGGGGGAAAAAACCCTCCTGCAATAAGGGGCAAGTTAAACATCATTTATTTTGTAGTACAGTGTGTGTGTAAGCATAACTGTGAGCAATGCTTTTTGGATTTGAACTAGACTGTAAACAAGTCCTGTGATTGTGTTCTAAACACGGCATAGTTACCTATTGAAAGAATATTGCAGGTATGAGATGAATTCAAGGCAACAGGTATATGTTTTCAGAGGTCTTCTCAGGGCTGATTGGCTGGCAGTGGGGTAAAGAGCATGGCTTAATCTAGTTCACAATTGGGAGCTGGGAAAGCCACCAACATGCAGCGTGGCTCTAGGCAATATACTTTGCTGTGTGTCTCTCTTCCTTCCCTTTTTTTGTCCAGTTTTTCTCAGCTTTTAAATGTAAGCTCCTCAGAACATAGCTTCTCCTTATGAGCTTTATGCCAGTCGTGGCAATGTCTTTGTCATGATGCTGCTGCTACTGGCTACTTCATTGTGACAGTTATTTAGCATAAAATTATTCTCTCCCAGGATATTTTTTTCTGTGTTTCTCTTTTTTTTTTTTTCTAGAGTTCTCTTATGTTTAGCAAGTTTTTTTGCTGCTACAAAAGGGAGATGTTAATGGAAGCAAGAACTGTTTGCATATAAGCACATTGTGAAACAGCAGGCATGTTTTGTGCTCTGCAAAATGGAACTGGTAGTTTAAAAGTAGAATGGAGGTGCATTAGCACAGGTAGCCTGTGTATGGATGCTCTTAATACCATAGAAATTTATAACTCATTTATTTTGTCACAGCCAGAATATGTTCTTTGAAGATAGAACTAAGCATATACCCAGATTTAGTTCATGTAAATGAAAAAAACTTCTTCTGATATCCTGATTCCTCAGTGTGCTTTGCTACACTCATCTTAGTTGGGTTGCCCGGAATTTTTGGATTGGATTTTGTGTGTGCTTATCTGTGCAATTCTCCTATGTTGGCAGTAGCCTGCTTTTGTTAGCAGTTATGCCTTTTTTGCAGGGAAGGAATATTCAAATGAAATTTATAGCTTTAGAAATCTCATCTGTGTCTCTAAAGATGTCCCAATCTTACCTTTTTTATGCTCATGCTCCCTCTCTGTTGGAAAACCTCTATGCTAACTGCAGATATTTCTAGTTAGGTGAGCCAATAATGGATCTTGGGTAGTTTTGAATAATTTGTTAGATATCACTGGTATTGTTCAGTTTGGAAGCAAATCAGAGTAGTTTGTGTATCCTCGGAAGATGCAGAAACGCTTTTAATTCTGTGCTCTCAGATCTACAATTGCTTGTTGTGATGTTTAATGATTATTACCAGCTTTGCACTTATTAAAAAAATAATAATAAAAATGTAGCATCCTCTCTGTGTCACAGCTCTGAGACTATACCATGAGGATAGAGGATGTCAGACTGATTTCTACTGTATGGGCTAGCAGTTTATGGATTCAAATAAAATTTTTGCACCTTCAAATCCATGATAAAGAAATCCTGTCTGTATACAGGACATGAAAATGATAGAATAATTATCAAATATACAAGCTGTTTTGATGTCAAGTGTGAAGAAAAGTGTGGAATAGACTGTAAATATCAGTAAATATGATTTACTTTAATTTGCATATTAGATATGGGGAACTTTTGTATGGTGTATGACAGCTGAAGTGGTTTTTAACAAACTTATCTCTATCAGCTTTGCATCTCACGTTCTTGAAATGATTGTTTGGGAATGAAAAATAATTGTAGGACAATTAACCATGGGTATTGTGGAATATAAATCCTTGCTTTCTCTGTTGCTGTCATCCACTGTGTCATTTCCCTCCCGCTGCCCCCTCAAGAAAATATTAACTCTAACTATTAAGATTATATGCCATTATAGTGAACAAAACATGTTCTCATTTGCATTCATAGTGAAACTTCTGTGTATCTATATCAACATCCCTAAATTATCTTAGATATAGGAGATTATAAATTTATTCCAGCACAGCCAGTTAAATTATTTTAAGAATAAAAGGTTTCTTGCAGCTAACAAGATAACAAAAAAATACAGTTCATGTTTTCCTTCATCATTAATGCTCTGCCCTCAGAATTGTTATCTTAACACAAAATTTGATTTTGGGCAGCCTGCTTCTGGACAGGTTTGAGTAGTCGTATCTCCTAAAATCTGCTCAAACTCATCAATTAGGTTGTGCAGATAAGTGTCAATGGAAACCAGCAGACATTTTGCTCGTCAGCTTATCGACCTGTTGCTAAGGAGGATATTTAGGAAAACAAAATGCTCTCATCAGCCTCAAGGAGTTGTCCTGGTTTTGGTGTAGTGTCTCTCCTAGAAGACCAAAGATGAAAAAAAGCTTGGATTAATAGAACCTGAAGGTGTTGCACTGATTTTTCCAGTGGGTTTTGGAAACAGGGTAACATTTCTGGCAACTCTCTAGAATCTTCCTACTCCCTTGAACTGCAGAGTGCTCAGTTACCTATGGAGGAGACAGGAGCAGAGTTACCATGCTGGAGAGGCTGAACTGTCCCCTGTGCATTCTCTTCTTGGTGTTTTGTACTGTCCACCAAGTGCTTAAAATCTGGGTTAAAAATTGAGTTTACTCTTGAATGACTCCTTAACTGTTACTTCAACGAAAGCTGCCTGATACATTACCAGAGATTTAGTCAGAGATTGTTATATATTTTAAGTGCAACTAAGATAAAAATCAGTTGAGTTTTATAAACAGATTTTCCATAGTGGTCAGTCAGATATATGTCTTTAATCTACTCTGCCACTTTGATTTATGATCTCGCTTATGTGCCATACCTGATTTACGTAAAATACTTTGTTTTACTTAACTTATTGACCTCCTTTATGATTCTCTTCTGTAGTGAGTTGTTACACTCTACTTGGTCCTTTCTTTAATCACCTTTTCATCTGTGTTTCTTGAAAGGGTTCAAAGTTCTTGCATCAGCTTCCCATTACTGGCCACTGGAAGATGTGGATGGAATTCATGAGTTTCGGGATACAAATGGAGGTAGACAAAGGAGTTGTTAACAACGACAATAACATAAGTATTTGTGGGAGTCTGTAACTAGAAAGGGAGCAGGGGAAAAGAAGGGGCTTAGTTTTTGTACCACAGTAGTTGAGGCATTTTTTCATGTAATGTTTTTGTTGTGCTCCAATGTCCAAGTGGTATTGTATTTGTGAGCTGATTTTTATAGAGTAATCTCAGATGGTTTATGGGCTGTCTATACATTGTTAAGGTTATAAAGAGGAAAGGTTTATGATCCAAAGAGTCGTTGATATAACATTACTGTTAGGTGTTGTGGTACATGCATAGCATGCACTAATACACTGTGACTGAGATATTTGGTTACACCAGCAACGAAGATGCCTGCTTCTTGTTGCTTTTTATTGGATGGAGTTAAATGCTCACATTCTTCATACACTTTTGAAAATTGCATGTTGGTATCTATAGAATGAGAAGTTTAAGCTCTTATCTGAATACTTCTTACTAATTTTTATCTGCTTTTGGGTGTTTCTTTAAAAACAGTATGGCAGAGCTAGTTCAGATTCTCTTTTCAGTCAAGCAAAATCAGAAGAGGTTTGGTAAGGCAAAAGTCTCACCGATTTCAAAGTCACTTGTCAGGACTGCACAATCCCAAGAGGAACGATATTAAAAAGCAGTCTTGTTGGATTCAGCAGTTTTCTGTTTCTGATATTTCACATCAGGATGAAAAAAGGGTAGTGGAGCTTCCCAGGAATGTGCCAGTGATGTAATAAATGGAGCTTCCATTGAATCACTGTATCCCATTGCAACATTATGGGCCTGCAGGGCCATTCCTTTCAGATGAAATTTTCGGCCTTCTTCTGAACCTTATAGGTCCCTTAGTAATTTTCACATGAACTGGACTTGTTGTTTTTTTCTGTCCTGACATTTTAGCCAATTTCAAGTTGGGCTGATGTACATTCCTCAGTTTTTCCTCACACTACAGCTGACGACCTTGGCAATTAAGCTACAGTATTTTGTCCTAGCGTAAGGGGTAGCTGCTGTGTTACTACAGGTGACTGTAATATCTTTACTCTGCAGATGATTAAATCAGGAGTCGGAGACCTTTACAACCTTGCATGAAAAATGTTTCAAAAGTTCAAATATATTGATATTTATTACACAAAAATGAAAATATCAATCTTTGTTCCTAAGTGGGAAAAACTTCCATCAATATCTCAACCCTTGAACAACAGAGGTGTTCAAGTATTTTAAGCTTAAACTCTGACCCATCTTTCCACAAAGTTTCTTAAAGGAATGAAATTGGCTGACCAGAAATCTGGGCAATGTTCTTCTACCATTAGAGGCTGATGGCAGCATTCCTATTGACTTCAGTAGATTAATAATTTGGCTTACAAAAGTAACCATATAAGTTCTCTGTCAATGTGTTAAAGTAATTTTCTGACACTGGACCTCATACCTTCAAAAACAGTAAAGCACTCCATATGTAGCACTTATGTTGCAATGAAGTGTTTGAAAGCAATATATGAAATATAGGTCTTGGAAAAATGGTAATTGATGTTAGATTGGTTTAAAAATTATGTTAAATTACATTATTTCAGCAAAATTCAGAAACCTATTCAGTAGTATCTTGGGAGAGATAAAGCAAAACATAAATTTCCTGATCCTACAAACCTTTGCAGGAATGGGACTGGCTCACATGAGCAATCTTCTTTGACTCCAATTATGACATTGTGTTAAATACAACTTCACAACTCAGCCAGGTGCATGCCTTTGCTGAAAAAAAAAAAAGGTGGACTTTGTCTCACTAGTATTTGTAGAGGATACCAGTAACCCAAAGTTTTTTTCTCTGCAATTCTGACATTGAATTATTTCCTTAATGCTGTAGTGGCTAGTTCAAATTCTCAGTTGCTTATATTGTGTCTTGTAATACACAGATGATACTTCAACTGCCTCCACCAGAGGTTTTATATATCTGATATTTTACTTTGATATGCAAGAATTTTTTTATTCTTGTAATCGAATGCAGGTGACAATTTGCTTGTTTTTGTTACCACTTTGATTACACAACTTTTCTGTTTATTGCTGGAGTCTGTCTTGTTTTTCTACTCATCATATCATGCAATTGTTTTCATTCCACATTTCTCCTCTTAAATTCTTGAATCATCATAATCTGTCTGTCATGTTAATCCATTTTATTTGTTAAAGTCATTGTGTGTGAAGCCAGATTTATATCTCTCAATGCATCTGTGTTGTGAGAGTGTGTTGACAAATTATTTATTTTTTTTATCTCAACAGTAGAAACACTTGAAAGGAAACAATCAACCTAAAATATAGGAAATAAAGATGTGGCCATGTTCAGGTTTCTCATCTGACCCCTTCTTTTCCATGCATTGTTTTTCTCTTGAGGTTTTTGTGTTTGGTGTTATGTTTTGGTTTGGTTTTTGGTTTTTTAATAAGTGTTTCATCCAGCTCCATTTGTCTGCCCAGGGTAACTAATTACCAGATACTATTAAATTACTAAAATTAGGGGAAAAAGAATAGAGAGGAAATTGTTATTTTCTGATATATTAAAAACCCCTGGTTTTCCCCTTAGGTTAAGATAGAATTTATTGGGATTTAATTTGTGTCCATCGCCTCTTATCTACTCACTGGAAATGATAAAGGAGAGTCTGGCACTATCTTTATACCTCCCGCTGGAGATATATATGTTGATAAGGTCCCTGAGACCTCTCTTTTCCAGACTGAGCAGTCCCAGCATTCTCAGCCTTGTACTGGACTTGCTCCAGTGTGTGTATCTCTTTTCCCAGGGAGCCCAGAACTGGACACAGGACTTGAATGTCCATAGCTTTTGCACCAGAGTTCCTTACCACCATTATTATATTTCAGAGCCCCTCATCTGCAGTTGCATTTTTATTTTTTTTCTCAGTTGTTGTAATGAAAAAAAAAGTGGTTAATGATAGTGTAACATTGCTATGCATACAAGTCCTGGGGAGAAGTGGTTGTATGATAAAGGCCACAGACCAACACCTGTGATTTGTGCTAAGTTGAGAGATATGAACTGGTCAATTCATTGCTGATTGTGTTTATTCATTGTTTTGCTTATTTGCTTATTTTCTTTTGTTGTTCCACCCAGCTCTAAGAATCCACAACTTCACTGTGCTTCCTTCCCATAACTCTACTTTTGTATATACCAATGACTCTGCCTACTCTAACTTCTCTGCAACTGTAGGTGAGGATTTACGTATTTTTTGTTCTGCATTTGTCAGGCTTGGAAGGTTCTTATAATATTGCATTCAAAGTTATCACAGCTTTGGTTGAAGTGGTCCCATGGTAAAGGTCTATTGAAGCTTACATTGGCACACATGATTGAGAAAGCACTCTTGCTATGTTACCTGAGCTACTCTGAGCTGCTGGGAGAGGCATACCTGTGTGAAGCAGCACATGGGAGGATAAGCTCCAGTGGTCCTCCAAAACCTAAAATATTTGTATTAAACTTAAGGGAACAGAGACAGCATTTCAGATGAACATGTAAGAGAAATAGGTTGATTTTTTTTCTTGTTTTTCAAGCTTGAGGAAAAAGAAGCTATGTTTTTTACCATTTCATAGTAGTTTTAAAAGGACACATGGAAAGACAAATGCAAGCACATTTGCAAAGCCTGGAAGTAAGACTTGTCTATCATGCTATCTTTGATTAACATGCTTGTTTTTTGTTTGTTTGGTTTTTTTTACATTTGCATATGTATGTCCTTTTTTCTTTTTATATCCATAAGCCCAGATATAAAAAGAAAATGACAACTCTCCAGGCAGGAACCCGACAGATTGGAAACTAGTTATATCTACACTACTATAAGCTTAAAGTAATATAGTTTAAGTCTTATGTAGGTGCAATTGAAATATGACCTCTTGTGTACTTTTCAATTAGGTATTAACTCGCATCTAGTTATTGGAAAATCTGACCCAAGCAGAAGGATGGAAATAGTGAACTGTCATTTAAGCTGCTCAGATACGAGGAGGCTTATAATAGAATACTAAACTCACTATTTTGCTACTCTCTAACAGTAAAAGTATGCTGGCAAATGTCAACTCTATTAATATTGAACTTCAAGTGACCCTGATTCCTTTCAGTCCTTTCTTATCTGCTTTATAGAACATTTGCATAGTTCTCGCATAATAAGATGTATTAAAAATGAACATTAAGAACTGTGATATCAATGACAAAGGAAATGCCATGGAAATGGAAATGCATTACCTTGTGGATTTTATTCTGACTAGATTAATTTAGAATTCATGTGACACAAGAACTTAGAAATATTTGCTACACTCCATAATAGACACTCAAAATTTTAAAAGCAACTGAATTTGGTCTGTCAATTAGAGGCAGAACTAGATGACTTCTTCCTTGAAGGAAGGGGAAAGTACTTGGAAACTGTGATATTTGTGTTGAGGTTTGGACTGAACTATGAAAATATTTGGACATACATTCACTGAGGGCTACACCATGCTGTTGCTGTTTCTTTGGGTGATGTTTTTCTACAGATGGACCAGCACTGAGACGGTTGGTTGTCTACAGTTTGAAAATGAGATGCCTTTTCCCATGTCCCCTTTGCATAAAGGCATCCACCATCTTGAAGCAGTGATAGTATTTGTATCACTCTCTATATATGGTCTGTCCCTAGCACTGACTGTACATCTTCAGCAGG
>NW_009953217.1:2185040-2228272 GCF_000747805.2 Chaetura pelagica
ATTTGCACTGTGTACTGCTGTGCAGAAGGCATCTGTTAAGTCAAGTAGATATGCAGTGATAAATAGATAAGTCCCTTATGTCCCACCCTTCATATATTTTAGACCATTTGTGTGCCTTCCTTATTGCCTTTATGATCTTATTAGATTTTCAAATACCAAGCAGCACCTAGCAGGCAATTTCTGCACCTCAGAGCTGGAAAAGACTCTATTCTCATTGCTGGTGTTTCCCTTGGAACAACTCTTCCAACACCTTTTCAGAAGAAATTATAGAAAAGTCTTAAAACCAAGGGCCTGAATCTTACCAGTCGTTGCAGAGTTTCCATCACAAACAATGGTATTAATATGAAGTTCCAAAATGAGCAATTACATTTTCTCTGCTCAAAAACAGATAATGGAATATTCTGTCTCCTGTGGAATGCAGGCTTTTTAACACAACATTTTATTTTTTTTTTTTGTGTGTGTGATTTCTTATTGTCTTCCTTGCTAAAAATAGTCCCTCTCTTTATCTTGGAACAAATGAAATGAAGTTCCCATCATCTATCAGATTGGACTTGGACCTTAGGTTTCCTATATCAAACAACTGTCATGTTTTTATAGTATTAAGAAGGCTTGTGTGCTTTAGCTAGGCAGAAGTTGAATCAACAGTTTGTTTCTTTAGGAGGGAACACAAGAAAATCACAATCATATCACAATACAATCAATCATTATCCATGTTAGACAAAGAATTTCCAAAAGACAATGATGCTGTACCACAGGATGACTGAAAAGTATATGTATTCCTGCCTTTTGAATATAAGTTAATTATAAGCAAATAGATGAGATAAGAAGCAAATGAGGTGTATGGGTCTGTTAAAATCATGTTCCCCAAGAGTTTTCATTTATACAAATGTTAAACTATATTTTGCTTTTCCTATAGATATTGTAGAAGGCATGGTGAATAAAGGAATTTATGTCACTGAAAAGAAAGGAGTTACCTTTCTCTTCTTTGGAAGCTATCAAAATTCTTGCATTAGTAATCCAGAAGTTTGTGGACCTGAAGGTTTGTAAATTCATTAATTGCTATTTGATTATCTTTTTCTGTCAAATTGTGTAATTAAACAATTGTTGTTTCTTTCCTCATTGGAATGAACTCTCTAAAATTCTAGCCTGATACTTTTTTTTATTGACTTTTAAAACAACTGAGTGCTGATTACTGAAAAATTCATCTTTTCTAACTGCAATTTAAATTAGAACTAATCACCAACTACTCAAATTGGTTATCTACAGTATAATTAATTCTGACAAAAACAAATAATCTTATGTCCAAATCTTGCTTGTGGCACTGAGATTAATTTCTACAGGAACTGCAGTTTGGCAAATAATGTTGTCCTACAGGCTTCAAATTTAGGAGACAGTTTTCAGTATGGCTTATTACCAGGAATGATTTAAATTTATCTGTGGAGATAATTTTTTAAATCTCTGGTGTCTTGGAATCTATTTGTCCTGGTAGATGCTTAAATATCTTCATTCTATATCTCTTCCTTTTCTTCTTGGGCTACAGTCACAAAATGACAGGTGGAATAGGGGGACACAGGTTTGACAATGTGCAGATTAAGATGATTAGAACTGCATATAGCTGTCAAATCAAACATAGAACTAGTCATTAGCTTAAAACCTTCATTAGAGATTTAAAATTCAATAAATATGGATGAATCAGTGGAAAAGGGTGGCTTTCTGCACATGAAAGAAATCATATAACCAATAAATACTAAATCACAGTAGAAGGTGTGAAAAATAAATTAAAAATCTGACATGTCTTTAGCTAAAGAATGTCTTTGGTTTTCTCAGAGTCAGATAAAACCTGTGACAATGATAAGGTGTAATTTTATTCAAGCCTACTATTACCTAAATGTGCCTTGATGTTAGTTTTGATGTTAGTTGATTATGTTCCTGTGAAACTGGTCTTAGGTACACTTGAACAGGGAAAACTTTCTGAAATAATCATGGCAACTTTTCAGATGAAATAGTACAACCCATGAACCAGGAATCCCTGAATTTTTTTCTAGCCTAAATACTGTTTGACTTGACAAAACAAATTCTTCATATTTTTGAATGTTGAAAGATTCTCTACTGCCTTCAGTAATTTTTCAGAAATGGTTTTCTGTAAGGTGTTTTAGGCTCATTGAAGTGGAATTTTCAGTCAGAATAAACATTTATGAAAGATGCAAGAAAATGTTCTCTTAATCATTAGCTTGAACACAGCAAGAGAAGTTGGATTTAGTCAACATATGTGAAGTGGAAATTGAAAAAGCAACCCTACACACAACACAGCATTTTGTAATGCTGTGTCTTTATTGTGTGCCTTATTTTAATTTTTATTTGCAGTTTGAGCATTTCATTAACTTAAATGTACATAAGGAGGATTTAGATTGATGGTTTTTCTTGTAGCTACAGAAAGATTAGGAGCTACAGGATGGTCTAACAGAATGGGTGGCCAAAGAAATGAGAAACTGGCTCCACTGCAGACATGCTGTGTAACTTAAGTCTCTCTGGCTACACCTTTTAAACTTCATCTCTCAGTCTGTAATGGAGGAACAACAGCACTTCCATACCTTTCAGAAGTGTAGTGAAGTGCTGGAAAAGATTGAGAGAGGCTCTGACAGAGGAATCACATGAACAGCAATAATAGATAAATGTGATCAGCCTTGGTGGCCCTTTCACCAGAGTGGTGAAGGATGGTGTGCAGATACAAGGGAAATGCATGGCTTTCTGGAAAGAGGGTTGGATCAGTGTCTCAACCTGTTACTGGTGTGGTGAAGAGGCTGAAAGATGAGCTCAGGCTGACTGCTTCATCTTGCTGATGAAGATATTGCAGCTTGCCTATAACAGCCCTGAAATCCTTCAGCTGGGAGTTTGCAGCATTTTCAGCTTTAAACATACCCATCAAGATCTAGCAAACTGAGGCTGATAATGCTCATACCCTGATTGACTTCTAGGAGGACAATGATAATTGATTAGCATTTCCATGGTGATTATTTTATCATGTATGAAGCATTTAGGGAATGGTGTGCAGATCATGTGAATTGATTGGTCCTGTCATAAGGATAAACAAAAGATCTGTTAGAGAGGGGGATATTAGATAGTTAAATTATTTTACTGCATAGTAATATAATTTTTAATTTTTCTACTAAGGTAATGTGACAAAGAATATGAGAAATAGAAAAAATGTCCTGGAGAGTAGTGGGGGATAATATTTCTGATTACTGTAGTAAGCTGTCTGAAGTTTTTACATATTTAATAATAAAATTGTGAAACATTAAAAAAAAATGTTTTAACAAGAAATGTGCATAAGAGTTTTAGGGCTTCATTAATTTGTGCTGGGTCATCTGGTAACAAATTGACCTAGTTCGTGCTGCAGAACTGCTAACTATAAGATCAGCCCAACAGATATTTTGACTACATGTCAAAAGAGCATAGTCAGCGGGTTAAGGGAAGTGATTATTCCCCTCTGTTCAGAGCTCATGAGAGTGTATCTCAAGTACTAGGTCCCATTTATGTCCCCTGATATAAAAGAGTTGCTGACAAGTTAGAATGAGTTCAGCAGATGACTTAGGGGGCTGGGCAATGTGACATGGGAGGGGAGGCTGAGGCTTTCCCTTACACCGTGAAGAAAAGAGAATGCTAACTACTTGATAGGTGGTTATAGAAGCAGATGGAGCCAAACAGCCTTGGAGATGCATGGTGAAAATATCAGGCATTGCAGGCACATGGTAGCACAGGAAATGCTAATTAGATCTAAGGAAAAATAATTTCTTTGCAATGTGGATGACCAAGCATCAAGACGGTGTGCATAGAGAGGTTGTGCAGTCTGCCTCCATGGTGACATTAAAATCTCAGCTGAGCTCTAAGCAACCAGATCTAGCTCTGAAATTGACCCTGCTTTGAGCAGGCACTTTGGACTCTATGATCTTCATGGTCATTGCCAACTTAATTTATTATGATTCTTTGTGGCAAAACTTCTTCAACTTCTGTGCTTCATAAACTGTTTCTCAAGCTGCTCTGAACTCAGATTTTATTGTTAGCACTTTATACTATAAATTCTGAGATGAACATTTTTAGGACCTGTTTAGCTGAGCCATTTTCTTTGTAATTGCATTTGACTGCAGAACCTGTACAGCAGAATCACTATAAACTTCTGAAGTGCAAGGGAATTTTGATTTGCCACTTGTTTCAGTCAAGTCTTTTGTGCTAACACTTATTAAAGAAACGTAGCACAGAAACTGTATTTCTTCACTAATGTGCAATCTGAAGAGCTCTTCAATTTTAGAGTATGATAGTAAAATTTATTTTGGACTGAACAAGTGTATTTGTGGACAAAGTTAATCATGCAAGCACTTGCAAGATTGCACTTATATTTTGGGAAGAATTCTTGGATTTTTGTGTGTGCGGACCTCAGAATTTTATATATGGCTCTGTATAGGTATATGAAATGGTGTCCTTGTCTATGCTAGAAGATTCTGTGCTAAAAGACACTCCCATTCTCTGTATTTTACAGTATTGAAGATTTTTTTAAATTGCATTTGTCTCTTCCTCATTAAAATCTCTTCTTACTTGCTTTCATCAGGAGTAACATTTTCCTTTTTCTGGAAGACTCAAGACCAGCAGGCTAAGTTTCTCCCTGCCTCTGGTGGACAAGTAATTTCCAGTGGTTTCAAAATCTGTTCAAATGAAGGTGAAGGCTCAGTGGAATTTTACACCCGTGGGAATGCAATGAAGTGGAAAGCAAGCTTCAGTCCACCAGGTAAATTTTATAATTATTTTTTTTTACTAATTTCTTTGTTAAATTTTACTTTATTCTTGCAGAGGGTTGTAGTGGTCAGAGCACAACTTCAGGAAAGAGAAGTGGGTTTATAAAAATGACTACAGAGTTCTGTGCTTAAGATTTATCTTGATGTGGAGAGAGAGAGAGAAATTACAAACTGAAAGAAAGTGGTATTGTATTACAGACCATTTACTATTAGTAATAGTCCTCAGGCCCAACATCCTGTTGTGTCTTTAGTGGAATTCTTATTGACACCAGTAGATTAACGAGGGCTTAAATAGAAACATGAGGAAAGAATGCAGATTAATCCCTGACAGTTCTCAGTACGTTCTAAAACTGCAAACATGTGCTGTGCTCTACTGTCTCTGAAATTAATACTTTATTTGGTAACTATTTAACTAGCTGTTTAGTGCTTTGGACATTTTTATTATCTGTTGAGTGTCAAGTGTAGTATGCTGTGGCATTGTATTAATAAACATCTTGGTATATCCCATATCTCACTGCTTCTATCTAAACTGTGTATTGTTGGATAGTGGTATTACCTAGTGACTGGAACAAACTCTTATCTAGTTCTGCCAGTGACAGTCACCAAATCTTTTCTTGCTTCAATTTGACTACCTGTACAATGGTAAAATAGGACTTTCTTACCTTTTGGTGTCAGAGTTTTATAAAGCTTAATAAATCAGTTTAGAAATCTTGAGAGAAGCTGCTAAACGGTAAGAATATTTCAAGTATTTGTGGATTATTCAATACAAGTGAAAATTAGTATTATGTTTTCAGCTTCACAAGTACAACAGAAAAGCCTGGCAACTTTTAATTAGTCTATTGGCTTGTTCTCCAGTACTTGTGGTCTTTATGCAGTTCTTGCTGAACTGAGTTTTGAGACAGTATTGAACAGACTTCAGATCTCGGCCAGTAATACTTCGTAAGTGTAATTTATGAAACTGCAGTGAGCCCAAGTAAGTTCAGACAAAAGCTAATGGCATTCTGCCAAAGTATGGGCTTCCCCATGGGTATAAAGATTAATATACATGACATCAGCATTCCATAATTCACTCTTAGCACTTTCTATATAGCTCTAAAGCATTGCACAAGTCAGCAAAAACTTACTGAGCAGGAGAGACTCTAAATGGAATTGAATAATGGATTTTGCTGTGACTTTTAATGTTTTGCAGGTCCTTATTGGACTCATATTCTCTTTACTTGGAAATCAAAAGAAGGACTGAAAGTCTATGTCAATGGAACTCTAAACACAACTGATCCAGATGGGAAAGTTTTCTATGATTATGGAGACCCCACTGCAAATCTACTGACTGGGGCAGAGGGGGATCAGTCTAAGCGCTATGTGAATGGGGCATTTGATGAATTTATTATATGGGAAAGGGCACTCACCCCCAGTGAAATCAAGCAGTACTTTACAGCTGCTGTTGGTGAGTATATACACAATTGTCATAATTCATCTGCTGTTAAAATGCTTACTTAAAAATATTTACTGTATAGAATTTGTGTTCGTTTTACATCTTTCAGCTCTTGAATGTAATTTTTAAAGGAGGAAAAGGTGATGTATGGATATGAATATCACCAAAACACCCATATATGGATGTACAGTATTTTCAACCAGGATTCTAACTTCTTAAAAATTTTATTAAAAATTGCCAAGATCTGAATTATCCAGGTATTGTTAGATCCCCTAGGATCAAGAGAGTATGAGCTATAATTAGTCTTGAAGCAGAACAGGATTTCTAGCTTGTTCTCTGTTTTTGTATCTTAGACCCAAGTCACTCAGGTGTGGATAATGATAGTTGTCTCTCCTGTTACTGGAACAATAAAGACTTATTAACTTATGTATGCTAGTGAACTAAAAAACGCAGCAGTTAAAATCTAATATGAAAGGCAAAGCATCAGGATTAGAACAAACACTTAGAGGCCTGGCCCTTGAAGTCTGTCAGTTGTTCTATGGATTTTTATTATTAATATTCCTCTACAAGAAAGGCTGTTGCTATTAAGTACTTTTGTGGCTAGCAATTAGAATACATCCATCTTGGGAAAAGAGCTATGGGGCATCTGTAACACTTGGCTTTGCTACCAGTTTCTCTCCTTTCATCTGGTCTTACTAGGTTACTGAGAGCTAAAGCAGTTAAGCCTGTAACTTGTGCTTTTAAGCCCCTGGGAGTCATTTTCACAACAGAATCTCTTTGAATAACACAAAACTTCTGGTGCGTGCCTGGAAATGAGGATGTATGTGTTTGACTTCCAGGTTTGATTATAGTAATCAGATATATATAAAATATATTTTATCAACAAGAAAATACAAACTAGTTTATGTAGAATTAAAGTGACTAAGAAAGAAAACACTCTGTCTGATAGAAATCTGCTTTGCCAAATAGCATTTGTGCTGAAGACTCATATTTTAAAATACGTTTTAAAAAGTGATTCCTATGAAAGCCTTAAAAAAATCTGTTTTGGGAGACTATTAATAGTTTTAAAATATTTTTAAAAATAATTTATTGATGGTCTTGCTGGAAAAAAATGCTTTTTTTATTTGACCGTTGTATCTTTCACAACAATCTAGGGTTACTATAACACTATCCAACTTGAAGCTACCTAAAATAACATTTTTTTAGTGTAACTTAAGAACCATGTTATATTGCTAAACTCAAGAGCAGTAGATATTTTAGAATGAAGCTGATCATGGCTGTCCATCCTCCTGTCTTCACCCTTAACAAATAATCAAGGCATCATGGAAAGCTCTTTCCACAAATGCAAATCATGTTCAGGACTAACGTTTCTATTTCTTTCCTCTATACTTTAGTTTTAAAAATAGTCTTACTGGGGCTCAAAATACCTGGTTGCTGGACATTAATGCTTGTAGCTTTTGAAACAATGCAAGGAGAGTTAGGTCCTCAAATTCTGCTAAAGTCTAAATTTTTAAAGAATTGTAAAGAACTTTGCCTGTAAAGCATTCTGATATCTCTAAAATGAAGTATTTCTGACTTTTCTTTTCATGTTGTGAGTTTGAGAGTTTACTGCAATTTACCTGACATGAGGTGTTTGTTTTGTTTTCTGTAACCCCTAATTCACAACATTTCAGGGTGAACAGAAATAATAATTTTTCTGTGAAAAATTAATTTCTAGCCTCTTCATTGAAAGTGAAGCTTGCTGTGTATTTTCTAGGGGCTTATGAATTAAAATGTTAAGGGATGCCAGTTTTATATATGTATATTTGTAAGTGTGAAGAATTTCAAGCCAGCATTGTTTTAAAGTGCTCAGGTGATTTGAAGCATTTGTGGAGTATTGACTACTTTGCTTTTCCTTCAAAGTAGTGAAACAGACTTTATAGAATTTCCAATTTGATGGATGAAGTTAGAACATTGTCAGTGGAAACAATGGATATTAAAAAAATAATCAACAGAGTAAACAGAAGTTATTATTGGTATCTCTTTATTGACTTTGGAGGACTTAAAGCAGGGTTGCAGCTGGGTTAATGTGGTTTGAAAAAGAAACTTAATAGGTCAGTCTGTTTTTTAATTGAATGAACTACCATGTTCCTTCTGGGTCCATGAGAAAAATGTGTCCTATATGTGCAGCTACTGTTTGATTGTGTTGCAATGCCACACTTCTGGCAAATATAAATTCTTGGTAAGATGTGGATTAGAATAAAATTTTATTTCTCTATCACAAATGACCAATACATTTCTTTGTACAGAAAGGAACCAATTTTTTTTTTTTTTAATGGAGCAACTGGAGACCATCCAAAATTGAGTTTACTCTTTGTCTCGACAAATAATTTGTGACATGATCATAGGGAATTTTTCAAGGGATATAGTGCTGGTGTGTGACATTTATTAGTAAAGTTTGTCTGATAGCAACATCACTATTACTTGAAATCAACTTAAAAACACCTAATGAGACATGATTTATAGTATGCTTAAAGGCAATTTAAACTCAAGATGTATGTAAACATTAGCATTTGGAGATCATAGCTGAGACATGAGTCTCATTTCTTCTAGGGTCTGTCTGTTCCCAGTCTCAGTCTATCACCTATAGAGAAACACAGTAAGGTTGTATAAGAAATTGTCAGAAGTGCCTACAGATAATTATTTATTTCTTATAAGACATAGGTTTATATATTTTTAAATTTTTTTCCCTAAATACTTTGCATAAATGTTGGGGAAAGAGCTACAGGAAGAAGATGGATGCCAATGTTTTAATTGTACAGTTGTCCTTTTTTATTAAGATAGGACACTTGAAATTTCCTACTTGCAAACAAACATTCAAGTGTTCAAGACTCAGCCTAAATTGCAAGGCTCATCTATACGAAGACAGCAAAATAAAATTTAATCAGTAAATTAAATGCTTTAAAGAAGCATGTGTAGGTAAGGTACTGCAGATAAATACAATGCACAGAACAACAAGTGTGTTTATTTTGGTTAAAACTGATTCAGCCTGCAGTAGGAATGTCATATTTGTTAACATTCGTTTGTGTATGGATTTTCTCCAGGTGTGCAAGTTTTGATTTCTTCAACACTTCCATGGTCTGTGATGACAACTACTACAAAACCTGTGGTAGGAGTAGTCCTCATAACCCTCTTCTATAATGTCAGAGTGTGTATATAGTCCAGTTACAGAGCCTCCTCATTTCGCAATTTTCATTAATGGCACTTATTTCCCCAATTATAAACACTTTCAGATACACATAGGGAGACATTTTAGCCATGGTAGGAAGATGGGAGTTCTACAAAACTCTTAACATAGGAGAGATAAAGGGAATTAATTGTTAAATACATATATTTTCTATATTTAAAAAAAAAAAAAAAAAAAAAAAAAGTGTGGAAAAATGTAGAAACTTCTGAAGTATTTCATTTAACTTAGAAGATACAGAGCATTCAGAAACATTTTGCTATTTTCTTCTTTTTCACAGAGGCTTTCAGGAAATGATGGCAGATAGGACCTGAACTGCTAATGAAAAAATTCAACTGTGCCATATATTACTTTTATCCCATCTACCTGCATCTTTTTCTTTTCCCTTAGCTTATATAGTCTCTTATGTGTAACTACAGCAGTTTGCTATGCTTCAAACACCCTTTTGGACTAAACAAATAAGTAATGGCTGCTGTATGGAATAACTTCTGATAAGTTGTATCTCTCCTGTAGCTCTCTACAAATGCTTATCGTCCCATCATAATTAATCTGACTGAGGAAAGAGGGAACTTCCGCTCCCCTGATGCCATGCTGGGCTACCTGGAGAACATATCCTTCAGCTTGCCCAACAAATCCTTGTCAGAAAATACTGCCCTAAGCCTGACAGAGGTAAGTGTCTTTTATACCTGTGTGTGGAGCCAGATGACCCTGAATTTCCTGCAGAAGCTGGAATATTGAATGCAGCTCTGCAAAGTTTTGCTGATTATAGAAAATACATATGAGAAAAGCAGTAGCTATTTTAGAGAGTAGCAGAAGGTGAGCTTCAGCCAGGGAAAATTGTTTAATTCCCTCATTAGTTCTTGGGGATATTATTTAATGCATAAACTATAAATATCTGAAACTGTGACCACACACACAAAAATAAAATAAAAAAATTAGTTGAGCAGAAAACAGGAGGAGAGAAAAACTTGTTATTTTTTTTTTTCAGCTACAAGTATATCCACTGAAGAATATATAATTCTGGAAAAAAAAATCAGCATTTCTCTACATGGTCCAGCTAATCGAAAATGCAGTGGTGTTTGGCAGTCATCTTTCAGGTGCAGGACATAATACACTGTAATCAGAGTAGTGGTAGCAGCAAAACTGAAACATTCATGTGCTAATAGCAAACTGACTAACTGGGATGCAGGGAGCCACTCTAGTTGTGGCTGTGTTAATCTATCCTTGGGAACTGCTCAAGCATAAATGTAACATACTATCTTTGAGATTCACACCTGCTCTAGAGGGTTAAGAAGTTACAAATTCCTGCATCGTCTTCCCAACCTTTTGTTAGCATTTTTTGCTCCTGTAGTAAGCAGAGTTGCAAGTTGTGCCTCCTTTCTGGCTTCTTCTCATTGAGGCGTCATGCATTGCTCTTTCTGGACTCTGCTCTGCCAGCTCTCTTAGCTGGAGGTGTTGAGATGTGGGAGAGGACCTGTTTGTGATGATGCTGTCCTTGGCTTTTGTGAGTTAGTAGCTTTATCGTGCTCTGGATTCCAGTCACAGCCAGGACTCCTGTGCAGACATATCACGAATCTCCACTGAAACTGGTTCATGGAAAGATCAGGTCCCAAGCTTAACTGAGTAATTTATTTTTGTTTAAGCTAATCCACAAAGGAAAAGGAAGAAAAAAAAATAAATAAAAATTTCTGCAGTCTAAGCTGAGAACAAGGGGTCATGCTCTGCTAACATAAAGTTATTCTTCTGTAAAATGATGGGCACCTAATTCCCTGATTTCAGCAGGCTAGAAAGCTATTATTACAGTAATCAGCTCTGGCCTCACTACTGATTGTTCCTTTAAGTCCCAGAGTGACAAGGATTATTTACTCAGACAAACAATATAAATAAATGCTTCTGAAGACTACATGGACAGCTGTGGATAGTTGTGTTAAAAGCTCAGCATTTGCAAGCTGTAAAGCTTGGATTTCGTGGTTCACTGTTTAATATGTAGCAAAAACCCTTCTAAAAAGCTCTGATACACTGTTTCCTTTTTCTGCTAAAAATTTGTTGTGGGTTCTAAATTGAAAATAGAACATCACCCTGTCAGATTTCATACCTGTTTCCCACATCATTTCAGCTGCCATTTGGTTGCTTGTTCATGCCATCTGATGCTGCTTTGTGTGCCATGAAAATGATTTGCAGACAGAAATGTGGGACATGATTATCTTTAGCAGATCTATTTTAGGAAGTAAATACAAAAGAGTCCTGATCATACATACAGACTCTGTCATTTGTCTGATTGATGCTTAGGATTTGCATTGTCTGCAGCTAATTCCCTGAAAGGCAGGCACTGAGCATGCATGATATTTTCTGTAAAGTTATCTCTGTCCTGATTGTCATATGCCTCACAGCACAAGAACATTTGATTTAAGTGATACGCAATAAACTTTCTGAATTCTGACACATATAATACAATGCTTCTGACAAGTCTAACCTGTGTTAGAAAAAACACAGAAGAAAAGTCTTGTAGATTTTTTCCATGTTTCTCAGTGGAAATTTTCTATATTCAATTGATGTTTTAAAGGGATTTTAACAGAAATATTTATGCAGGAAATAAGAATTTTATAATTTTCTTTGTAATTTTTTCCTCCTAGGTACAGGGACTGTATCATGCTGAGCACTTGAACAGTGCCCACCATGACAGTTCTTGACCTCAAAAACACCCTTTGATTGCAGAAGCTAAGGAGATAATAAATTTTACAAGTGATGAGACCCAGATATTTATCTACCCATTTGAAACTAAAAGAGGTATTGATGTCATATTCTCCCATTAATAAAATGGAAGAATAAATTCTATTTAGTCTTAGTTCCAGTGTTGTCACCTCAGCTATAGTATAATGATTGCACTTCAGGAGTTCCACAGTGATGTTACTTCCAAAAAATAAAGTATTAATTTAAAATGTCACCATATAGAACATGATGAGAGTGCTGGCAAGTAAAGATTAATCTGTGACTGGAATGAAAATGGGCTTGTCATCTTAAAATAAACCTAAGAAAATCCCAGCAGAAATCTGCCTGGGATGCTTACCAGGAGCTGTATCTGGTTACTCAATAAATAATATACTTTTATTTCTCTTTTAGGCATTTTTAAAAGCTATTGAAGACTTCTTGTTATTGCCCAACTGGATTGATATACCAGAGGTAAGGCAACTGGGCTTGGATCTGTGGGTTGCATTTCAGTTGCATAGATAATAATGAAACTGGTTGCCTCTATTCTTCTTGTTAGGGTTTTTTATAATGTACTTTTAAGAGTTAAAATAATAACTTTATCTGTAGCTGTTTCCACATATTTCAGGAGGAATGAATCAAAATTTTATTTTTATTATAAATTAACAAATATTGTCACTAAAGTGCTTAATCATTCCTTTTTAGCACAGTACTTTGATATTTAAATTTTTTAATTTGTTTTGTAGATTGATGTTTTTCAATGCACATGAAATACGTGGTAGTGTTTACCTGTGTAGTGAAATGAAGCTTTGAAAGAGATCAAACCTAATAGAGGGAAAAGGAACTTGCATCAATGTTATTTTGCTTCTAGTCTACCTTTTAGATTTCAGAGAAATACTTGTGGGAGGAACCCAGGAATTTCCTGAGTTTTTGTTAGAATCTTAAGGGAGCACAGATTTCAGAACAGAGAGCTTTTAAACTGAAAGAAGGAGAGGCTAATGTAAATTAGGGTTTTATTGAAGCCTGAAATGCTTTTGAGACAAAAAGGTTTCTAATTGATTTAAGTTCTTAGCCTAAAATCCTTGATCATCTCTGATGTAAACAGATTTCAGATAAAATAGATTGCTTTATCATTGAAACATGCATTCACTCTGAGATGTTATGGATCAAATTTCCACCTGCAGGGTTGTTCTCCAGGTAACATATAAAAACTTGGAAAGTAGCTTTATATTAGAGACCATTTTAATAAAGATGAGAGAGAGGCAAGGCTGTAGTGTCTTAGCTTATGTTCCAATAAAGATCTGATACCAGTCTTTACATGTTGTCAAAATAATATTCCCAATTTTTTGCCTCATTTTGCTGAATCCTGAGTACAATTGATTGCAAAAGGCTGGTGGGAGCAGAGTGTAATTTGGAGACATTCTATAGAAAAAAGTATTCTATAAAGTCAGGATCTGGGTGGCGTCAATTTGTGTAACATTTTATCCATTAGATGTGGAAGAGTTCGTGGAGTCAGTCCCGTTTGACTTTGGTCATGATGATGAGTCACACAGGAATTTAACATGGCAGCTTGGCATTTTGTGCTATGAACTGCAACTTCCTTTGTTGTAGAGCCTTCTCTTTCTTCTTCCCTCAGACCACTCACATATTTGGAAGTGTAATTCAAACTATTGACAGTGTGATGGCTCATATGACACGCAATCTGGATGAAAACTCGTTACCTTTAAATGTTGAGGGCACGTCATCTATAGCAGGTAGGACTTGGGAGGAATGTTTTTGGGATTGTCTGGATGCCCTAAATGCTTCTGTGCTTGCAGTCCCTCCTTTGACAAAACAAGAGAGGAAATCAGATACTTTTCTCTTTTGAATATAAACCCATGTTTTGGTTGTAGAAAGACGACTGTGCAGTTAGTCCGGACTTCCTTGAGGTTACATGGGGGAGTGGGAGGGAGGATTTAGAATATGAATTATAGGAAACAAGTCTAGTAATTCTATACTAATAGGCAGTTAAAGGCCATAGAGCATAGAGCTCTTACGCAACACTTAACATACAGACCTCTGCAACTTCGACAAAATCTTACTTATGCAAGGTTTTTATTTTTTGGAATTTTTTATTTTGCTGCTATTTAGCATCTTAGCACCCTAATTTCATCTGCACCTTTGGATGCTACAGGTAGCAAGGGTAATTAATTTCTTCTAGCATTGTGCTCTGCCTTGTTGAGAGCTGCGTGAAGAGGCAAATGACCTGAGCAGTCCCCAGTACCATTAATCCTACACATGGTCTCCCAGCTGGAGCAGTGGAGGTCCAAAATAATACCTTCAAATGTCAGTGGTGCGTGTGTTATCAATCTTTTTTGCTTGCCCTGGTAAGCTCAGTGTTTGAGCATGGGTGAAGTGATCCATGGTATATTAATAGTGCACATTCCATCTCCTCTGTCATGAAGGAGTTTGAAATGAAAGACAATTTTATACTCAGGGAATTTACTATATTTTCTGCAAACATCTGAGGTTTAAATTCAAGACTTACAATAGCTGTTAGGGAAGTCTAGTTAAATAGCCAAGCAGGCTGTAGAGACTATTGATGTTATCATATTTTTGTTTGGTTTATCACACAGATTACACCTTGGTCAAAATGCATCCTCAGACTCTGAATTTGTCCCACTATCGATTTCCATCTCAAGGACAGAGTTATATTTCCATTCCCAGTGAAGCTTTTCATGAAAAAGGTAAGGAAGAATTTAAAGGGATCAGCAGAGGCATGTAAACAGGGTATCAAAAAATTATTTTTCTTGAAAACCGGTTTTTGTTTATTTTTCCAAGTAAGTGATTTGATCACTGTCAGTCATACTGGCTTTAAAAAAGCAGCAGTTTTCCTCTCATACTGATCAATTACTGTGGTAGAATTTTCATATTACTTGAATTAATCTTCAGTAATAGAGATGAGCCACAAAGACTGAAGCCATCTTTTTACATGAGAGAAGCCATAATTTCATACATTATTTTTAATAATCTGAGCTGGCTATTTTTAAGAAATTCCAGGACGTCATATCATGTATTACTAAAAATATTATTAAAATGTTGTATGAAATTAAACTATAATGTAATGGGTTTAAGCTGCTGCAGCAGCTACAGAAACAGAATGATGTAAACTACAGTCAAAGCAAAAAGTCAGAACTCAGAAATCCATACCTAAGCTAAAATTTTAGTAATCCCAAGCACAAGTTATAGCAAAACTCTGAAGCTTTAGCCAAGACTCTAAAATATGTTTGAAGTGAATTATCTATGATTGAATCAGGGATTGAAGGAACCTATTTACAAAAATGTCTGCCTGCGTCCTCAAATTTTTTACAATATCACCTATGTGCCCTAGATTCCAGCCCACACAATTTACACACCCAGAGACCTTTCCACAGTCACCTCTGCTGCAGGAAGGTTGGTGCCTACTCATAAAGTGCGAAGTTAGCTGCAGATAACCTGCAGTGAGAAATACTCTGATAATTACTGAGCTGTCTACCTGATTTGTGATGACAGCTTTGTTTCTTTGCACTGTCAGGGGGCTCTGGCTGGAGACTTCACTGCAAGTGTTCTGAGGCTTGAATAACTATAATTGCAAACCAACTTGTGATGCCAAAAAGTAGCATGTGAGGGGACTTCTTTTCCTTTCCCATTTAAAAAGTATCTCACAATGCAGATTTTTATTTTTTCTTCAGAATGTTATCATGCTTGGTATCCTGAAGAGATACAGCCTATTAAAAGTTTAACTCTTTTTCCAGCTAAAACTCGTTTCTGAGTAATTTCAGGCCACACTTCTACACTGTCCAAATGAACTAACCTAAAAATTTATTATTCCACCTCAAACAGTTGGTGATGAACATAGGTGGTGGTGAAGTACCTTGAGATGACTGTAGCTGCCATTGAGACATTGACTCTAGTATGTCATAACCCTTTCTAGTACCACGTGGGCAATTTATAATTTATATTTATACTTTTGATCTGTCTCCTGTGTCGTACTGCAAGGTGTTAATACTTTTTCACTTAGAAGAATAATCAGATATCAGCTAAAGCTAAGATGTGAATGTCTATAAAAGTCAAGGCTCTGAGGAATAACCTGTCTTCCCTTTTCACAGCTTGGATTACCATTGTGGGCCTGCTTTACCATAATATGCATTATTTCTTTCATAATATCAACCCTATGGATACCAAGTAAGTACCTCAGACTTCTTATGCTATAACAGCTTGTTTATTACCTTAGTGATACACCTTTATCACAGTCATGTCATTATCAACTGTAAATAAATTATGAGCCATAAACATGATTCTGTAATATTATTGACATGTAGTCATTAACAAGAGAGATTAAAGCTTGCATTAGATGCTTTAATTTATATTGTAATAAAATAGATTCCCACAGTGACATGTTTGTCTTCTTCTTTCATTAATCAGATCTGGCATTAGAATTTTGTAATTTTAATCTGTCTAATAAAAGGAAATTACATCTTTTCTCCTGATACATATACAGATAAAGCTTGCGCTTAAATGCAACAAGTAAGAAAGTAAAACATCCCTCTTCAGATAAAATGTGAATCCTAATCCTAGAAACCTGTAAGGTAATTTTATAACAGGAGACCAGGCAATGCTTAAAAGACCTTTTTGTTTTATATGCTACATCAATGAAATCATTAGCAGATAAGATAGAGTAAATACAGAGCTGTATACCTCCTGGCAATACAGTTCTCCAGGGAATTTTGCAAGGCCATTAATGTAAATCATTACACTTTCCTTTTAAGCTAGTATGACTTTGTTTGTATTTGATATTCACTGGGGTATGTCGATTAGTTTATGACAGCAGAAGGAAAGATGCAGCATCTCGGCTGTCATGAATGTCAGGGATTGTGTCCTTTTCTTTACATACACTTACAGGGGAGGTCAGGATCTCTTAACTCATTTCTGAATGTCAGGGTAAAGTGTCCTGGCTTATGGCCAGATTGATCACACAGCCATAATCACATGGCTATTACTAAATATAATTTTTAAATCAAGTAGCAAGCTGTACTGTTGTTTACCCTGCTCTCTCAAAAAAGGGCACTTAGCAGGTGGCTGTGAAGGAACAGTGTCATTAGCGTGCAACATTTCTTACTGACATGAAGAAACTGAGGCAATAATTTATGACATCTGATGTTTTTCAAACAGGAGTATCAGTGCAGTTTATTAAGATAATAAGCTATAATCTCAGCTTCTCAAAGAGAGAAAGAAAATTAATATGGTCTATGGTTTAGCAAACACAATTTGATTAAAGATGCTGTGTGTCAAAACACTGTATTCTGGTACATTGTTTTAGAATCTACAGCTCCTGGGGCTCTGATATAGGAAGATAAAGCACTTATATTTGTGTACGTTCTCTAAATTTTGTGAAATAGGACAACCTGGAGACTCATTTCTATTCCACAGAGTTCTATATATTTTTTAGAACTCATTTTCAAGAAGGAAGGATCTGGCTCTACTGCAATGTTAACGAGACTGAAGAAGAAACATCTCTTAGATTTCTATAATTAGTCCAAAGTACTTGAACTGTGGGCAGTATGTAATGCCCTACACAATCATGTCTATAAAATTCTAGATGAAGATCTGTCCAAAACAGCATCTAAAAACCAAGTAATACAGGCAACGCTGGCTTAGCAGTTTTACTCTGTGGAATCAAACCCCAGGCATTCTAAAACTATTTTAAAAATAAGTATGCACTTCTCTTCTGCTTGGTTTTCTTTTTTTGTGCTGTGCTATTATAACTTTTTTTGCTTACATTTCAGTAGAATAACAAAGTTTTCCCACGGTAGTTTGTTTTAAAGACTGTCTTATGTACTTTGGAGCACCTGCTATTTGAAGCCTATCCATTTTCTTAAGAGCTTGCTTTCTTTTCCCGTTGTGGTAGAAGCTAAAACCAAAACTCTTGGAGCTTTTGTGCTGTACAGACAGATGACTTCTATTTTCAGACTACATAAACAGCAGTTTCTAAGGGGGGGGGCAATTTTGATTCCTTTAAAAAAATCAAAACAAAAAGATTTTGAGCCTAGCTCTGCTCCTGCTCATATACAAATTGTGTAACTCTGTAGTAATCCCACTGAAAGTAATCCAATGAGACCCACTTTCATCTGACATCCAGAGCCATGGTGAAGAAAGGCTTGTGTATGCCAGCACAAAACACATGAACACTGTTTCTTGCTTGTGCTGAAATTTTTCACACTTGAAAATTCGTCTAGCTCTCTATAGTTAAGACAGATACTGGGTGTGAAAAAAATGTCCATCTTGTTAATTTGTGCACAAGAAATCTGAAAATGTGAGGTAAGGGTCTTAACATCATCAGTTCTTGTCTAAACTTAGTGTTCATATCAGAGTTAGCAAATTCAGCCATTGGATGAATAAATTCAATTCACATGCTGGTTACTGGGAGCATCTGGTACTGATGTGTTTTTGTGGTCAGAACTAAGGACTGGTGCTTAGGGTTGTGTTAAGTGAGTTCTGCTTTTATTTGATCTTGCTGAGGAAATGAAGCAAGTCATTTAAATGTCTGACATGACTTTGCCTTTTTAAAAATAAAAATAAGAGACCATTGCAAAGAGGTGGCAGATGTAAATAAGGTGGTTTTTAATGTGTTTTGCAAACTGACTCCAGTGGGGTGCTATGTTTGAAAATCTAGGCTGATGGTTAATTTGCCTTGGCTTGTATTTGTAATAATAAATACCATTCATTCACATACCAAAGAGGTAGATGACAGAGAGCATTTTACTTCAGCGTGGTTTGTTTCTGATAATGTAAATCTTTTATTCTACAGACAAATGGATCTTAGTTACTCTTAAATATGCAAAAAAATACCAAAGTCATAAGTTTTAGCTGAAAGCAGAAATAAAAGGAATAAAGGAAAATAAAAGAAATAAAAGAAAATAAAAATTAAAATATTTACTGCAAAAATTTAGTTCAGCCTAGAAAAAAGTGTTACCTACACTGATCAGATATTTAGTTAGGTTCAGCTGTTTGTGTTGTGACCTGACTTGCTCTCTAGCACACATAACTGGACATAATAAATTTTTGAAACTGAAGCTATTAATTACTTCTAAATATATCCCTACATAAATGTTTATATGTATTGTATTTTTTTGTCTTGCACACTAATATGTATGTTTAATTAGGCAGCCTGAAACTCCCACAAGTTTTCTCCTCATTTAGGTTCCTTTGTTTAGTTAGGCTACTTTCAGATCTTTTACTTTGTAGGATTCTCTCTCATTGTATATAGCACGTTCAGCAAGGCTTGTAAATCTTTGCAAAAGAGGAGCAGAATGAAGGAATATTTATGATAACAGGTCTCAAATGTCTAAAGCTGTTCCCTATACTTGGTAACTGTTGCTTCTATTCCAGTAGGATCTTTTGGGCCCAGATCTTGCTCCCCTATAGAAATGTGTTGTCTTGAATTGAAGAAAAAGATCTTGTGTTTCTGTTGTTGTGGAGTTTGTGGATGAAATTTAAAAAAAATAAATTGTTGTTATACTTCCTTAATATATGTTTCTTTCCAAGGATTGCTGAAGCTGCTGCCTACAAAGGTTATATGATCTCAGCAACCAGTTACCTTATCTCTATCAAAGTGGAGCCTCTACCCAAGTTGTCCCACAATCTGTCAGGATCTCCTCTTATTACCATCCAGCTCACTCACAAATTGGTAAGTTGCATGGAAACTACCACTTCTGGCTATCATCAGGGCTGTTGAAAACTTTGTCTGTGATGACTTGTTTGTATTTCTCTTGTAATTTTTGTGGGCACTTTCAGTAGCAATTTAGATGGCATTTGTGACTACAATATCATGTTTTTCCAACTACTCAATGACTTTTGTTTCCATCACTGCAAAAGGCTGATTAGTGCACATGTTGAAAAAGATGAAGTGACAAGTATAGCTTTAGGGCTTCTGTGTGCATTATTCTAGGAATGCATTTGTGCAATCCACAGTAGGATGGTATGAATCACTGCTTTGTTATTAGAGCTGTCAAAAACAAAAATTCACTTATGGTTTTTCTTTGGTCTTAATCCACACGGAAATGACTGACGAGTCTTGAATGTTCTCACAAATAAGCCCAGAGAAGGAACTCCTTTGAGGGCAGATACAAGTAGGATGGGCAGAGCATCTCCAGGGCAGGAGTGGAGCAGGTTCAAATCCCTGTTCTGGTCTGAACTGTCCTTTCTAGAGAGCATATTTCAGATATTTCAGATATTTCAATTTAAAAATTAGCATATTCCAGCAAGAAGATGGAAAAATAGCTGGTTTTGTTTACTCTTAGAGAAAAAGGGATCTCTGTTGTGTCAGTGGAGGATAATTGAGCTCAAATTCTGAAGTGCTGGCAGGAGGCATGCAGTACCTAATTGTAGTGTTAAATGGAAATGAAAAATTTCAGTTCTTAAATATTTCCTGGAAAACATCTCTTAGGTGTTCTTCAGAATATTTTACAATGTTTTTTCTTTCAATACCTGTTTTCAAGCCAGTTTATCTTCTCCCTGATGGGCTTCTGATAAAGACAGAGTAGGCCACAGAAAGCAAATATATGAAAAAACCCCAAGGCATAGAAATGGAAAGTGTTGTTTTGCTGGCAGTTTTTCAAACTCAGGACTCTCCTGGGTGTCCCTAGTGACCCATAGGCAGACACTTGCAAAGAGAAGACTGTATTTTGTGTAGATAATTTATAAAATGTACTTTGCTTTATTTATTCAGGTACCTCCTCATGCTTTAGTTAATGCTTTAGTATGATGATTTACTAGCAGGCTATTAAACAAACCTGTGGGGGTTGTTTTATGCCTGTTGACTTTCGCTGTGAAGATCACTGGGGTCCTGGTATACAACTAGAAATTTCACATTTATCATCTGTCTCTTTCTGGTTTTGTCAGCAGAATCCATGAGAATGCATCTGTTTAACATATCCTCTCTATAACAGATACAGGTTGATTTTGAGTTTCAGATTCTACCTAGAGCAGTGTGTGCTTTATATTGTGTATTAGGGGAGTGTCTGTTTTCTCTTACACAGGTGGTTATCTATTATGTACCATAATATTTCTACAGCTACTTTGATTTGGGGGAGTATTCAGGTCTTACTAACCATAGTGACACCTGTTTAGGAGTGACTTGGTTTTGGTTTGTGGTGCTTTTGTGTACTTGTGTTTGTTGGTACATGAATATCATCCTTCTCTCTGTTGTCTTTTGCCTAGCCAGCAGGGTGCCATGTCCCAGTGTTTGTTTAACATCATTACTGATAGGAAAATAAAATTCACATTTGTAGGCAAATATTAGTACTACCGTAAGAGAGAGACAAATCAATGTGGAGCAAATTTATTTTTATGGCAAGTTAAGTGTTGACTAATTTATATATTGATTGAGGAAAAACAATTATTTTGCCCACATCTGCAGAGCAAAAGTATAATTTTTTTCCTGGATGAACTTTGCCAGAAAAGCTTGAATAAAATCCAGATAAAACTAAGACTGTTACAGAGTGTACTACAATTAAGTAAAAAGAAAAAATAATAATAAAGCTTGTAATTTTAAAATCAATGCAAAGTTTGGCTCTTTGTTATGCAAGTGAAATCCTTGCTATAAAGAATACAGAAAATCCATTGAGTTTAAATGAGAAATGATCATAGTTGTAGCTAATTTTCTTGCTTCTGGGCAACCTTAAAATACCAGTAGTCATTATGATGATATACAGCGTCTCTTAACAATACAGTAATAGTCCTGTATTGTTAATGTTATTAACAGAAAGATGCTAGGACTTATTTTCTCATAAGAATCCGTTCTAAAAGTCTAGAAAGGTGCAGTAACTAAAAAATATGGATTTTCATTAAGCACATTGAATATTGCCTGTTGTAAGAATCATGATTCCATTGTAAAAAGCTGTAAGAAGGTTTCATTTCCATGACAGAACAGACTTAAGCCTTTGGAGGCACAAGACTTCCTTTGTGTTATCACCCATTTATCATGAAACATGTCCACCATATTTCTTTGTGAATTAGACCTTTGTCTTTGAGGTGGATATTGCAACAGGAGCGAGGGCACTGTGAAGCGATTGAATGTTTCTGGAAGTGTGCAAGTAAAGTTTTAAGTTTAGTTGCTGGCTTCTGTTCTTTGGGTATTTAGGTAATTTTACATGCCAGCTTCCACTTAATATCTATAAAAATACCTCTTGCCTAAAGAGAACCACTGGTGACTGAAATCAAGTGTTGTTAATCTACAGCAAAAAGCATCTGTGTTTTGTTTTTTCTTTGTTTTGTTTTTCAAATGTCTGCTTGCAAGTGATGGTGCATCAGCAGTGGGAAGACAGTCAATTCCAAGCAATAAGCTTTGAAAAAATCTTGCTGACTTTTATAAACACAGAACTGAATTCCATACTTAGTGTATTTTACAGAACTGTGACATCTTATTCTACTTCACTCTCTGCCTTTGAACTTTTGTCACAGGAGGAGAAAATTATCAGGTTTATATTTGACGTGATCAAAGCTGATCCAATGATGCAGAGTTCTGTTCCAGCGACATACAACTTTAAAATTCAATTTAGTTCCTCTTGTTTAAGTTCCTCATCAGTGACTGCATTCTCAAAGCATTCTGGCATGTGGTGATGGCTTATTACAGGAGTTCCAGCTAGCTGTGCTGTGTTTAATTAACTGTCTGCTATAAAACATTGTATTTCTTTGCAAAATGTTAATGCAGATGTATACATATTTAAATACCACGAACAAAAAGTTAATGATGAGGTAAAGTAGCCACCATTCATAAGTTAATAACTTATGTTTAAAATTGTAAAAAATATACGATTATGCTGCTGGTGATTTGTGACATCAGTACAAAAATAATTGCATAGATTTTGGAAATAATTCTGCCCTTTTTATTATGCTCTTGAGCTGTTGCATTTAACCAGCACTGGAAAAATAAGGCACCTGCTCAGCAGTGGTGAGTGTGATCTGCCTCTGCCTTCCCACAGCTGCATTTCTTCTAAAGCAAAACCACAGTCACCTGATGGTGCTTGGTGGCTGCTCCCATCCTGATTACAAGGCAGCAGTATGGCTAAGGGTAGGCTCTGTTACAGGAACATCACCAGTCTAAAGCAATGCTTGTATTTAGTTCACACACTATAAATAAAAAAGCTTGGCTTAGAAAATGTAATTTTAGCTCAGAAATGGCAGTGGAGTCATGCTTCAGAGAGTTCTGTGGACGGTAAATTTCTGGTTTTGCTTGTTCCACTCCCCACCACTTGTTACACGAGGCATTTTAGCTCCCTGTGCTTTACAACAGAGCTGGTTGATAATGATACTAGCAGCTAGCTGTAGAAACTTGGAGTTGTTTTTCTAGCAGGAAATGTGCAGCTGCTAAGGAGGGATTTTCCTTATTTTATTTTTAAATAAAAAAACAATAAAATCCTTCCCAATTTAAGAGTCTAACAAAAGTTGGGACAGTAACAAGATCCCTATTGGGATGGGGCCAGCCAAGAGGAACTGCACTTCAGTGACTCACCCTGAAGCTAGCACTGCATATCTTCCTCCTCTGCAGTGACTCGTAATAAATTTCAGTAATCTTAATCTGTTCAAGCTATCATTTAATTACTAACACATGCTTTTAAGGGGTAAGTGCACTCTAGATGAAGACAAGGCTTATAGCATAACACTTTCAATATGACAGCCAGAGCATCTCCGTTCAGGGGAGAGAGCAAAGAATGTAGTGACATGTTTTACAGGGATTACTCATGTATTTTGAATCAAGAGCATTGCTAAGTGTTTTGCTGAAGTTGGGTATTAGTGCTAAACAAGGAGAGACAGAAGAGTTGAAAAACATAAATAGACAAATCCCATAAATAAAATTAAATAAAAATTTAAGGAATTTGCAGTAAACGTAAGTTGGATAAGTTTTAAGTTCTAATTCAGAATATGAACCTGTTATTAAAAAAAAATACATTCTCCTTTCTAACTTTTTTCTTTCTCCCAGGTTTTTAGTTTTCTAAACACCTTTTTCTTTGAGAATTATTTTCCTCAGACTACTGGATCTTGTTTTGTTTTAATTTGTTCTAGTGTTGAGCCTGGAGATTTTTCATGATTATTACCAATGTAGGGAGCTACAAAGTCTGCTTCACTACTTTCCACTTGACAGAGCAGTTGGACTTTATGTGAATTCCCTCAAGGAGCAGAAATATTTGCACTGAAAATCTGCCAAGGGTTAGACAAAGTGTTAGGGGGATAAAAGTGGGCGAAGGAAGAAAATAATCCAGGGAATAATTTAATCTTAACAGAAGAAAATATAGAACAAACACCATTTCTGTTTCAGAGAAGCATTACTTTGCTCTTGGGAACAGTTGCCTTTGTGAGACAAATAGACATAAATTCAGCATCCTCTGCAGGACTGATTTCTCCAGCAAAATGGTCAAGTGCTGTCAAGTCATTCATTTCAGAGCTCGGCATGTGATAAGGTTGGGTTAACTTTTAATCTTTCGGGTCAAAGCTTGTAATAAGTGAGGTTCAGTTAGATGCTCAAGGCCTATTTATTACTGAATTCATAGCAGAACTGGCAGGAGCAATGGAGGTGCATGCACACACAGGCTGCATTTTTGCTCAAGCTGTGAGAGTGCTTCTCCATGAAGCCACCCACTTGGCATGTGCCTTTTTCTGCTTGGAGCCATTGGAGTGTCTACAGCTACAGCACCAAGCACAGGTCGTCTTCTAACAAATTCACATCCTTAAGTCCTAACTAGTGGTATGTAATTTGTCTAACATGGAATTTTCTGCCATGTTTTATTTTGTAGATTTATCTTTAGTGTTAAAATGTACAGGAATGAAAAAGCAGCATGGGAATGAGCAGTTGGGAGGGGTGCAATGCGATGCTGTGTGCAAATCATTCAGTAAAAAAGTCCCATGCAATCCCTTAAAGCAGTGTGGAGGGAACCAAGCTCCTTATAAATGTGGTTTTAAGCCTGATTATTTTAAGCAAATTGTATCCTCACACTTATCTAACCACCTTGGATTACATGATGTCACTTTAAATACTGTATTTCTCAGCTAACTATACGAACATCACACACAAGTACAACCTATGAACATCAAACCTGATGAATAGAAATACTTCCAGTATAATTCATAAAAAGAATTACAGAGACTTATTGCTTTATTGTGGTAACATTTGTACCTGAGGCAACAAAGGCACAACTTCAGTGTATAGCATATTTTTAATTGTATATTTCCATTCTTCTGACAGTCTGCATGCTGTTAATTAGATTTTTACTTTCCTCAACTTGAATATTTTGTATATCCCAAAATTCATTTACATGTTTTAACTAATTTCTTGGCTTCTCTCAGGGGAAGTTAAAGCTCAGTAAATATTACTAAAGAAAAGAGCCATAAATCTTCTTCCATTTAAGGAGCAGAAAAAAAAGTTTCCTTCCTGTAACTATCAACTAGCCAGCAGAAACTAAATGTACTGGCAAGAACACTGAGCAGAGCTGCAAATTTTAAGTGGTTACTAAAGATTGTTCCTGGAAGGCAGACTTCAAAATCCAAATTTATAACTGTGGCTTTTGACTTAAAATTGTGCTGCTTCAGTGAACAAAGAAGGAATAATCCATGACTTGGGGGATCATCAAAGGCACTGGTGTCTTGAATTTTGCATGCTATTGAAATACTCAGAACAGATGGGTATTCCAAAAACCCATATGGTAAAAAAAACCCAGAAAACTGAGCCAAATCATGAATATGAGGGAAAAATTGTTACTGAGTAACTTGCTCGTTGAGTCTTTGAGAGTCTATGTAACATCCCAAATTGGTTCTTTTATGCCTTGAGGACAAAGGTGTTGGCTGGCCAAGACGTGATTCTTTCACACTGTTTGGAGCTTAGACTGCCAGCTTGCAACCTCCTGTCTTAGTGGGAATGGAGTTCTTGGAGACTCTTTATTTTATCTGAAAAGACCTAAGAAGATTTTCTCCTTTTGTGTTGGAAATACATTCTTTATAATTATCCTTAACAATGTGTAAGTATTTATTAAAGTGGAGGTACAATGTATTACAGAAAGGGAACTTTTCTGTTAGCCACATTTACCTAAACTAGTTTTAAGTTACAGAGTAAGCAGAAATGCTGAATTTTGCGTTTCTTGCAAGCTGTGACTTTTTTTTCAATGGTATCTACTGTTACTGGATGTTTTATATGTAATTGCCTGACTCTCTATCCCCAGTAATGACATGTCAAAACCACCAGAGATTTACTGCGTTAAATATAGTGATCAGTTGTGTAAAGGCAATTAATTGATATAATGACTCTGTATGCAAGCATTTGTAAAAGAGCTGCTTACGCTTTCTTGCTGCACATGTTTCATCACAAATGTTTCTGGTGTGCAAGTCTTGTAGAACATAACTTAATTACTTGATATCTAAGCTTCTATATTCTTCTCAACATTATTTCGGATCACCAGGGAACTTTAATACCACTGCTTTTTGGGATTGACTTTTGCAGTGTATGTCTTAATGCTAGGGAAGAGTTAGCTTCTGAATTCTAGAATATTAAGCCAAAAAGTTAGAGGTATGTTGCTACCTTCTACACTAGACGAAGAGCAGACAAAATTCTTATTTGCCATTCCAAGGGTCAAGAGATAAAAAGAACAATCCACTCAGTGTTCACTAGCTCTTATTCCAGTGGGTTCCTACAGCAATTCAGAAAATGCTTAGGGCTAGAGCTCTAAAAGTATTTGGATAACCAGTTCCACCTCAATTTGAATGAAGCTTGCACCCTGTTTGCATCTGAAGACCTGAGTCGGGCTGTGTTGGAGTAAGACTTTTGTATTTTAACATATTGTCGTATATTTATGTATATTTAACATTATATTTAATTGACACTGGGGAGGGAGGCAACAGAGATACATTAAGGAATTAGAGGTGTCATTTGTGCTAAGTAAAGACTGTACAAATAGGATATGGAGATCTGTGTGTGTTATGATTGAAGTTTGGATTACTTGCTGGAAAAAGCTTGCCTCATCTTGGGTTTTCTGTAGTGTGCAGTATTTAAGCCTAATGAATGCATTTGAAATGATTGAGAAAAAAATGTTAAAGGGAAAGATACTGAAACTATAGAAGTCCTTTATTTTTCCTCACATTCTTTCTTGTATGACTGAACCAGACTTTATATGTTTTGATGACACAACAGATGTGACATTTCAGCCCAGAGCTATAGAGACCTGAAAATAAAAACATCTTGAAACCACTGATGGATCATTGACAAGGCTGGAGCTTTCAAACTAATGGGAAATCACGACAACCCCTGCATACAGATAAATTTTTTTCTGTCTAAGCTGCAGTCTTTCTCATTTGTCTGACTATTCTTTACACAACATTGCCTCATAGCACTGCATTTTTGAACAGGAGATATAAACCTGTCATCTACCTGTAGTTTGTGCTAAGTTACAGGATCCAAAATTGGGTGTTCCTTCAGTTACATAACTCCTGATTAATGGATCAGTGCTTAGCTGATTTTTTTTCACCAATATAAAGAAACAGGTAGGAGCTAGACTGTGCCTTTACTGTTAGTTGGGTTCCCCTTTGGTACTGGGGGAAGGTGGGTTGGCACAGTCTGCATTGGCCTGTTTAACCCTGCATGGTTTGTGCCTGCCCCCAGCCCTCTGCTCCATGCATGGGTGCAAGGCCCTGCCTTGTGCAAGGTGCCACCTCCCCACACTGCTACTGCTGAAGTGTGACAGCTTGCTTGGGAGATGGCATAAGCTCATTTGGAATACAGTATAGATACCAATATTTTGTGTTTTGTGCACAGTATCTCCTTCTGTCACAGAACATCTGCCAACTTTAGGAAAACATAGGCTAAAAATGAAGGTAAATTTCTCAGCACTTTAAACAAAATGTGCAGTTTAAACATTTGGTCTGATGAGAATCTAAGAATCTTAAGTATTTTAAGAACTAATTTTACTTAAGTATATTCAAGTTTATTCTATTTGATTTACTACAAGCTTGAGAGTATGGCAAAAGTAATGGCAACTTTGGTATCTATTGATGAAAAGTTGTATTACATTGTTACTCTTATTGGCAGTAATACAAATGTGATGAAAACATTATCTGCTGCTGTAGTTGTATTATGATCAATATATGATGCTAGAGCATTCTGCTCTGTCCCTCTCTGCCTTCAGCTTTGGATCCATCTCTCTTGAGGATTATTGCACTGGGTGACCCTAAGGATGGAGGCTGCAAAGGGAAGTAGCTGGCTATGTAGCTATTTCAGAACAGAGAGATGGTTCTGGCTGCCATCCTAGCTGGTCTGCAGCTGACATGCAGATCTCAGTAATTTATACCACAGTGATGATACATTGTAGTGCCAGTAACTTTTTATAACACTCATAAAATTCCCTATTCCTGTGAGGAAACATTCCTCCAGTGTGGGCAGTAAAGTTATCACTTTCAGATGTTGGTGTGGACTTGTACATTGATATGTAGCCAAATATGTAATAAGGTGACTAGATTTTCTGGGCAGCAAGTCAAGGAGAAGTAGTTTGGAGAGGTGGAAGGAAGAGGAATGTGGATCCCACCTGGGGTACCATACCAGCCTTCAGGCAAGCCAGGAGTTCCCTCGTCTTTCTCATACCTACCACCTACTCATCTGTTGTATCTTGAAAGTCAGATACTAAGTGATTATCAAATGGCCATCACAACCTGCTGTGTTATTTCACTTGGAGTCCCTTTGGTTTATAATTTAATCCTTGACCTACATTCCTTTGATATAATCTGTGAAAGTATATTTTCCAGGGTTCATTCTGTCCTGCTCATGCCAGGTACAAAAACTGTAGACTTTAAGAAAACATCAGTTATGAGGCAGTAACTTCCAATAAGGCTGTGCCTGGTGGTGTCAGGCCAGGCTGGGGAAGGAATGTGCTTGATGGAGAGCATCAGGCAATGGAGATGATTTTTTTCCTGAAAATGTTATCAGTGGAACTGTCAGTGAAATAAACCAAACACAGCTCAAATATCACATCTGCTTAACTGTTCCAGTTCTGGATGGATCAATTAGTAACAATTGCCTCCAGGAAGAGATACTGCCACAGCTAACCCTTTAATACTCTGTTTTTTTTCCTCTGTTCTTTATAAACAGGAAGTCTCTGAAAATCTTTTTTTTTTTTTTTTTTTTTTTTTCCCCTAGTGAAACAGACTAAAAGCTGTTTGTAAATGCTCTAGGTTTCTTGCAGGGAAAGTTACAAAGGCACAAAATTTGCTCTTAAGACTCCGTGATCAGTCATGCCTTTGAAATTTGCTCATTTTTATGATACTTCTAAGGTGTAAGCCTTTTCCTAACATTTTGGTAAGTGATTTCCTGTCTTTAATAAAATTATTGGAAGAACAGATGAACTTATTTCTACAATTAAAAATTGCAAATTAAGAATTGTAGACTGAAAGCCTACAACTACCTACTTATTGCATGTGCTCATCATGAATGGCCATTGTGCAGGGTAGTCACTGAGATATTAATTAAAACCAGATCTTCTGAAAGAAGTGCCTCGCCTGAAATACAGCATGAACAGAAGCAAGATGCTTTTTTAAAAGCAATCAGCATCCCAAAAGGAATAGCATAGGAACATAATTAAACATGTAAAATAACCCTCTGAAGTTTAAGGTACTGCGTTTAACATTTGTGGATGCAAAATACAGCAGAACTGGGCTAAAAATTTGGATGGGCTGGTATTTTCAGCCCAATTTTAAAACAACTGAGTAAAGAGACAGTTTCAGTGTGAATCATACTTCTTTTCAACAGTAGAACTGCACAAGAGACCCAGTGGATCTTAATCCTGTGAATTCTTTTGCAAGGCAGAGGAAGATTTTCTCAGGTTGTGTGTGGCTAAAACATTGGCCTAAGGTCCTTGTTCTGTAGCCATAAAATGCAGATCCTCTTCTCATCATACCTGGCAGCTGTTGCTTGTGAAGAAACAAGAGCTTTTCAAAGTCTGTCTTAGAGAGGAATAAAAAAAGCAGAGCCTAAACCAGAAAAAATACACTTAAAGTTGTATCAGTTGAGAAAGACAGAGAGAAACTCCCTTCCAGGAATGTTCTGTCTTTGGGGTGGGTGATAGCATGCAGTGCATGCTGTCAAAATACTTTCTTGGACTGATAAGTCAGCCCTGACTCTGATGCTCTGAATCTGTGCTCCCTCCAGCCAGAGATGGGACCACACTCTGGGCTCTGGTGCCACTTGAGAATTAGCTCAGCTATTGATTGGCACTTGCCACTTGTGCTAAAGTATGGTAGGAGACCCAAATCAGCTCCAACTCTTCTTCATTTATCTGCTCTCAAAGTGAGAGTCTTTACCTAGTTTAGAGAGATCAGTTCACACATAATTTTCTGAAGGATACTAAATGATTCTGCCTCACGTTACATAACATATTTTAATTGTAACATGAATATTTTGTTCCCAAAATTTATTGAGACCTAAAGTAGGTTGGTGAAAGCTTTTCTTTTTTTTGTATCCTGTTGGCATGACCTTATAATGGACTTTGGCAGTCGAGAGGTTGCATAAGAATTAGGTCTTTCCAATTAGTTCTGCAAAGAGACCTAAGTTGCTTGGGGTGAATCTATAAAACAAAGCACTTTTCACTGTGATATAATCTTGTCTTTTTAACAGGTTTCTTGGACCACCTGCTGTGGCTAGAGAGTTGGTTTCTTAGATGGTGTATTGGAACTGCAGTCAGATTGGGCTAAACATCTGGAAAAAAAAGGGCCCTGGATAATTATTGAATTTTAAGTAATTACCCATTTAATATTATTCTTTGTTTTTCCATCTGTTTGAACTGTAATGAGAGATCATCTCAAAGGTACAAAGGATTTTAAGATTTCCAGTGGTTCAGACATTGTTGGATGTTTCCAGGATGCTCAGTCTCAGGGGTCTCTTGATTGAATGTGGGATGGCAACAAAAATTTTAAGTTCTTTTTCTATTGATTTAAGGAGGACACGGGAGGCAAGGACTTAAGTACAAAGCTGGGAAAATACAATGGAGATTACAGCCTGGGTTATGGTGTAGAAGCATTAGTCATAAGTACTGCAGTTCTTATTTAGTCTCTCAGGGAAAATGAATCTCTTGACTTTCCAAATGGGCACTAAAGCATCTGTTGCTGCTTTGTTGATCATCTGCATTGTTCTTCCTTCAGGTCATAAAGCAAAATGGTGAGGGTAACTTTTCTCAGTCTCTTTTCAGTCTGGCCAAGTTCTGCCTTCTCCAGCCCTTGCAGTGAGACACTTCTCAACTTTCCTTGAGAAGGAAGCCTTAAGAAGTTTGACTCTAGGTTGTCACAAAAAGGCAACCTGACTGGAAGTAACTTTAATGTCCAATGCTCGGGCATGCATCTCAACTTTCTGTAAAATTTTCACTGGACCTGCTCCAGGCTCTTTTTATTGCTGCTTTTTTTTTTTTTTTTTTTTTTTTTTTCTTTTTTAAAATCCCGGCTTGCTGCTTTTTTTTTTTTTTTTTTTTTTTTTTTTTTTTTACTCTTTTAAAAATTTATTTATTTAATCCAGGTGCCAAAGAAATGACAGTTTAGTGTAATATACAAATATATCCACACCACTCCGATTCACCTGCAGATGGGAGGGCATCCATCATCTTCCTCTTGCTTCAGACCAAAGCCGTTAAATCTAAAAGCTGTGGCAGAAAGCCACAAAATACCAGTCCCTGTTTCCACTTAGGTAAGAAGAGGTATTTAGGCAAGGAGGGCCTGTCCACGTCTCCTGAAATGTGCTCTTATGGAGGCTGTGGGACCAAGCTCCAGGAACCAATTTTGTGATTAAGATGTTAGGGGGCTGGTGAAAGAAAAGAATTGGAAATATTTGCAAATAAAGATGTGCATTTGTTCACTCAGTCATCTTTTTGCTTGTGGCAGAAAAGAATGCAATCTGTTTCTTACATTAAAGTGCCTGTTCCCAAGGCACCTCACTCATTTGTTTATAAGGCAGAGCACATCTGGAGCTCTCCTGGCCCCTGGATATCATGATTTCATCAGGAGTGATGGAAGAAGGCCAAATAGACACTCTTGTTCTGCAGTCAGCCTGTGACTTCCCTCTTGCAGATCAGTGAATTCAGCTATCCTGAGTATGGTCCATGTTAGCTCTTTAAGTCTTTTCATTAAACCTTTCTCGTCTGACACAACCAGCCACTTTCAATTACACATGCACCTGCTGTTTAGAGCACAACAGAAACTACACTTCAAACAAAAAGACAAGAAATTACTGAGAGGAGCAATAGTCTGTTATGTATCCAGTATATTTGCTTATTTTTCATCTTGCCATGCATTAAATTATTTTTGAGGAGATGGTTTCTGTCATTACAAATTATAAATAATTTCAGGAAATATATTTCATAAAAACTATCAAAAAATGTTAGTGATCCTGGTCAAAGTCCAGCTCTGACTAAAGTGTGAAATTAGCTGAATCAGAGACCATTTCTAATCAATTCTGGAACACAGGAAAAGATGTGCTTGCTTCTCAGAAATGTCTGAGTGAGCACTACACTACCATCCTTTGCTCTTCACCCGAACAATGATACTTGTGCAGGGAAGCCTGCCTTTGTCATTGCAAAAACAGCTTATGTCATTTAGGGACCTGGGTTTGCTTGACCGAGGAACTTTTTTTTGCTGGTATAAATGACATCCACATCTACTAGAAAGTTCTGGTGTCACTGGCAAAACCATTTCAGTGTGAATGAAGTTCTCATCCAAAAATTCACCTTTAATGTGCTGCTATCTGTGCCCTGCAGCCCAGGGGATGAAGTACTTCACAAAACAGCTTAAGACATCTCCCAGAATTATGTTTCTCTGTTTCTGTTGAAGCTGAACTAAGATCCCTTACTGAGGTTCCTCAGTTTAGAAGAAAGATTATACTGTAAGGACCTGCCTTTTTGTTTGTTGGCTTGTTCTCTACTTTTAAGAAGAGATGTAGTGGACTTGCAGCTGTGTTGTTTTAACAGGCTCCAAAGATCTTTGTTACTATACTCTTGATGGTATTCATGAGCAGGGAGTGTGGGTTTTGGAAGCCAGATGGTGCTGCACTGCCCGGTGCTACCCTGTGCAGGAGGGGAGCAGAGCGTGCTCTGCCAAAATCAGAGCAGCAGCACTGGGGCTGGCAAAGCAGCACAGGGCTCACTGGTGTCAGTGTGCTTGGGGCAAAATCACCAGGGCTACTGGGACAATCAGAGGGAGATGCAGAGTTTACTGTGCATTATGATGAGGAAATGTTTTCCTTTTCTTTTTTATTCACTGAAATTTGTAGCTTTGGATGAATTAGGTGTCATTTGTGCTGTGGCGAAGCATTTATAGACCTGTGCAGTATTTTTTAAATGGAACCATTTTATGTCCATATTTAAACATGGAATAAAAGATACAATGTTTTGTTATGTGTGCAGGGTGGTCATTGTATCGAAGAAGAAAATGGACAATTTTTTACAACTTAGAATAAGTGCTTGCTGCCTGTAGAAACCAAATGCAGACAAACCTACCCAAAGAGAAAAGTTTTCAGGGTGTGTTTTGTATTGTGATATTCATCTTTATAAAGATGAAATTTGTTAGGCATCTTCTTAGCTTACCTATGAGTATTCTTTGTGGGCCTTTGACATTTTGAATTAATTCTTTTTCTTCTGTTTTTTTCTGGAAATTGCAATGGATTGAACAGAAAGCTATACTGAAACAGTTTAGTAAAGTGGTTCCATAGTGTTTTTATTCACCTCCAATTCTCCTTGTCAACCATGAGAAAACATGTTCATGTAGTTTGCTATATGTGTCTGAAAGGACAAAACTAATCTATTTGTATTATCTTTCTTGATGTTCTATATATAAAATCAGTGATTTCTGATTTTCTTAATAGCTCTCTGAAAATCAGAGTCCAATTTCTGTACTGCATACCAGGATCTAGTCTGTATCAACAATAGCAAATGTATAACATAAAAAAATAAAACCCAGTAAAGTGCAGCAATTGTACAAGGCCAGAACTTTGTGAAAAGATACATAATAATGAGAAATGTATGTGGAGGCCAGCAGCTGAATATATTTCCACTGATCAGTTTTCCTATTTCTATCCCAAGTTTGCAGATGTCAGCAACTTCAAGTGTACTCACCTTTCTGTACCCTCTGAAGTAGGCAGAAACCTGTATGTATGAATCCTTTAGAGGCAAATAGGATTTTAAAATGTAATTCCAGAACTGAAAAGCAAGTATAAGGTGTTTTAAAGCACCAAAATGAAAGCTTTAAAGTTTGCTGTTTACCAAATACACTGAGAAAAGGGTGAAGATTTAGTGGTTATTTGAGGAGTAAAATAATTTAGGACTCCATGAAAGGAACTGGCAGATAGGAGATAAACCAGGCATGTTGAAAGGTGTACCGAACAACAGGATATTGTAGAAGGTGACCCACTAGATCAGGTAAAGCTGTTGGAGCATACCCTTAGAAGGCTATTTAGAAATGAAGAGCTGGTGAGAAATCCCATGTAAAAGATACAGTGGGCTTGTTTCTTCCTAAGGAAAAATCCAGTATCTTTTAAAGTATTATCCTGGGGTTGGTTTTGTCTGATCATCTGTAACATATTGGAGATTCATAAATCACTTTGAAACATGATTTAAAAGAAGAGCAAAGAATACTTAGAATATTCTTGGGCCTGTCAGCCTTTAGCTTTTTTGTATGCATCGTCTATCTTTGAAGAGCCCTGCTATTCCTCCAGCAGAATTGCATTGGGTCTCCTCTTACAAATAGTTCAGTTAATAGCCAGCTTCACTTTAATGGCATAGCATAGTATTCTTTTTAACTGTTATTTCCATCAATGCTTGTTTCATCAGAAATGAGTCATGTCAACTGTTATTTTGCAGACAATCATCAGAAGTCTTTAACTTTGATTCAGTTTCCTCTTTCAGACTTGAATTAGTATCTGTGAGGAGTAATTGTCTGACTGGGGCATCATTAATGGAGCACCAGCTATGACTACTCTCCCCAAACCATTTTTGTTAGTAGTTGTTCATTTAATCGTGGTGGTGTTCTTCCTGTCTAGATTATTATCCACATAGAGGAAATAACCAAACTAACCTTTCTAATAATAATCCTCTATCACACTTTTCCGCTTTGTTCAAGTCTTTAGCACAAATTGTGCATGGGCACTTGTATAATTACAATGTGCCTATGCTTGTCAATTAGGTTTTCACCTTTTCTGCTTTATAACCTCTGAGTTCCCCAAGGGCCATCAGAGATCTTCCAGTTGAGCCCTGTCACCTAAAATCCCAAACATTTGATTTATCACAACAATATTCAGACCTAAACACAACAAAAACATTTAACCTGTCTTTGTAATATTCAGGTTTTGAGGACCTTTTGCAGGTTTTTGTTGTTAGGCTGAGGTTTTCCTGGGGGAGTGTGTTGCATACCCTGCAACAGATTCTTTGATCTGTACTTTACTGCAAGAGAATTTTGCTGTGATTTGCTGTTATGCTGACTCCTGACTCCACTGGGCAAATTCAATGAGAACTAAGAACTGGCCCTTGTAAGAGTGTTTTGCAAACTCTACACAACATGATTCTGAAATCTTCTGAACTCAAAGAAGAACCCAAACAGTGCTCCAAGAATCCAAGAAGAGTCTTGGGAACTGAGTATAAAAAGCTTTTCTGCTCTCAGTATTTCAGAATAAGGCAAGTCTTTCTTTTCTATCTCAAATACACATGCTCTAAGAGTGCCTTCATTTCTGGTGCAGTGGCTCACTCCTCTGAGACACTGTTCTCCCTCATGCAAGAATCCAATTGGACATCACTGGGTTTTGCATAAAATCTTATGTAGGACAAGTCTTCTGGGCTTCAGTCAGACAAAACTATGCAATTTATTAATGTGAGGAAGTAGTGCAGGAATTAACCATAAAAGAGTGAACATTTTGTGTCATCTTATGCTCTTTTTATTTCATATAATACCATGTGATGTAGAGCTGATCTGTCTTCTGCGATGTTTGGAGTGTAGCAGAGATGATTGAATCTTGATTCCAAAGAAGAAATTGAGTGGATTATACAAGGGCAGAGGGGGCTTCCGATTAGTGTACAGACCCATCTCCATAGCCATCCTCTTTCTTTGGCCTCTGTTGGGCAGCTTGTGCAGATGACCATCAGGAAGGGGCATGAATTCTGCTGTCTAAACACGCAGCAGCTATTTCCAGCACCTGCAGTATCAGAGGAAAGTAACATTTTCCTGAATTGTAGTATTTTGTAACTTAGATCTGTTAGAGTGTATAATTCAACACATATTGTTACTGTGTTGTTGTTCTTTTTATAGTTGTTGTTCTGTTGCTGCTTATTTTAACACGTATGACCCATCCTAAGACTGCATTTGGGGGACTGAACATCAGTCACTTGCACAACCACCTCATCTCAGGCACAGCTGCTAATTTAGTCTTAGTCTTTCTGTTTCAGCCCCTCATCCCAAACATCCCTGAGGATCTTTTAAATAGCTAGGTAAGGTCTTTCCTAATAATATGGCATCATTCAATAACAACTAGAATGTTGCACAATTGTCAACCCTCTACACCCTGGTCTTAATTTATTTTAAACAGCAAAACAAATAAAACCTAATTAAGCTCATAAATCATAATGTGAACAGAGTCCAGAAAGATGTCAGTTCCAATAAATACAGCAAATAAAAGTATGAGCATAAACTCCAAGGATTTGTATCATTTGAAGCACAATAAAGCCTTCTTTAGTTAATCTTGAGACATGACTCAAAACGTGAAGAATGAGAAGGTAAATACAAATAAAGGGATTTTTTTTTTTTCCCTTAAATGCTGAAAGGGTTATTTTTAACATAGTAAATATTTTCATTTTAAGTTAATGCCAGCCAATGCAACTGGAAGAACTTCTCACTGGGATAGCACAATCAGCTGAAGTATTCAAGATAATCTGTACTGAACTGTCATGAAGCTGGATAAAATAGATTTTTATACTAATCAGATAATAATAACCCAGAGCACGGTTCACAGGCTTTCATAATCAGCTCTTGGTAATGAGTCCTGCATTACTGTTCCTTAGATAAAGCATTTCTGGAGAGAGAGAATTTATTGTTTAGAATATAAACTTTACATTCATTTTTCAATTTATTTTTTTTTTAATTGCAACATACCCTGCAATAGCAGAGTGATTGGTGCACCAAGCAGTGGGGGCCTACTCAAAGTTTGTGACTAAATCTTAGAATTCTGAGAGCTGTTTAGTATGAGTGAAATACAACCCATGCAGATGAGTGCATTGAGGAATTCACTGTGCTGAATTGCTTCAACCTGCAGACCCCATGGTTACTTTTTCCAAAGCCTATCACCTTTCTATGTGACTGTGGGCTCCTTATCACAAGCTGCTGCACTAGCATCCAGACATCAGTGAAAGAAAATCACCCATGGGCTTTGCTCTGTGCCTTTCTCTTTGTGTATCCATGAACATCTGTAAAACTATTTTGAGGCCTGGGACTCAGACCTCAAAGGCTGAAAAACCTATTCTGGAAAAGTATAACAGCATATATGTAGAACACTAATTTCAATGAGTTTTTGTCTGGAAGTACCTCAGGTCATTTTCATCCTTTAATTAAATAGCTTCAGTGTTCAAATAAGAAATACTGCTTGTGAAAGATTACATTTATAGTTATTCAAGTGATCTCCACCAGAAAAACTGGCCTATAACCAAGCTGTACTTTGCCCTTTCAAGTAGATTGAGTGATCTAGATTGATTTAAAAAATGGAGCTCCTTCTGTTTTAGATAATAATAAAAGTGAATTTCACACTCCATGTTTTAAAACATAATAATGAAATGTCATTCAGCTAATCTGAAGTAGCTTCTGGCAAAAATAAAAGCATTTGGCACGTATTTTTACACTAGTGGGTGTTTGAAGGGCACATGTGTACGTTAATCATAGTTTCTGTGGCCTTATTTACACTGAGACTTGTCTTGCCTGAATGTTTCAAACTATATTGAATTATTGTATCCAGAAACCAAGTCACAAGGTAATTTGCTCAAAGTGTCCACGTTAGGCTGCCTTCATAATTTTCTGGTAGTGATAAATTCCTTTATCTGAATCCCCTTATTCCACTCTGATGACTGGTAGTTGATAGAAGCATCTGGGGAAAATCCCCAAGCAAGAAGGGCCTGCATTATTTTACAAGATTAATTGCTCTGGGGTCAAGGTTCTCAGAGAGTGTAAACTACTATAAAATATGCTGAATTCAGAAGAACTTGGCTTTTTTAGACAGAGAACATAGACTTAATTTTCCGTTGCCTTGCACTTTGTATAGCTCTGTACACTGAGCACTGATGCAATTCTATTCCTATTCCGCAGCATTTGAGGCTCGTTTTACATATATTATTAGACAAGGCTCTGGGTATTCATGCCTTTGTGAGTTTTGTTTCATTTGAGTCCAGTAAATATCCTTTTCTTTTTTTTTTTTTTTTTAAATTTGTCCTTCAAATTTCTATTTAATCCAGTTATTTATTAAATGCTAATGCTATAGAAGATCTCTCTTCAATAGATACTAGTTTAAATCAAAGCATTTAATTTGAGAAAATTGTAATATTTCAGTGATGCAGAACTTTGAGAGCAGGAAAAAACTGACATACAAATGACTGTCTTATAAAAAGCTAGGAAAAATGAAAAAGAGATTTGTTTGCTTTAGGTTTTTCTCTACATAAGATTTGGTCAGCAAGTTAACAGATAAGTGTAAAGTTCAAACCCAGCTGTTCCAGAAAACCTTGAAGGTTTTGTGGAATAAGGCAATTTCTTCAGTCCTGAAGGACTGATTGTAAGAACATAGGGAATTTGAATAAAGTAATTAAAAATAAAAACTATGTAAACCTTTGCTCAAACTCTGAACCAAAGTTTCAATGAGATACAAAACAATATTGTTAACTTAAAAATACAGTGTAAGACTATACAAGTCTTGATTTGTGTTTGAACTGGACCTAAATGCTATGAAAATAACTTTTCATGTGGCACTTCTGGATCGTGGCTAACCAGGCACTACAGCCAATCTCATGCAATTTCATTCCCATGAATTTGAAAAAGATGCAGTTTGTGGGCCAAGTTTCAGATATGCTATAAGTAAACCATGTAGTTTTGGATCAGTGTCCTGTATTTCTGAGCTTTCTAAAGTTAAAATAAGAAAAAAGACTGGAAATTATCTGGTTTTGGTAGTGTTCATCTTTCTGCCAGTGCACTGCTGTTTGTTATTATCCCTCTCCTATGATGAACCCAATCCAGTTGTAATTAGGCCTTGTGATCTATTTAGATCAAGCTGGGAAGATCTGTCGTCATCCAAAGCAGGCATTAGGCATCTGCCTGTGATACAAACCCAGCCCCTGGAAATTCTGGTTCAGGAGAGGAGAAAACTGAAATGTTCAGTATCTTTCCAACAAAGCATGTAACTTTTCACAGTCTCTTTAGTTTGTTCTAACTCTTAGAAAAAAAGGATTGATGGGCTTCTGTCAAGATTATTCAGTATTCACTTGTTATTCTTGATTTTACTCACAGTTTTCTAGTGTTGCTGAATTACTCTATAAGTTCCTCTTGTTCATAATTCCAGACCTGATTATGTAAATCTGTTCTCTGTAAGGATAAATATTAATATTAATATATTTACATAAGAAGCTTATTTTCCTACATTTATTCCAACATTTTACTGCCTTTAAAACCGTTATATGTGGTCCCTCAATTAGGGCTGCTGTGATACCCTTGATCATTATGGTAGTGAACTGCAGTTGTTTAAAGTGAATGATAGTAATTACAAAAGGAGAGTGAAAAGACAGTGAGTGGTATACTAACTAGGTATCTGATAACTAAAATAAGTTTCTGGATCCATCATAACTTTTGTAGCTGTGAGCAAATTATTCAAATGTAGTTAGTTAACTCTGATGAAATAAGAGAAAGTATGATGAAACATGTCAGGAAAGGAAATACTCCATAATAATTCAGTGCCTCAGTTTTCCCATCTGTGAAATGGGCACAATGATCTTTCAGCTTTTCTTGGTTTTAATAAATCTTTTCTATTTAGATATTTGGATCATCAGAGCTGAAACAGTTTGTTCACAGTGCTTGGCATGTTGGTATTTAACAAAAAGACTTGGAACAGAGATTTTAGGATATGTTGCTGCTGCATCACTGGTAGAAATTAATTAGAGGATAATGTATGATACTGTTTTTTTTCAGAAGTTTTCCTGTTCCAATACATATATTTAAAAAAAAACAGGAAACTTTCCACCCCCCCACCCTTCCAAACAAGATCTGAAGAAGCCACATTCTGGTCCCACTGAAGTCAATGGCAAAGTTCCCACTGACTTCAGAGACCAGGAGTTGGCTGTGTACGTATAGATATTATTTTTTCAATAAAAGCAAGCAAAACTAACTAAAAACAACTTGGGCAGCTTACACAGTTGCTGGTTCTAATATGCTACAAATATTTTACTATTTGGTGTCTGTCCATCTCTCATCGTAAATTTGAATCAGATGTTTATTATTCAACTTGCTACTAGGATCTTTGGAGAAGAAATCGTTATGCAAACTAAATCACTAAATTCTGTCTGAAATTATTTTCTTAATGATTTAATGTTTTTAGCTAGACCTCTTGTATACCATGTAATGTGAGAGGGAATAGCTCACATCAAAGAAGAAGCCTCAGTTTTCCTCGAGTGGTCTGGTTCATATAGGATTCACATATGTTTTACTTTATTATTTTTATTTATTGTAACTTTGGTCTCTTTGAGAAATTTAAGGAGAACATTTATTCCTCTGTTGAAGTCACTATCTCAACAGAATGTTTTAACTGAAACTGAAAAAGGCATTGCACTCCTACTAGTTTCTGATGGAAAAAAAGTCTTTTTCTCTTTCTCAACTATTATTTTTCCAGATATAGAGCCCATATATTTTTATAGAGGTGACTTGCTCCTTCCTGAGCTCTCTGGAAGGAAATCTCAGGCTCTGGAGGCTCAGAGTTATCAGCCTGTGTTCTGTAGTCTGTGACTCTGGGGCTGCTTGGATCTCAAAGCCTGATGGGATATTTTTTGTCTTCACCATGAGTCACTGGACATCTGATCTTACTGTGTACTCACTCTCATTCTTTACACTCAGAACAGTTCACAGGGGAAGCATGAGTGACCAGGTGAGCTGCCCAAATTAATTTGTTTAGTTTAACTTAATTTTACTGGAAACAAAGTACTGGCCAGCAAGTGAACCAGGGTGGAACCTTTCTCCAATCCAGAACTTTACAATAGTTGTTATTTAGTCCTTTTTATAGCCACAGATGAGATTGTTTGACTTATAGTTTAAGACATGTTTTTGGAGAAAAAGCACTATATATAAATGAAAGATATTATTATTACTATTACAGGGTTCTTCATGACTCTTATAGTTCATAGGCTGTCAGCATTTTCTTAAGAAACCCTGTATTTTAGGTGTCTACATTTTGGCCTTGAGTTTGTCCTCAGAGTTAAAAGTTGACACACTAGAAACAAGCTCAAAGCAAAGTTCTTCCCCTCCTCTCCCTTTTCTCACAAAATGAAAACAAGTTCTTTAGAAACTTAAATCACAAAGACTCAGATAAATAAATGACACTCTTGGCTTCAGGCTTTGTCATGCTCCAAAACTAAAACCACAATCACCCTCACTAACCCTCAACCAACTAACAACGCCCAAAGCATTGTTTCTCTTCTATTTTAATGAGTATCTCTGGAAATTATCACCCCAGTGGGACTGATCTTGTAATTTACATGAATTTGGTGGGTTTGATCCTCCTGCCACCAAAATCAGTGAATTAACTCACTTGGGGGGTGAGGAGGGGAGAAGCTTGGATTAAACAGTAGGCCAACAGTTAGGGGAGATGTGCAAGAAGAAGAAAAGACACATGTCCTTAGAAATGTAGGTGATAAAAACGTCTGTAGGCCTTTTTACTTATATGCTATGGAGAGGCAGTTATTGAGCAGTTATGTTGTCAAACTTGTAACTGTGATAATTATACCTTTGGGATACTAAGATATAGGTTCTGAGAAAAGATTTAGTATGATTGAATTTAATAATTTTTTGTATTAGATATAGACTGAAAACCAAGATAAAGTTACTCAGAAGAGAAACAACAAACTGTTTTGAAAATGTCATCATATTTTTGTTCAAAATTACAGGATGGTGTTTTATCACTTGGTGATTTCTTGGGGGAAATTGTATGGAAAATTAGGACTTTTAATTATATTATTATTCAGCTTATTTATGATTTTTTTTCCAAACAATTACATAAAAAATGGAAAAGCTGAATAAAATGAAAACAACTGTGCCCACATGCAAACAAAATGTAGAGAGGAGTATTTGTTTTATGTAAAATTACAGGAGGAATAAGAAATAATTTTTCATGAATCTTTCACGAGTTTTCTGTCTGATGGATAAACTCCGAAATGGGTAATTTCACACCACAAGACAATGTCATGAACAGACATACAGACATACATGTGATTTTCTTTGCTGCCTGTGTTTGAGAAAGCTACCCAAATTTCCCAATAAGTAATTTTATATTTCATCAGGCTTGTCGATAGGCTGAGCAGGGACTGTTTGTGCTCTGAACATTTGTAGCTGTGGCTCTTTTTTGGATGTGATCCTTTTTACTATCAGATAAACTGGCGTCTAATCTAATCAAAGAGAGTTTGTTCCATGAACAGAATGTATTTTTGAGACTCTCCTGTGTTCATCTGTGTGTTTATGTAATTTCCTACCACAGTCAAAATACTGCTGGCATTGTCCAGAGAATGCATTTTAGTTTGCAGTTGTGCCCAAACACATTATGTGTTTCAGCTTGAGAAAAGAGTAAAAAGAAACAGTATAGATATATGAAGTTAGGATTAGATGCCATTAGTTCTGCTTGAGTATCAACCCTATTTCAGCCTAATATTAAAGTATTTTCTCAAATTTTTGTGACCTCAAGGAGTGTGGGGGGGAGAAAATGATTTTTTTTCCATCAAAAGACCCTTTGAGAAAAGTATGTTTAAAAGCCAACAAGATTAGCTTTTTTTTTTTTTTTTTTTTTTTT
>NW_009953217.1:2228282-2275759 GCF_000747805.2 Chaetura pelagica
TTTTTTTTTTTTTTTTTTTTTTTTTTTTTTCCAAAGGAAAGAAACTTATAACTGTTACAATTAAAATTAATAGAAAAAACTATTGCTTTTAGTTATGGGAAATCTGCATGCGTTAGTTTTCTGAGGATATTTAAACCTTGCCTCAGCCCTCAGCATGCCAGCAAACTGCTTTATATAGCTTGCATAAGAGGAGCTGTGTTAGTAATTGATACTGGGGAACTGGAGACTGCTGTGGAGGCTCCCGATTGCTGCGTATATTGGCCTGGGTGCATAGTAGTCCCCTTGTGTAATGTACATTAAAGGCTGCTTGTGTTAATTACTAGGAAGGAGTAGGCAAAAGTAGATATTTGGGATGTCATTTTTCCTCAGCTAAAGCTGATTAATCCAAGTCTAATGAGTGCTGTAGCCTATAATGTCCATGTATCACACGGTTGCATGCTGCAGTTTGCACTTCTATAGTAATCTACAGTGATTCTGTTACATGGGCTATGTTACTATGTGTGCCTTAATTTATCTTTAGATCTTTCAGTACTTCCCCGCTGAAGCACAGGGATTGTTAGGCACCCAGGGAAAAGAACAGAGAGGAGCCCTGCCTTCCAGTTCTTCAGCATGTGGTTGATAAGAGGATGCAATCTAGCTGCAATCTCATTTATATACAATATGTCGAGGATGAGAGTAGATTATTGCTGTCTGGACTGCCCAAGGCTGGAATTAGTTTCACTGTTCCTTCTATTAAGTTAAAAAATAATGTGATTGTTGTTATGATTTCAGTCCTTGAGGGCAGGGAAGAAAGAGGAGCTAAAAGCAGCACAAGTGGCCTGTGGATTTAGGGAGAAACAGCATTTTAATAGCCTTGATTCTTCAAGTGTAAGGCATGTGTCTCCAATACAGATTACATCTAATAACCCTCAATGTTGTTTCAAAGAGCTACTCAGTGCACCTGAATGTTTACGTTTTGCCTTCAGAAATCCTTGCATGTATTTTATCTTTTTGCAAGTTCTTGTGATAGCTTTTGTTGCATCCCCTAGATATCTTTGCTAACAGCAAACAAGAAGATCATTACAATGGTGCAGACCAGAGATGTGCATAATTTTGGTGTCTGAGTAGCCCCTCCCCTCTTTGGGGCAACTCAGGTGACAATGATGGTCATATCTTTATGTGATGCAGGATCAGTCCCTAGGTTTCTCTTCTGTGATGTGCAATGCTTAAGCTCAGTGCAAGTGGTTGAAACATTGTCCAGCAAGAATGCAAATTCCTACTAACAGAAAAGTAGACTGTACTTTTGGGAAGAGGATACAGGTGAAACCCATGGAAGAGATTAAGGAGTGGGAAGGGTCACTGCATACAGCAACTGTTTTTCTGTCCTGAATATTCCCTTACACAAATTCCTCCTTTGAATACAGCAGCTCGCATTCACAAGCATTAGGGTAAGCTGTACTGAAGTCAGTCAAAACCCCAAAACTAGAAAACAGTGTAACTCAGAAAAAACAACAGCAAAAACGAAATGTGCCCTTGAAGTGGGCCCCACTTTGGTGCTAAGAAAGCTCTTGTTGGGCTGGCAGCAGTTTCAAGTAATAAAATTTGGCAGAATTTGAAGTTTCTGAGGGTGTTAATGAGGCATTTTGCTGACCCTCTAATGGAGACAATTATCCTAAATCCCTTTAAATCTAAAGAAAGACTGTAACTGGCTTAAATGATTTTGGGATCAAGTCATGAGTTCTGCAGTGATGCTCATGTCGTCGACAGATTGGTTTGGACCTACAGACACTTGTTGATTTTTGTTGCAGCTCAGTCACAGTTATAGCTGTGCTCACCCTAAAGCTCCTTATATGTCCAGTACCACATAAAAAGATTAAACATGATGATGTCAGATGCATTTATAAAATTGCATTCAAGCTCCTTACATTAAGAAATCATTATTAACATCCCTAATGACCAGGTTATTAAAAGCTGCTTTTACAGGTGGCGGACATTAAAAGTTAGATATTCCTGAAACATACTGACTCAACTGAGACATGGAATATGGCCTTTTTGTTGCTCTTCTTGCTCTCCTGAGGTTGAATAAAGAAAGAACTAAGAGAGTTTGCCAAGGTAAATTATGAGAAGAAGGAAGAAAACTCAAAAAAACCCCTCTCGCTTGATCAATATTTTGCTGGTGGGAAATAAGCAGAAATTAATCACTACTGTGTAAAAAAGAAAAGACCTGACTGTGTTACCAAACTCCTGCTGGAAGTGCTTGGAATATTCCCTGAGCTACTCATTGCCCTCTGCTGTATGCTCTGGGTGTATTTTACCTGAAATGTACCTGAGGTGCATTGGATAGCACCACAGTTTGCTGACTTGTGCAGCACAGATTGAAGAAGCACCAGAGATAATCCTGTTGACAAATAATGTTTCAGACCATGTTTTACAGCTTTTGAAAGTTGTTTTTTTCTTTCCTTTAATGTGAGATTATCTCAGACAGATTGCAAACTTGTACACATGGCTGAGTTCAAGGGTAGAAAGTGGTGTATTTTCTCTTTTTCCTTCCATCTTCCTATCTTTCTGTGCCCTTCCTCAGGCACTTCTGTTTTTTTATTCTGTGTAGCACAAGGAGACCATAATGAAAGGCTGGCAATAAACTAGAAGATGGTTTTCAAATCATATTCCTTTTCATTGTATTGAGGCTCAAGGCTGTTTCGCTCTGATGCTTTTAACTTCTGATTTATTAGTGGGCACAGCCTGGGCTATCCCCTACAGTGATTGTGGTCCCCACTAGGTAAATTGCTGCCTATGGAACAGTTTTATGAGAATGTTTGTGTGATGTTCCCATTCCCTGCAGCAAAGCCTTTTGTGTGCTGGGCAATCCAGGAATTACAGTGCTAGTGTTGATGCCCCTGAATACTTACTGTGCTGAAGAGAATCTAAATACATCTCCAGAGTGGGTTGTTTTTCCTCTTTCTCTTATTCTCTATTTTTAGAAATACTAGAATTTTTATTACTTAACATTAGAGTTTGTGAAAGAGCCTATTATCTATGTAAGAAATGACTTGGCATTTTTTTTGTGATTTCTTATGGATTCCTAAAAAAGCATAAGATGATATGGACATGGAGTAGATATGCATAGCATGTGTAATTTTTTTATTATGAGGATACAAAAAGTTCTTAAGTTATAAGTGATGGCTGGAAGGAGTATCTTGACTTGTTTGGACTGTGTGTCACTGTGACAGGTAAACTACCATCTATTTATTAAACAATTTATTTATAAGGCTGTCAGGCAATTATGAAAGCATGAACTATAAAAAGATTGTAATTGGAAGTTTTGCCCCATTGGAAACTTTCCCATGAACACTAGCAAGAATGTTTCCAAAAATAATGATACATTTAGCAAGAGAAAAAGATATCTGTGCTCCATGGGATAAAGCATCCCGAACTAGCACTCAGATGACACTGAAATAGTAGCTGCAATGTTCTGAGACACTGTGTTCCTAAAACTGGGCTGTCTTTCTGTTTAGTAACTCTTAATCACAGCAGAACAGGAATATCGTGCCCTGTACCCGCTGAAATCATCAAAAGTTTCCTTACTAGGTTCCGTGGGGACAGAACAGATGCTTCTGAGGCCTGCAATGCTACTGCCATGAAGGAGGTTGCTGGAGGCTTTTCATTTTTGGTTTGTAATGTTTCTGCAGTTCTATAGAATGATCCTAGTAAATTAAATTGTGCAGTCAGCCATTTCTGTTTGCATGTGGTTGTCGTTTTATTAGATCTAAAAGTGTTTCCCCTATTTATGTGTTACATTTTACTTAAAAACAAACAAACAAACAAAAAAAACTAAAAGAAAAAATATTATTTACAGGGTGCCTGTGTCACAAAATATTACTGGAATGTGGCAGTCTGATATGTTCTTAACTGCTTGCCACTGCATCTTTTCAAGATGCTTAAAAATCCCAGTTCCAACAGGGTGACATTTCACTGAAGTACAGGAAAGAGAAAGGAAAGGGGTGTAGCAGCATTTCCATTGAAGGGGGAACATAGGATTTCTCATTCTTTGCCCATTTAATATTGTAGTGTTAAGTAAGTGACAAGCAAGTTTGGAGATTTTGCAAAGCTCTAATGACCATAGCTGCATTCCTCAAACCATTAGATCAGTTTCCAGAGGGACCCATTGCTGATTTCAGGAAACATATGGAAAAACTGAGCTCCAGACAAACAGTGCAAACTGAGACCTGAGTAATTATGGAGGTATTCAAATTTGGGCCATGACAACTCCATGCAATGCTACAGACTTGGAGAAGAGTGGCTAGGAAGCAGTTGAGCAGATAAGGATCTGAGGGTTCTGTCTGATAGGCAGCTGAATATGAGCCAGCAGTGTGCCCAGGTGGCCAAGAAGGCTAATGGCATCCTGGCCAGTAATTAGAAATCATGTGATCAGCAGGACCAGGGACGTTATCATCCCTCTGTACTCAGCACTGATGAGGCCACACCTTGAATGCTGGGTCCAGTTTTGGCCACCTTAATACAAGAAGGACATCAAGGTTCTGGACTGTGTCCAAAGAAGGGCGAACATGCTGGTGAAGGGCCTTGAGAACAAGACTTATGAGGAGCAGTCAAAGGAACTGAGGCTGTTTAGTCTGAAGAAAAGGAGGGTGAGATCTCATCGCCCTCTGCAGCTACCTGAAAGGACATTGTAAAGAGGTAGGCACTGGTCTCTTCTCACAAGTAAATGATGATAGAACAAGAGGAAATAGCCTCAAGCTGTGACAGAGGAGGTTTAGACTAGACATTAGGAAGAATTTTTTCACTGAAAGGGTTGTCAGACATTGGAAAGTGCTGCCCAGGGAGGTGGTTGAGTCACCATCCCTGGATGTCTTTAAAAGTCATCTAGATGTGGTGGTTGGGGACATGGCTTAATGATGGACTTGGCAGAGTGGGGTTAATGGTTGGACTCCATGATCTTGAAGGTCTTTTCCAAACTAAGTGGTGTTCTGTGATTTATGGTAGAAGGTACCTTTATGTGGCACTTTATGATATGCCCAGATAAATCAGCTGGCAGACAGTAATACCTTATTGAGTTGCTTGTTCCTCTTCCTGAGTTTGCTGTGGTGCACTTTGCATTTGCTTTGCCTGTTCTTTTGCACAGCTGCACACAACAATTTTGGTCATGTGTTTGTGTAAACATTCAGCTGAGGAAAAAGGGGAAATGTTGGTGTCATTTGCAAAGTGGCAAAAGACTGTAAGGTTGAAGACACACTTGCTTTTAAACTTCCACCCTAGTTGTCCTGAAAAAAACCCAACCCATAGACTCCAAATCCAGAGCTCCAGCTTCTCAGAAGTGTTGCATTTATTGTGCTTCTCAAAACACAGCCTTGAAGTTGCCTTTATAAGGTTTCTGCAGTCCCGAGGGCTCTCAGGCTTCCCATCCCCTCTGCCAGCTCGTGCTGGGGGGGCTCCTAGCTGTGCCAGCCCTCAGCCTCTCACCCCTGTCCTGTGCAGCATGATGGTCACAGCAGAGATGTGGCTGAAATTACTGTTGGGTATTTTTCTGTCACTGCTGTACCAGTAGCAGTATTTCTATCTGCCTTATGTCTGGAGACATACACAAAGCTCCAATAACTTCCATTTTCTCATCTGAAAAACTAACTCAATGGCTTTGTCTGCTATTACTCAACTTTGTAACTGGAGTTAATGGACCAGGCCTAATTCCAGAATGGTTCTCCATTTGTTGGATGTGGCTGATGCACAAATCAAATAGTTCTGGCACCCTGACACTTCCTCTGAATGAAAAATGACACTAAACTAAATAGTTGTGTGACTTTCATCCCATTCATGCAACTGACTAAAAGACAACTCATATTTGGCAAATGTGCAGGAATGGGAGAAAAGATTCAAATCAGAAGAAGAAAAATGTAAATGCTCTTTAGAGAGACTTTTCCTACAATGAGAAGAAAAAGAAAATAAAGCAATGGAAACCCATGAGTTTAATCCTAGAAAGATCTGGTCTGGAGAGTATAATATCTTAATGGGATATTAATGGCTCAAAAACAGTCTTGCTAAGGGGGTGTTGCATCACCCTGCTGCTCAAGAAACATTACAGAAGAGTATTTTTGTGGCAAGATGAGCATTAATGTTAGACCCAAACTGGTGTAGATTTGGGTTGTATCTGAACTGAGCAATCCTGCTGCCGTCCTTGTCTCCCTTGTCATGGGTTCCTTGTCTCATTTCTTGATTGTACTTAAGACAGCAGCTCTGGCTTATTAATGTGAGAGAAAACTCGCATTTTTGTTGGGGTTTGTTTTGTCAGATAATTATCACTCAGCAGCTGCATGTTAGAACTGGAACAAGTAAAGCAGTGGGCATATATCTCTCTATCTGCAGTTTGATGAGAGAGATGTCAAGGGAAGAAAGCCCTCCAGGTTCACTGGGTACTTAAGGAGGTAATCTGATGGCCTAAGGCTGCTTATCAGAAATGAATCAGTGTTAGGCTGGATGTGAACACAGGCTTCTACACTGGATTCCCATCATGCACAAGAAGATGCAGAAGTCACAGTTCAGTCTGAGACTTTACAGACTAAAGAGGTAGGATAATAACTGTAAAACGAAACAGAGACAGGAAAGAACCTGTGAAAAGCCACATGGGGAAAGCGAATTTGGGAATAAAACCAGGTGTCCAAGTGATTTTTTGATTACACAGAATAAGCATTCTCTTATCTCACCTAGTACGCCTGAATAGCTTGCCTTTAAGAAAGCAAAAGTTTTAAATAATATTTTCCATCTGGTTCCAACACTCTTATCATAGAAGGATTGTGCACTGTACCTTTCTGAAAGTCTTTGTCCTGAGATGTGGAGTTGCAACTGGAATGTTTATTGTACTCTCTCATTATTCATACTCCATCACTTCTATTGACTGCCTGTCCCACCCGCTCCCCAGAGATTAGCAGAGTCAGGGAAAGGATAAATGATGATCAGCAGCTAGTCAAGGGATGTAAGAGCTGAAGGGGTCAATATAAAACAAAGGCTGTCACATATAATTCACAAAGAATGTGGCATTTCTTTTCAGAGGCAACATTTGCATAGCCAGATTTTAAAGAGAATGGAAAATGCTAACATATATATCCAATCCTAGAAAAACAAAACAAAACAACAAAGGTATTGAGTGGCAAATATTTCTGCCATTAAGCTTGATACTCTGTTTGTGATGTGAACTATTAAGACTCCTCCTACAGTTTTAACTTGAACATGGTTTTAAAACACCCTTTATAAAATGGTCCTTTGAAAATAAATGTTAGCAAAGGTGATTCTACAAATGTTTGGTGGGAAACCAACTGGGTGTTTTACAAAATCGTGGGTTTTTTTTCAAAAAGTGCAGACCTGATCAAACTCACTGAAGCTAATGAACTGGCTTCTGATATCTGAGGAAGGTGGTATTACTCCTCCAGGAGTACAATTTTATTCATATTAGCTAGAGTCCCATTAAGTTATATGCTGTGCCTAGGAGTACAATTTTATTCATATTAGCAAATTTATGTCATAAGCTAGAGTCCCATTAAGTTATATGCTGTGCCAGTGCCTTGAAGACCTCACAGCTTGAGTTCTGCCTTAGTTCTTGCTGCTTTGCTGTCACCTTTATTATTCTTTAACAAAGATTACAAAGCCCTTGCTTATGCAGGTGTGTGTACATGGGAGACAGGATTGTGCTTCAGCTGGACCCCTGGGCACAGCCTCAGTGGCTTAGTTGGGCTTCCAAAGTAGCTCAGGGAACCTTCCTAAGGACCAGTAGCCCTGGACCCTTTGCTGTATTTATAGTCCCATGGTGTCCTCTTCCTTTATCTTGATTAATGGACTGGTTTTGGCCATATCAGACCTCTTGCATTCTCAAAGTTACCCCTTTCTGGAAGCTAATTTTGTCCTTGGAGGTGAAGTGCAGGACACTGAAGTCTTTACAAAGAAGATAAATGCATTATTCCATAAACAGTCCATTATTCCTTTTATTATCATGCAGATTGCATACAATTTTAATGTTTAACTGCTCCAGGCTGTCACAGTCCTTGTGTTCTTCAAAAATAAGGACACAGACTGTTTGGTCTTTGTGTGGGAAAATTAGGACATCTTTGTGCTTTTTATTTTTGTCTGCTTAGAAAAGGCAATACATATTGATTCTTCACTTGAAAAATCCATCTTGGGCTAACTACTCTGTGCTTCTGATGTGAAAAAATGGCTAAATGTTTTTTTAAGCCTCTTCCATAATAAATATGAGTGAATATTTATTGATTAATCTTATAATTATGGTTATCAAAAATCCATGCATGTTCTTTTTGGGGTATAGGTAACTGTACAGTGGAAATGGGAGCAAACACTGTCATTGTCTGACTGTCCTGCTGCCCTCCACAGGCAGGGCAGCATCACAGGTACAGTGCTCAGCTCCTTGCCAGCTGGTGCTGAACTGTCCCAGTTTTTTGTTTCTGATTACAATTCTTCCTTCCTCAGTAGCATGGGAGTCACAACTGCACTTTAAATGTTAAATATGAGTGTCTTGAATGTTTTGCATCTGATGCAATGTTTCTCTTCTTAAAAAAAAAAAAAAAAAAAAAAAAAAAAAAAAAAAGAAGAAGAAAGCCATCAGGAGAAGTCCAAGCACTGTTTTGGAAACTAAGAATTGTGGAAATATTATCTAATAGGAAAAGTATTCTCAAAAGTGATTATACTCTGTGCATCCCTTTAAGGGATTATGCTTTATGCCTGCCTTCTGGTCCCTTTCACAGCTCTTGTCATTGCTTAGACATTGCTTCCTGTTACAGAGCTCTGCATTGGGCCTGGACAGTTGAATGGCAACAGAATATTTCTGGCTGAGTTAAAATACTACCGGTGAATGGGGGGAAAAAATATAGTTCTGTTGTTTTAGAAAATGTCCATTTTAAAATAGCCTTTTCAATATCAATCAGACCAGTTGTTTTCATTTAGCAGTTCCTTTCACATGCGTTAAGAAAAATAAAGGAGTTTAGGAAAGGGTGTATAGAAGAAACATCTGGTTCTCATTTTAGCAAAGCAATACATTTTTAATACAATAATGCAGAGTAGCAGAAAAGGCACAGTGAAAGGAAACAAAAGAACCTTAACAAAAGACACAGTCTTTTTTTTTTTTTTTTTCCACTACAACAGTTTTGAAAAGTTGTCATGAACTTGTATCAGCATGACCACAAAATCTACTTTATTATCAACACTAAGGGTGGGGAAAAGCTGAAACAATATTTCATTCACCTATCCAAAAAGGCCTGTAAGCTGCCAGCAACATATGTGACTAGAATTTTTCAAGGCTGGGGGTGATTTTTCACAGATAATTTTTCAGAAGTATTTGACTTTATTTACATTAAAAATGGTGTTTTCCAGGAGCCTAGCAGTGTAGAAGCAGCACAAAGCAATACAGCCTCGAACCAGAGGGGTGAACACACAACCAGATGTGTTAATAGCCAGTCTGAGCAAGTGGTATCTCTCAAAATTATTTCCTAGAAGAACCAGGCCAAATGCCCAGGTTTGGAATAGTTTTGTATGTTTAGCTTTGCTTCATCCATGCTCAGAGCTTATGTCAGCCTGGCCCATCTAACTCAGATGTGTTAAAATAGATCAGAGCATAAAAGATATAAATGAGACGTTGGCTAGGGGATAATGCATTTGGTGTTTAAGGTCTCTCAGCAATCTCCACTCCAGGTAGGTCAACCAATGAAAACAATGGTAGATTTCCTTTTATTTATTTATTTGCCACTCTGGATAACTTTTCTTGAGTCCTGACAATCAAGCTGGGTTTGTTCTTTTGTCTGGTGTGAACTTCTGGTAGCTCTGAGGGAGGGGAGATGGCAAAAAGCAGAAAAGCTGCTCTGCAGGGTTTTGTGTTACAGTAAAACCAAATAAGGTCTTTTACACAATAAGTAACTTCAACAAGGGCACCTTGAGTGAAATAACTTGCATTTTAAACTAGTTGATTTAACTTGGATCTCTTTGGAGCCAGACTGCATTTATTCACTTTTGAGAGATAATATCTAGTTGGAGGTCATGCCCTGAGTCAGTGGGATGCAATGTGGAGGGTCCCAACAAGTCTGATGCCCCTGGCTTTGCATGAACAATTCTGTCAGTGACACACAGGGAAAAAAAAACCAAAAACAGCACTCACTTCCTATCTCATGTGAATTGACTTGCTAGAACTCAAAGAGGTGAGAAAATATATTCCAGGTGTTTCAGTATAAGTGACTTTGCACTCCTTAGTACATCCTTAGATGTCTAAATCACTTGCGCATTTAGAAGACTGGGTATGGATACATTTTTTTCTCATATATGGGCATAGCTGTTTAACTAGCTATGTATCAAAACCATCTGACTGCTAAGTTGCTAATTACTTAACTCAGACTATTTCTAGATAGAGAATATTAGTATTTCCATTTTGCCATTGTTTGGACCAGAATTGTGCTTTAAATAACATGAGAAATCATGTTTTCATTTAAGCACTAAGGCAGCTTTTCTTACAGACCATGAGTTCAATCCTGTGCTTCTTGGTGCTCACATAAGAAAAAGCTGCCATGCTGAGTCTTCTCTCTTGCTGACTGGCATATAAAATCTTTAAACGTCAAATATTTACTGATGTAACTTGGTTGCTGCCCAAACTGAATTTCAAAGGTCCTTATCCTGCAGTTTCTGTTTGTGCATACCTTCCCTTGAAGTCAGCTCCATGCATCTCTAATGAAAATGAACCCTTTTCTTTCTGTGGCTATTTTTCAGCCTTCATGTACTTTACATTTATTATCGTTATTTACATCAATATTGAGAGTATTATAAATCCACATTGCAGTCAGTGGGAGTTTGGCATGATTATACACTGCAGTACTGCATCTTAAATAGTTTTGGCTTCCAAGCTGAAAGAATTTGGCATGCAAGTACTTGTCACTGCCCAGTGTTAACAAATACATGGAAAACACTCATCATGCCCATATGCACCCAGGCCAAATAGAAAGAAAAATGGAAGAAATACATTGTTAAATATTTCAGATCTTTGAAATTGAGGAATGGATGAAAGCATAGTCCACAGAGGATATATGGCTTAGTAAGGCTGAGCAAGGTGCTTTGTCCTCAGAAATTCCTGAGTTCAGAGCTCATTGCTGACCCACTGATGCTGTGCCATGTTAACTGCCTGAAGCATCTACAAGGGTGGGAATTTTTTAGCTGTAAAATTAAAGAAAACCCATTTGGGAACTGTGTATGTGTATTTAGGGAGATTATAATTCTAACTCAAAGTTACAGTCAGTTTTCACTGCCAAAATTTCAACTTTCCTTGAGTAGTTTGGGAAAAATGCTTTTATGCTATTTAGCATCCAAAACCAGAGAGAAGGGCTGTTACTCCTCTAACAGAGTCACAAAATTTCACTTAAAGTACATTCAGCAATCACTGCCCTAGCTCTTCTAGGTGCCAGGAAGCCTACTTGTGCTATCAGCAGGTAACTTGAAGTGGATCAAAGAGACAAGCTGAAGAAAGATGAGCACCAAGTAACAATTTCAGTTTTTGTAGATCATAAGCAACTGTTTTACAGATGCACAGTGCCTGACAGTCCACAGTGGGATCTGCAAGTGGACAGATATGGTCCTGGAAGCTGTTGGATGAAGCCCCCTTGTTCAGTGTCATAAGAAAGATGGGATCTTTTCAAGAAAATTGCATTTTTATTTAAAGGGAAGTGTACTTGCTAGTCTAAGAAAAATAGCAAGATCTTCTGGTGCTGTACACATTCAGAAGTAATACTTTTTTCTTTTTTGCTGTGCACAGTAATTTTTTTTTAAAAAAAAAAGTACTGGGACAATTTTCTCATCCATTCCCTCTTCTTTTTCTTTCTCTCTTTATAAAAATGCTATCAGAAGAGCAGCCAAGATATTTTTCAGTCTGTTGCTCATGGGTTTTTCATTGCTTTTTTCGTTCTCACATTGCTTGCCCAATACAGCAGCTGGGGAAGGCTATTGGTGTAGCATTTTATTAATAATATTTCTCCAGGAAATTGATGCATTGACTGTTTCTAACCTCAGGCAGAAGAAGGTTCAAGCCCAATCCATATTCAATTGCATATGGCATCTTTTTCTACTTTCAGGTGCCTTTATATCCTTTGATATTTCACTGATTTTTTTCCTTTATATTGTTGTCTGTCACAGTCTTCTACCCTTTGTGATATCATGGGACCTTCCTTTTTTTTTTTTTTTTAGACTGTATGTTTGTACAATTAAGAATTATATTGAGCAAGTTTTCATGTTGAACCTGGGAGCCTACAGTGTTTTGTTCATTCCTTCAGTAAGTGTGTGTTGGTGTATCTCTGGTGTAGCTCTGGATGGATTCTCACTGGAACAATTAAGGGCTGTTCTATACATCACACACTGTAATTTCCTAATCATGAGCTAAACTCGTTTTTGTACAATTTGAAAAATTTTTTTCATTATATAGTTACACAGCAAAATGGCCCTAAATTAATATAGCTGGATGATCTAAGCCCAGGGTCTGTTGCAGCACAGTTTTCTCACAGCTTGGAAGAAAACAGCCAGTATAACCACTGCAGAAATAGGTGATCATTCTTTCATTCTCTTTCTTTCTGCCTGTCTTTTTCCAGGGAACTGAGTAGAAGAAGAGACTTAAAGTTTTAATTTTCTAGGTAATTAGGAGAAGTAGATCATATAAGGTGGAAAGGAAAGTCAATAAACCACGTGGTCCTCAATAGGTCACACTTGCAGTCAGGATATCAGTGTGAGGACAGGAAATCCTTAAAGTGTCATTTTAGTTGCTAATTTAATCCATAAATCAGGAAAAAAAAAAAAAAGTGCTTTTGATTCATACACCTGTAAGAATATTTCAGTGGGGCTGTGAATTGCACCAAAGACATGAACATACTGACAAGAGGCTTGTTTGTCTTAATACCTTTTCTCAGCACCTTCAAAGTTACCTATGGTATTCCTGGAGGCTGAGAAGACAAGGCTTCAAAATCTCTAAAAGAGAGAGACTCTATGTTGTATAAACAGAGACATGTGAGCTCCAAATTGAACTTAATGGGCTAAGTTATCAACTACTTTGAATGACAGGCAGTCCAACACCCAGCACATTGGTCTTGGAGGTACTAAGTTCAGACCAATGACAGATCTGACCCTCGGATTTGTCCATTTTCACATTGGAGAAAAATGTATATTGAATTAGAAAGTGCACATCCTCCTCCTTGGTGGCCACCACCATGCAGCTAAATATTTGCTTTTTAAATTCGGGGGAGGAGAGGAGAAACAAGCTAATCTCATAAAGGTTCACCCCACCCTCTGCTTGGCTTCTCTTCCTTGGCAAGCCTTCCCAGCACCAGCTGGCTGACTGTTTTTCTTCTGCAACTGTGTGCATGACATTTCCTGCAACTAGGTTTTCCTGAAGTTTTCCAGCAGTGCTTTCAGCCTTCCCCCCCTCCCCCTTTTTTGGCCTCTTCACCCAGTAACAATGGCTTTGTGCCTAGTTCCCAGAAGTGTAAGTACCATATCCCCATCACACATTTGTGCATGTCCTTTGTATGATCTCAACACATACAGTGAGTTTCTAGGGTTTGCCAGTGGTCAGTGGAAGGGTTGTTGAACAGCCATGATATCAACAGCCCTTCCTCAAGATACCTGCTCCTCAGACAGAGTTTACACTGTTTCTCAATGACAAGAGGTTGCTTTCCTCTTTTAATGTACTTCTTTTCTGAAGAAGCTGCATGTACCCCTCTCTGTGCAGAAGGACTGATTGAAAAGAATCTAGATTAGGGAGAACCAATGCACAGATCCTGGATTACTTGGTGTTCCGGTGCTTTCCCTCCCCACACTACTGAAAGCTGCATAAACTGTCCTTTTCTAAACACTCAAGTAGCTTAATCCTGTAGTGTAAAAGACTGCTTTATATTTAGTTTTCTGTTATCAATGTCATTAAATCAATATCTTCAGTGCTTCAAGATCCAAGTCACATATAAAATTTCACACACAATTTAACTTAAGAAATGTAGTACAGAGGTACAGTCAGTTAATTTTTCATAGATTAGAGCATACTTTGAAGTAAAGCTGTTGAAGATCAAAGAGGGTTTATTCCTCATTGTAGGCAATTTCTTATATGTTGGGGGGCTTTCTATTCTAAAGACGATTTTGTTGCAGAACTTCATTGGAGTCTGAGAAAACAGAAGTTTTATGCAGTTGTCATAAATGGCACTGAAAAGTCTTGTGAGGCCCATGTCATGTGTGTTAAAACATGGGACATGTTTTTTAGAAGAAGTCAATAGGCAAATTGACATGGACACTTCTTGTATATGCATTATTTATCCTTTTTCCGAAGGAATTCTGGACAGCCCAGAGACTATATGGCCTCACTTGGTGTAGTTCTTTGTCTAGTGAGTGACATCTGTGTTTAGAGTTAAAGATGGAGAAAAACAATGATTTGCCCCTTGCCAAAAATACTTAATTGAGGGTAAAACATATCTAGGATTTATTTATGTAAAAAGATACACAGCTGAAGTACTCCATCTTCTTCCAACCTGATTCTGTGGTACCCTTTCTGCTTTGTGTATTAAGAATCAAGATTTGCCTAGAGATATGTTACAAATAACATATGAGAAATGAGAGTTATCACACAGTCTGAGTGGTTATTACAGCAGGTTTTTTGTTGTGTTTTGTGTTTGGGGTTTTTTTGTGTGTTTTTTTGTTTGTTTTTGTTTGGGTTTTTTTTTGCCAGATTGTCTATCACAGAAGTGGAGTAATTTTAATACAAACTGAGTATAGATTCTTTCAGTTGCTTACTTCAGGAGAGCCATAGACATGATGGACATACGGTTATATAGCATAATGGGCAAACATTATGCTACATGCCCTTGCTGCTGGTAAAATAGAATGAACTCTGCTAACAAAATTCTGAATTAAGCTGTGGAAAGCAGTTTTCCAGCAGTGGGTTACGGATCATTAGTATTCTGCAGTTTCTGAACTAGTGCTCTTCAAGAATATTCTTGTGCCGTTATAATTTCCCAGTGTGGCATGCTTGTGAGGTTTTACTGTTTGCTTTGCTCCCTTTGTGGTAAAAGGCTACAGGTTGTCACCAGAGTTTCAAAAGGGTCAACAGAGACCCTCAGTGTTGAAATGGAAGTCTTTCCTCTTCACAAAGCTGTGCTTCTGTGAGTGCCTGACCTGCAGCCTCCACTGTTTCTTTGGTGAAGGCTTAGCAAAAAAAAGTTAAGTCAAGTAACTACAAATTTTGTCCAGGAGTGTTGCTCAAGCAGATAAGAAAATTCCATTTTTGTTATCCAGATATTAGAAGAAGCAAATAGCCTTATCTACAGCATAGCTACTTGACATGTGTGGAAATTCAGGATGAACGTGTGGATGTCCTGGGTCAGGCAAAAATGTTTTATTATCACTGGTAGGGAGGGAACTGTGCTACCTTGTGCCTGACACTCATTGGACTTGTGGGAGAGAAGGAACATTGCATCAAGGACTTCTTGTACTTGGTTGAGTTTCAGCATGATGAGGCACTGGAGTTTTTTCCCTTCTTTCTCTAAAACTAGAAAAGCAATACTTGGTTATCTTTCAGCTTGACAGCCAAATAGTGTTGCAATAATCCTGTTGCTGTTAATTCACCAGTGATTTCTTTATGTTGAAGACTCTTGTAATTAAAAAATTGCCTTGTAGAGTCTAACACAATGTGGACTTTGGGGATTTATGTATTAAAGAGGGTTGAATGGGTCCTGGAAATCCTCTAGTTTTCATATTTTTTCTATAACAAAATATTACTTCACTCCAATATAATTTGAGTTATTTTGTCATGAAACTGGTGTAACAGAGTGGAGAATGGGATCTCAAAGCTTCCTGAATGGAGGAGATTGAATTAGTTGTTAAATCTGTTTATGGAAGATAGAAATTATGTTATTATAAAGCTAAGGTGTGTTAAAATAAAATCTTGAGTTATGGTATTGCTCTTTCAGTTTGATTGTATGTTTTAAAATAATCACTGTTGTGGAATGAAAATGTCTGTGATTTGGTCATTGTAATGCACATATTTCAGTGTTATTTTTCCTCAAATGTGAGATTTTTATTACCCAATGAGAACAAAACCCAACTAAGCCAAATATATGCTGAAGAATAACATCCCAATCCTGCAAAAATTAACATATATTATGGTGTTTATATGCAACAAATAATCCTAGTTTGCTGTTTAATTTAAAGGGGACACAGATTTCTCACTCAAAGTGACATAAGTTTAATGCCAGTATGTATAATTAAGACTGAACACCAGCCTTTGCCTGTTTAGAGTTTGTGTGAAAGCTATGAAGACTGACAAAAATGGCTTTCACTTCTGGTGTGTTAATCTAGAGTAACTCTAATGAAGTTATTGTAGCAATGTGTATTTAAAGTAGTTAAATAGCAGAATTCAGTCCTTTTTAAGCATTCCTTCAGAGTTCATATTTTCTTTCTTGCAGACGCCCAGACAGTACAGCCAAGCACTAAATAAGAGTAACAGAGTTCATCTTTATTGTGCATTTCTGGACTACAGGTATGTCACATAATTTCAATTTTTTTAACTTGGTTTAAATAAATTCCACTTAGTTTGTGATGCTATATATTGCCTATATCCTTCTTTCATTCATGGAGATAGTTACAGAAATTAAGCTATTGGTTTACAGAACCCACAATCTGACAGTGACTTCTTACCATAAATAGGAGACTTGTTAATCACAGACTCCATGTGAGGTAGGTAACTGAGAGACTGAAAATTTTTGCAATCAAAATTGCAGGCTGATACAAATCATGCTTATCTTGGTTTATGACTCTGTCCAGTTGGGCAGATGCTTGAATGTTTTAAGATGGCAAACCTCCAGCAGAGCCATTGTTTTCACTGGATGTGTCACAACATCATGTGAGATCAATATTTCAGAGCTGTGAATTTTGAACAATGCTTGGAATGGAGAAATGTTATGCCCCTGAACTCCAGTTACAATAGAAGAGAAATAACTATCACTTTAAAATTCACTCAGAAATAGGAACTCTTGAAAAGTAGTAACTATTTAATTTTTTTAACTATGAATATCTTTAATCTGTTTTTGATTTCCAAGCATGCTGCTCTTGCTGAATAAATGAATAAAGAATACAACTAATGTATTTTGAATTTCATGGGGATTAACAGTTTTTGAGCCACAATGGCATAAGCCTCATTGATGTAGCAATGGCCTGCAATGCTGTGGTCCCTCCTTTCCAGCATGCACATGGGAAGATGACTGGAATTGTTTTATTGAAGTTTTGTTTCAAGTATGTTGAATTGTCCCAGCTGTTGGCAGTTACTTGTCGTTATGGTTACTCACAAATTACAATAAATTAAAAACAGATTTCACTGAAGCAAATTAATATGGCTGGGACATTGTTCCTGTACTGCTTTCCACTGGGGCTTGGGTCCCTGAGGCTTTCCCTCAGGACAGAAACTGAACTACAAATCTGTCCTTCAAATGAGTTTCATTTGTATCTAGATGATCTTATTCCCTAGTGCATGGTAGTTTAAGAATAAGCAGTTTGTTTCTGACCTACAACATATTCTTTTTGAGAACTCAAGGACGTCCCAAAGGACAGAATGAGGGTGAGGTAATACCTATATTTAAAATGAGCACCAAGAAAAATACAGATCATAGAATCTAGCTTCAGAACCCAGAATAATATCAACAGTAATAAACGGTTAAGAAGCAGGAAATTTCAGTGGATGACCTATGGTGCCTGAGCTCATGGAGCCCCCCTTGATATGTGCCTGTGGCCTCTGTGTCCCCACTCTACTGCAGGGCTGTGGTAGCACAGGGCTTTCTGGGTTTCCCTGGCTCCAAGAAAAAGCAAACTCATGAGGATCACTTTCCTGTGCAGCCCTGGAACCTGGCCATAGCCAGACCAGCTGCAGCCTCATTGGTGTGGGAGCTGGTCTTGCTGCCCCTGAGGCTGAAGTGACAAAAAACAGTTGACATGGAAGGGTCACTAGAAATCATGCTCAATCAGAATTACTTTGATGGGATGAACAGGACAGTGGGTAAGGGAGAGGCAGCAGATACAATATGCTGAGTTTCTTTACTTTTGCAAGGTTATTGACTTGTCTGATCTTACAGTTCTCAGAATATAGAAATGTGGGTCTAGGTGAAATGTCATAAATGGCTTGCACAACAAAAGAAAAAATGTAGTTATTTTTCATTTGTTATAAAATTGGGAAGAAATTGGGTCCTGTTCCCATCAATATTTTCTTACCTGTTTTCATGATGGAGTGGAGAAGACACTAGCAGTGCTTGTGGATCATCCAGCCTGAGATAGCTTTCAAACTTTTTATCTCCTGTATAGTGCAATGCATGTCAAATTAACTTGCCTAAGATGCACTTGGATAGAGATGACGTTGCATTTTTGTGTGCTTTGCAGCAATGGAACTGGTGTTTGGTCTAATGAAGGCTGCGTGCGTGCGAGTGGGGACCTCAACTACTCAGTGTGTCTCTGTAACCACCTCACTAACTTCGCCATTCTGATGCAAGTGGTGCCTCTGAAGGTGAGATTAAGCAAAGGAGTAAATCTGTCTGTTAAAAATGAAGCACAGATACATCAGTTGCAACCTCACGTCACGTCAGTAAGTGATTGGAACGGGGCTCATTTTTACCCAACCCTGATTTATACACATCTTGCTTTCTGGGATGTTATAATACTTCTTGACTCTATTTATTTCTTATAACTTTTGGGAACTGAAATGGCACATGAAATTAAACACATCTGTAGTAGGTGGGAATACTCTTTATTTTCATCCTTTTGGTATGATTTCTTAAAGTACTAGGCAGAAAAAGCACTTGAGGACACTGTACTGGATTTTTACTATTCATTTTCAAGACAGAGACAGCTGAGATGGAACTGTTTAAGGGTCTTGGTAACTAGATTTGTGGAATACGAACAGCCAAGTTTGAACTCTGTGTGAAGCAAGCTTTGCTGCCAGCTGGCCCCTGCCATTGTCTCTGCCAGCTTTCCAAGTGCCTCCTTGCTGCTGTTTCTTCATCTCATTGCCAAACAGGGGATTGTATAGAAGGAGCATGAGAAAAGCAATTATAACTTAGAGTTGAGAGTAAACCCTTTACGTATTGTTTTCTCAATGCTCAGTTCCTTTATCTGAAGAGTTATCAAGCAAGCCTATTTTCAGCTGGAATATGACGTATTCCCTAGTTACCCAGAACCTTATGCTTGCTATTCATACTCATCACTGGTTTCAGATGAAGCTTTGATGGCAAACACATTGCTCTCCTCACTAGACATTCTTCTCTTCATGATGCCTTGCTGTTTCCTCAGAGATGGAGCACAGTGTTTGCTCCTTGCAAGTGAAGTGCTAGTTTGTTTCTGCTGAACTCCCTCTCTAAAATTCAGCAACAGGCAAGGTTGACCCCATTCTAGATATTGGCAGACAAACAGCACTACCATGAGCATGAGAAATATGTTTTTACTTCTTTATTGGATGTGTTACAGCCAGGGAGAATCCAACAGAGATAGTGATGAAGCCCTGCTCCGGACAGCCCTCTGTTAATAAATAATGAATGTATAATATAAATTATTTACAAACCATACATTTAAAGAAATGTGTCCTAATCGTTTGTCCAATTTATACTCTCTGGCACATTCTCAGCTTTCTACAGACTCCATCCTAATACTATAAATTAAAATACTGAAGAAGGGCTTCAGCAGGACAGCAGGAGTCCTACTGTCACATTTATCACTGTGTGCTGCTAACAAGCAGTGTCCTCTGTGGTACAACTAGAGGGGTATTGTCAGCTCTGTTGGCATGGATGTATTGACTGTATGGCCATGTCCCAGGGTCCTGTTAATTGGTTTGAATGATGGATTTGCTCTTCATTTAGGCTTTGCCAAGACAGCTACTGCTGCAGAATGGGCTGCACGTGTTCGTGAGGGCAGCATAGAGGTTCCTGCAGATAGATACAGGAATCAGCTTTCAGTGTAAGGGAACTCTGATCTGGGTTATACCTCTGAGCAGTATCGAAGTCTTTTCAAGGAATGAATCATCCCAGGTTGCTGCTGAGAGTTCCTGTTTCAGCAACAATTTTAGCACAACTACTCACATGGTCATCCTGGTTAGATGGTGTAATGCCATCCAAGTCAAGGTAGAACAAGATGGTCTGCTATCCAAACAGCTTAATTAATACCCACAGCCCCTTGTACTAGTCTAACCATTTCAAGATGGCAGTAACTTTTTCAGATCTCCCAGTTTTTATCTAACTTACTATCTTTATAAATTGTACAGCACCTAATGATCCCAGCTGGTTTCAAAGTATCGTTTTTCTAGGAACACTTTGTACTGATAATAAAATGCAGCTGTGCCTGAAGAGTTTCCCATCTTGTAAGACAAAAGTAACATGGGAGAAATGTGCCATTATTAAGTCTGTTTGAAAGAGCAGTGTACAGGGATTTAGCTGGGGTTAAGGAGGGCATCCACCAATTAAATGACATTGAGATATTAGTCAATTTTCCACTGAGGAATAGTTCTGAAAGGTCTAACTTTCAAATAAACAGGTTTGAGACTGTCATGATTAATGAAATGCTGCAATAAGTTTTAATATTATGCAAGATTAGTAACTGGAAAACAGATATTTCATATCAAAGTCTTTAGAACCAAGCTTTCCTAAAAAGATCTGAAATGCAAAACTAGGAAAGGCTGGACATGACTGTCCAGTTCCTTACAGTCATTTAATGGTTCTATTTTCAATATATGAACAAAAAAAAGAAAAGAGTGTTTGTAAATTTTTGGCAGGGAAAGTGAAATGCTGAAATGTGAGAGGAGTATTTTCAGCACAGACTGCATATGTTCCTAGTGCAAATCCATGAGAATTCAAAATGCTTGCTGGAGGATCATGAAGGTTGGGTAGAAGATATGCATTAATTTCTAGCAACTTACATTCACCTAGAAACAGGGTTCATAGATAATATGAGACAAGAAAAAGAAAAGGTGATTGTGTATAAATCCCCACATTTGAACAGTTCTGTTTATATAGCTATTGTATATATGTGGCTGTATAAATAGAACTGGATGAAATTTTTCCACATGAACACCATTTTTGACAGATGTTTATTTTTTGTCTGTTTCTGTTTCTCACAAAAAGGGGTCTACTTTTCATGAAAAAAAAAAAAAAGTAAGTTGTTAGAAATTGCCTGAAAACTGGAAAGATTTTCATGAAAAGCTGTATTTTGGTACTAAAAAAGTGACTTCATGGAGATTCTACTTTGGATGCTTTATACTTCTGCCCTCCTATGGAAAGTAGCATTTCCCTTTCTCTCCATTGTACTGATAAATGTGGTTCTCAGGGTAGCACAAGCAGGCAGACATCCTCTTCAAGGGAACCACAACAACCTTTAACTTAATGCACCAGTCAGCAGAACTGTAAAATCAGTTCTGAATAGTTCCACTAGCCCTTGCAGAAAGGCAGACAGATGCACAGCAAACAATTAAAAAATAATAATAATAATAAAATAAAAATAAATGAAGAGGACATCAACAGTTCTGAAGAACTCTTGAGACTAGTTCAGTGTGATAAATGTTCTGGCTCTCTCAGCTCCTTTTCATTAGATTGGTGTTCTTTTCCTTAAAATACAAAAAAAACCACAAAACCAACCAAACCAAAAGCATAAGCTTTCCATTAATGAGATATTGCAGTTTTTTAGAGTTTGCTGTTTACAACCGAAACCTTTGACATACTCTCTGAGCTCAGACAAAGCCAAGGTGTCTCTAAGCAACAAATACTGAACAGAAGTGACCTTCCTCACAAGTCACCTGCCACATACTTGTGGTGAGCATTTCTAATGACCAGAGAGCTGAGTTTATATGGTAACCATTTGCCAAGGTTACCATCTCTTCTGCATTGTGCTAAATTTGAGCAAGAATCTCCTTGTTTAATCCCTTCCCTTTGTTCCTTCATGTGGTTAAGTCTGGCTATGTCTGCTTACAGAATGATCCAGCCCTTGTTAGCTCTGGTGCACTAAGAACTTGCTTCAGTGCCTCCCTTCCTGCTTACTGAGTAAATAACGTGGGAAGGAATTACAGTGTCTCACACAGATTTCATGTCATTTCAGTGAGACATTCATAGGAACAAAATTGTAGGGTATCTTGCACCTGATGATGCTTTCTCTTGAATGTTTGAAGTATTGTGAGCTGTGGAATGCTGACAAATTGTTACACATTTATGGAGGAGACTGTCATGTGGGTCTAATTTCCAGAGAGCATAGAAATGCAAGAAAGTTCTTAGGAACAAGCTGCAAAATCTTGATTTTTCTTCTTGATCTCTACTTAAACCAGGTTAGATTAATTCAATTACTATTCTACTGTATGCCAGCTGGAAGTAGGCTCCAGAGACTGAAATCTGCTGAGATGAAAAAGCATTTTTATTCCAGTGTTTCAGAGAAAGAAATTGTAAGCAAGAGGTCACAAAGGAATTTTTAAAATTCTGGAATTTTAATTTAAATAGGACAAAATGAACCTTTACTCCATGTGCTATACAGCAGTGTGTGAAGAAAAAGAACTCTGAATGCTGTGAACTAGCTAAAACCAAGCTGGGATTAGAAGCATAGTTGAACACTACTCCAGATTTTGCTTTAGTTTCAGCAAAAGCTTGAAAGCACCCAAGTCTCCGTGATTGTGAAAGAACATACAGACAATATTGCTGATTAACTTGAGACACATGGATGCAGTTTAGCTGTGTTTAGTGATGCAAGGGATTAGCAGTTGTAACAAGTTTATTTCAGGAATGAAATAACCATCTTGGAAAAACTGACAACCATGTGGTGCTCAGATGTCAGCCTGGCACTGACCTGTTAGCCTGCTGATGAATTGGCCCACATGGGATGCTGAAATTATTTGTTTTTATCACTCTGCTGTTACGTCTGTATCACTGGCTCAATTTAATGCTTGCTTGCTGAGATGCATTTCTCATCTTGTTTTTTAACTTGAGAAATGATAGCAGTTATTTGGAGTTTCGGAAATTAGTGATCATCAACTGGTTGAAATGAATCAATAAGTTAATTGAAAATAAAATGTGACCAAAGATAAGCAGAATGTTCCTGAAGGGACATCCCTTGATGGCCTTAATGAAGTTTCATGGATGTAATAAAGGTCAGTGCAGTATCAGAATTTGGGAACTCGGTCGAGAACTGTTTTCACAACTCTGATCAAGTTAGTAAGACTGAAGAGTTAACAATTGCATCTTCCCAACAAAACATGTCAGTGAGATGTTTAGAGCACCTGTACAGTTATTAACTACTTTGTGTACCCCTCCTCTAGGAAAATCATTGTTCTGATCAAGTTTCTCTTTCTGATGGGGGAGATTGAGGTGAAGTAAAAAAGTCCCTCATAACAAATCATTGCTAAAGCTGCACTCTTGGTGGTGCGTGTCTGTCTTTCTCCTTCCTTGATCCACAGAACAATGTTCCAGCTTTTGCTTCGTATGGTGAAGTCAGAACAAACCCCTCCTGCCAGCTGCCCTGCAATGTTATAGTTACAGAGACAATGGTGCATTAATATAGCTGGGGTAGGAAAAATAAATAATCCATTTAGTCTGACATGTTTACACTGGTTTATGTTTGCTGCTTCTGGAGAAAGTCCAAGCAGAGGGCATCCAGGGTGATGTGCTCCCTGTGGTGGTGTCCTTGTAGTACAACAACCTTCCACTGTGCTGCAGGGTAGGAACAGCAGAGGATGGGAGATGAGATGTTCCCTCAAATAGGCATCCTCTGCTGGCACAGGGCCTCCAAAACCACCTCCCGTGCCCAGCATCCAGGGGTACCTCCCACTGGAGGGGAAATAAATGGCTGGGAGAGAGGTTCTGTTCCTGGGGTGGAGGGACAGGTGAAATCAGGAGGAGAGAGGTGAGCAGGGCTCCTCTGGCACAGTCAGATGGAGGGATGACACAAGGTGCTTCCTATGGAGTAAGCTGCATTTCAGAAATACTCCAAAGAAAATTCAGACACTATTATTTGATTTTGGGCAGCTTCCTCTCATCAGTCAGTGGGGCCCTATTTTCCTGCCAGGAAACATGCCAGCCATCTGGCAGTTTTTATATTTTATAGTGATCCAACAACTACAAAGCATGCCAGGCTATTTGTACCATCTGCCACATAAATGTCATTTCAGCAAAAGGATGGTGGACACCTGGGGACCCAGAGTTCAAAAATCCTTTTAAAGGGGAAATCATTGTCTCCTACCACAAAATAGAATTTGAGGTTTGGTTTCCCTGCCCCCAGATGACCAGTGCAGGACACAACTGAAATGTTTATTGCTCCTATTTCTCTTGAATTGGGGGGTTTTCCCCTTGCTTTCCCCTCTTTCTGTCTTGTTCAACTGTGACGGTATAAAAATTACTACCATAAAGTTCACACGTGGATGGACATTTCCAAAAAAATAATAGTTTCATACAGTCTGTGTTAGAAATTGTTCAAGCTTAAAATAAATTTTCTGAATTTCTAAAGCTAGACATTTATTTTTCATCCTTTTTGTAGCTCTTGTTTCATAATTCAGAATGGAGAATCAGTAAACATAGTTCAAGTTGCTCACCAATGGCCTTGAAAGCAGAAAAGTGTTTATAAAGGGGAAAATATTTTAAAATGTCTGATCTTGCAGCTGGAGCTATAGAGGCAGCCCATAACATTTATAGGGAGCCCAGGATTTTGAAGAGGCTTGGGGATTTGGCTGTGAGGTTCTATTTACAAAAGGAAAGACATCCTACAGTTCTTCTTTGGGGCAATATGTGTGTTTTTATTTTATTTCTCACTGTTACAGCTGAGTTTGACAGCAAGTTTTGACAATTTATGGCCTACTGGGAAAGAAGTGCATCTATTTATTATTATAGAGGCTATTTTGAAAATGTTCTAATATTGTGAAATATTTTGAAAATATAGGAGATAGGTGTGTAATATAAGTTTGGAGCATTGTTTTCCAGAATCTAGTATTGCAGTTATTAATCAAACATTGCACCCAGGAGGCATTAAAACAGCAGTCTGAAATGATAACCTTTTTTCTTAATTTTTTCAACCAGATGAGGTTCAGATTATATACTCATATAGGACAATGAAGTGGAAATAATGTGGCGTTCTCTGATTTCTGCTGGTTTGTAATTTTAATATAATTACTTTTCTCAGCATGCTTTTCATTGCTTGGAACATAAAAAGAATAATGCCTTAGTCCAGTATTTTTTCTTTTGTGTTGCATATTTAAAAAATGGATAGGCATTGCCATTTTTTCAGTCCTTGTTTATTGCCATTGACAGTTTATTTAACTGAAGAGATCTCTACAGACAGTTCAGACAGCTCTCACCCATCAGATGAAGAAGGATAAATCAGCCTATATGTTTATTCTAGTATTGTTTTGTAAACTTCCTTTGCTCTTTCCGACTCTCTCCACTTTCCCCTCCATTTTATTGCAATGAATGTTGTCCCCATGGAGAAGCACATCTCACTGGTGTGTTCACAGTATGACTGTGCTTCCTATTTCTTTTTTTCCTTACTATGCTCATCTTTCCCAAAAATGGAACACTGATCTGGATTTTTAACTCAGAGCCATTGTTCATTCTTTTGCTATTCCATTCCTTTGCCAGTACAGCTCTGTTGATTTTGCTGGGAGGAAATAGGAGACTTTCTGGTTCTGTCCTTAATCCCATAGAATTACATGGAAAAAGTTGGATGAATGCTGCAGGATACTAAACCTCTCAAATTCCTTAGAGAATTGTTTGGCAGTAACTGAATTTCACTCAGCAGAGGAGAACAAAACTGTGAAAATATGACTTTTTATTTTGGAAAAGCACAAATATATGAATGTTATAATGGTCAAAATAGCTCTTTTGTTTGAGGAGCACAAAACAGGACTCTATTTTAATCAGAATACTTAACAAAATAGCATAGATTTTCTTTCTGTGGTGCAAATGAAAGCCCTGAGCCATTTGGCAGCTAGATCTTCATGCTGACTAAAGGATTTCCCAATGCAGTTTAAAAATGTTATGATGCTGCAGCTTTATCCATCACTGTTCTCTGCTGAATATCTTTAAATTTAGTAATTCTCTACTCTTGAGTTCAGTTCATCTGCTATATTGGCCTTTTTATGCCCATACTCCCCAAAGCTTGCTGTAGGGGAAATTCAGGGCTGGGGAGCTGGACACTCTTGGCTGCAGTGCAGGCCACAGCCAGTGTGAGTCCTGAATTGAAATGGACATTTCTGAATCAAAGCCCAAGCCTGGGATAAAGGAGGTAGATACACTAATTTTCATTGAATTTTACTGGGAACTGGATATTTAATTATCCTCAACTGCTCTGAAAACATCTAAGACTCAGAGTCTGGCGAGAGACCACTGTTTCTCTGCCTGCAAAAGGCTGCTGGACTCACACTGGGTTTTATTCTCCTTGTAGCCCTCTCTGATGGACTTCAGTTTGGCTGTTAATAGGGGAACAGGATGAGTCTGCTCCTGCTGGAACAGAAAGCAGAGAACAGATGTACAAGTCTTAGGCGTATGGGCAAACGTACCTCTTTTGGTTTCAAGAGAGTATAATCTGTAAATAGAGCATTTAACATTTTTTGAGGAACAGCACAAGTCTTAGGCCTGAAATAAAAGCAGAAAAACCACACTGCTTTCTGTTACACAAACAGACATGTGAGATAAAACTTGCAAATACCTGTTTTTCTGATCCCCAAACCGTATTATAATTTGGTACAACTACTCAACTTGAGTCCTTCCTCCCTGCCATGCTTCATTTGAACTAAAAACTTGCTGTGTGTGATATGTAATGAGCAGATTACCTACTGCTTGATGATATCTTGCTCAGAACTACTTTAAAAGACAACATGAGTTTTCAAAAATACTAATTAATAGTTTGGCAGAGATATTTGGAAAATTCTAAACTTTTGATGTCACAGTGAAATTTTAAATAAGTGGCCAGCCACCAGGCTGGGCTGGCTGTAGGAAAACATTCCTTTAATCCTGAAAAGCCTCCTTTGTAGCACTTTCTTGCTGATCACTTGGAGTGGCAGAGTTAATAGAGAATGGGAATTCAAAAGCTTTACTTCTGGAAATGGCTGGTAAGGATGATTGCACTACAAGCCTGACTTTCAGAGGTGCACTTTTTCCCCCCCCTCCCCTCTAAACTTGTACTATCTGATACGTTGTGACCCTGTAAAAGAAGTCTCTGAATCAACTGTTGTTTCTGTGAGTTGTGATTGTGCAGTGCTGTTAGGAATGGCCCCACAAAAATTGTTCTTGCGGTCTCAATGAATAGACTCAGCCTCCTGAACTAAACACAGATGTTAATTTGAAAAAAACATAATGTTATGTACCTAACAAAGTGCTTGGCAAGCTGAAGGAAAACAGAGATTTGTATTGTTATTATTATTTAATATATAAATAAAGGCTTCACTGGACTGAAATTGAATTTCAGCAGCCTTTCTGGAGGCAATTAAAACCATTAGCTTCATCAGCCAAGGCCAGCATTTTAATGTATCTGAAACAGTCAGGCTGCCAAAGTTATTCATCCTTCTCTTAAATGGGTTCAGATTGCATTTAAAGGTGCAGCTTCAACAGCGTTGGCTGAGCCTTAATTTTTCATACCTACCTCTCATTCCCTCTCCCCTCAAGAAGTGTCTCATAAGATACTGTTTCAAGCCTTTGCAGAGGGGTTTGAGGGTGATTTCAGCCAGGCTGATCATCTCATGGCAGGTCTCAGTCAGTTTGATGAACAAGGTAAAAACAGTAAGTCATTGTAAATGACTCTGTGCTACAGACAGTGTGACTGTTTTGTGTTTCTGTAGTCAATTTAGCTTTTTGAATGGGCTGTTTTGCTGTATTGTATATACAGTTGCTCATTAATGTCACATAAACGAGTTTTCTGTTCTAGATACATATTAAACCATTTTTCATGTATAGACTACTGACCAAGTCTTGGAGTCTCAACTGACCTTTTCCAGGTAATCCAGAGATTAAAAGTAATAATATATTTTCATCTTCCTATGCAGTTATGTTTAAACAGAGGAGTTAGATGTCACTCATTTTCTTGTTACTAACAGCATCATAAGGGAAAAATATATATTTGGAGTCTGAGCTGATATCTTTCCAGGATCACTGCTCTGGCTATCCAGTTGCCTGTGACTTTCCAAAATAAAAGCATTGAGCAATGTTACCAACTTCTTTTAGGAATGAGAAAGAGGGTAAAACAATAAGCTAACAGTGCAGATGGGTGTAGCTACTGAGAGTATCAGACCTTTATCCCTGCTGTAAGCAACACTTCATGAAGTTGTTTACCTTACACTTGCAAGGTAAAGGGTGTTATGTTACAGCCTTAACTAAAAGGGTGGGAGTTTTGTGTGAAGTAGGGATTTTTATTTGACTGCTTGTCAAAGCTGAAACCACGATACATCTGTCTTTTAGTGTCTATAATTACTAAAACTCATGACTGCATGAGCTTGTTTCCTAACTTTTCAGCTTGCTGCAGAATAAGAGAACGGCCTCATAAACTCAAAAAAGCAAAGCCTTTTAGAAGAGTAATTTAATGTAGATTGGGACAAGCATGAGAATCAGGCTCATGGGACTACTTCACAGATTGGCCAGTGTTTATTTGGTAATTTTAATGCTGTTTTCTTTAGTAATAGCATTACAGCCTGATTAGCATTTTTATGCTGACTTACAAGATGATCCCAAATTAGTGTTTTATATTCCACACCATGCACAAAGTCTGAACATTTTCAAAAAGCCAAGCTGAGGTAAGATGAAATCAGCTCGTATCAGAGCATTGGAATTTATAGGAAATTGTTTCTTAATTGATGATGCAAAATGCTTTGACAATCCTGGTAATTTCTGAAAAGCTGCATGCTTGTCATCCATTACAGTGTGGACATAAATGTCCAGCTATGCTGTAACAGCTGGGTTGTGAGAAGTTAGTAGAGACTTGATGTTTTAAATACAGGTTCTCTTCTATCTTGTACCATATGCCTGTATTTAGAAATGGAGCTCCACATCCTGGAAATCATTCCAGACCTCTTTTTCATGCCGTATTTTCCCACTGCAATTCATGCCACGCACAGAAAAGAACTAGTTGTGAACATGGACTGCTCTCCTGAACCCCTCCAATTCACTGTTCTGCTTGTGAAGAGCTACTGCAGGCTCCACTTTTTCCTTAATAAACAAAAAATGGTTCAAAACTGCCTACAGGCTTCCTGTACATCATACTAGGCAAGATGACAGTGTGAGCTCAAATGATGTTGCTTTTGAGATAGCTGTCACCAGGCTGATGTGGGAATTGATTTAAGAGCATCATTCCTAAAGCATCATCAGATTTTGATTGTGTTTACCAAAACTAGACTAATTTTCCATCAATAGATATTGTGAAATATGTACATTATTTTAGGTTTGAATGAAAACGAACCTTCTGCATTTTGTTGGTAAGAAGTTTTTGTTTGGTTGATTGGTCTTTTGGTGGTTTTGGTGTTTTGCTCTTTTATATATATATATATATAAATATATATAATATATAATATATATATATATATTTTTTAGGAATTATTATTTTATTTTTTAATTTCTAAGTAATACAGGCTCCACTTGGAAGAGCTTGATTGATGTCTTGTCTTGCCCTGCAGGGGTTTCTGGAGGAAGTCTCAGTGAAAACCCAGAGAAAAACTTAGAGGCATGTTAGTTATGATAGAAATTAGTTAAAAAAAGATGTTTGTCTGATCATTTTCTTCTCTTGGATGTATTATGGAAAAAAACAAAGGCTTTGATTTTTGCCCATTTCCACTAGGTGGATCCCCTGCAGCTTCTGTGCTCATATGTGCTAGTAAGACATTCACTTTTGCATTGCAGATCTCATCTGCCTGTGCCAGTGCAGTGACAGACAACTGTAAATCTAAATGAGCACTGTGCAGCTTTGACCTCCATAGGGAACATTTTTTGGCTGCAGGTGCTGGGAGTGAAAAAAAGCCTTGAACTTCTGAGAAATTCTTGTTTCAAGGTGACTTGTAGCTGGAAAAGCTTCCTCTGCCCTCCTCCCGCTGAAGAACTGCAAGCCACCTGTAGCAAGAGAAAGGGATGTGTATTGGAGCAATCAGGAGATAAGGTCCATGCATTTTGGACATGAATATCGCTGATGAGGAAATCACTTCTAAACTGCCCAATTTACAGATAAATTATTCCTTTTTCAGGAATAATCTGTGAAGAATGGCTATACATGACTTCTCTGGGGGATGAGGAATGATAGGAACTCTTTTGTAGAAATTATATGGACCTTTTAAGCTGGTCCAGCACACAGAACCCTTTTGTTTCTGTAATTGTTACTATCCAAGTAAGAGAAAAGAAATGTATCTTTGGCTGAAAGAGAAAAAAAACTCAAGAGCTGCATCGTATTTCCTAGGACCTCTAACACCATAGCAAGAGTTGTCTTTCAATGCTGCTGCTGCATGGTTTAGTAGCTCTCAGATTACTGAGTGAGCCAGTCTGTTCTGCTGTAAATCTTACTGCACGTGAGCTGATACTGTTGGCAGATAATTAAAAGGAAAACATGCGTATAGAGCAGATATTTTTTAAATCTGTATTTGAAGTTTGCTTCTTTTTTCTCATAACTATATGGTATGTTATTTCTCTACTTTAGGAAGAATTTAAATGGGAAGTTTATTGGTAGAAATTGGTGGGTTTGATAATCTCTGATCAAATACTTTCTTTGGGGGAGAATTTTTATTATGTGTGGGAAAAAATAATAGAATATCCCAAACTGTGAGAAAGGATTCTTTTTTTATTAGAGTAACTTAAAAATTTGAAGATTTATTGTCTTTTTTACTATTTTTCAGAATAAATAAATATTTTTATGAGTTTTCAGCTAGTAATGTAGTTTATAGAAAATAGACATTGAGATAAAGACATAGTACTTTAAACATGAAAACTAAATCTTTCTGATTTACCACTTTTTTTTTTTTTTTTTCTTTTTCTTCTTTTTTTTCCCCCAAACATTCACTTTATGGAAATGTCAACTCTATCCAAATTAAAGTCAGGAAAAATGTTTGAAAATGCCTCTGTGGTGAGAAAACATTTTCCTGCCTAGCTCTGTTCTACTTATACATTAATACTGCCTGGCTCCCTTTGTTGGGTGTGGCTTTTTTGTCATTCCTTTATGAGAACTTGCATGGAAAATTAAAGCACACTTTCTGATTAGTTTAGGTCAAAACACACTGTCCCTCTCCCATTGAATCTAGCCAGGTTTTAACATAGATCCTAGTGGTGGGGACTATGGAGTTACAGATACTCTTCATGGAAACTCTACTTCTACAAAAGGTGCCTGTAGGTAAAAGCAGAGGCTGAAATGGAAGGTTTACACTGTGACTGCTCATGCTGGGTCTTTTCTGTAGTTTTTCATTCTGTAGATGTCAGTCCAGCCCCTTCAACTGAAGCTGAAAACATGATACATTAAACAAAACAAGTGGATTATAAATGGTCTGTGATTTATGGGTTGTCCTGGTTTGTCAGTTCTCACTGCTGTGAAGAACTTCTGGTATTTGCACAATGCTGTAAATTATTGCAGTGTGAGAGCATTAGTGAAGTGTTCTGCGAGCTGTGAAAGATCTCATTGCTGAGATTGTTTGTGCAGCCCAATAAACTGCTCCAATCTCCAGCCTGACAATATCACACAGCAGAGAAATGAACTTATTCTGAGGAAATACTGATTTAGGAAAAAAAAGAGGGAACCAGAAATGCCATGGGTATGTGGCTGCCTGGGCTGTGTGACTGTTTGGAGTGGTCTCTTAATTTCCCGTGTTAGAAACAGCAGTGAATGATTGCAAAGATCAGCTTATATATGGGCGGATGGAGGAGGAAACACTGTCTTCAGGGGGTTGACCTGTGGTTCTGGAGTGTAATAAATCAATTAATAGGGTGGGGTTTTTTTATTCATTTTTTTTTTTCCTCCCTTGTGCACAGCTAACGAGAGAACACCAGGTGGCCCTCTCCTCCATCACTTACATTGGCTGCTCTCTGTCCATCTTCTGCTTGACGATCACGCTGGTCACATTTGCTATACTGTCGTGAGTAATTTGAACTTTATACTTGTTGGGCAACTGTTGTGCAGAGAGTCAAGGAGTGCATTTCAGGCCACTGGTTAGGATCCCTTCAGGTGGCCGGGATAAAACAGAGGCTATTAATTCTACCACCGTCGTTAATGAGATTCTGCACATGTATTTGTAACAGTTCATTGGTTATTTCTAAATTACTTTAATTTTCTGAAATGGGGTGGTCTTTATATAGCAGGCTATTTCCATCCTATGAGAGTTTTTCAGATTAAAAAAAAAATAGTATATATATATATATATATTCTCCATGATTTGCTGTAGTTCAGGACTCTTTCAAGGAGGCTGTAGGAGGATTTGGTCTGGACCTCAAGGCAAATGTGATATGAGCAAGGACTGCAGGGTCACCCCCTCTTCTTCACCTGTATATATGTTTGGATTGTTTAGAGTATATGATCAGTACTGTTTGTTCCTTTTCAAATGTCTTGTCTGTAAGGCATTGGATTTATAAAGACAAGCAAGTTTGCCCAGAAAGGAAGGCTCAGTCAACATCAGCCATCTCACTTCTGTTTCATACAGCTTGTGCACAATTATATCATATAACCCACATTTTATTTTCAAGTATCCCACTGTCCTCTGTTAGGCTACTTTTCTACTGTGTTACTTTAGTAAGATGAAGAATGCTATAGGCAGTGTGAAATTCAGTCCATGGCTTATGTTTAAATCCTCTGGATCTCGGCAGAATCATGTCAGTAGCACAGCAGCACCTTTGAGGGCTCTTTGCACTGGGAACAGTTCTGCCACAAATCTGTATGTGTGTTTATATTCCTGTAGTGACAACTGAGAGTGAGGCCTGGCTAGGCTTGACATTTCTGAGAAAGATTTCTAAAACAAACATTTCTGAAAACATTTCTGAAAAAGATTTCATAGAGGTTTCTGTCTAAATGACAAAATTAAACACCTGACAAAAGGTGGAATAACTAATCCGAGGTTGTGCCGCAGATTGAGAGCACAGCAAGGAATTAGATTCTTGTCTCCTTGCACACACTAAACCATGTTATTCCTATTTAAGAGTTCAATTTTTAATTTCTGTGCCTAAGCATGTCTTTTGGACATCCTGTTAAGAGTTTCTAGGAAAAAAGGTCTTGCTGCAGCCCAGTAAACTGACTACAATGTTTGTTTGTTCCAAACCCTGTATTATTTCCAAGTCTCAAGACCTGTTGGTCATACTTGGATTAAGTGTGTAATGCATGGCAAAATCTTCTCTAAAGAAGTCCAATGTCTGCCTATCTGGCATTGCACTGTTGGCATGCTTAGGCTAAAGGGAATGATCTGCTTAATTTTTGTCTGAGAGCAAAACTGGATGTTACAGCATTTAGAAAGTAAAAGGGAGCAAAAGGAGCTGGTGTTGCTTCAGTGAGCCTGAAAACCTAAGAAACTGGAGGCAAACAGAAAACTTGGAAAGAGAGCTTGGACCCAGCTGACTGTTACAGGGTTAAGCACGCCACCTACACAGAGGATCATTCAAACTGCCAATTAAAAATAATTTAATTAGGTTCTCACTGGAGGGCAGGGCCTCATTAAACAGCTGAAGTGAAATTTTGCAATGTAGTGTTAGATGACCATGAGGTAAGTGGAGAGGAATCTGGCAAGTTCTTTGCTACTCCACATACTGGCAAGGACGGCCACTTCCCAGGAGGGAAGTCCTGATCGCCTTCTGGGTAACCATGTTCCAGTTTGAAACCACATGAAGTTCCTTATTAGAAAGTTGTTGGCACCAGGCAGCACAACCTGTCTCTTGGAATTACTTTTGGGACATTGATACTTCTTGTCTCCATCTTCACTCCCTTGCAATGGAGCTCTTGCTACAGCTGTGCTGGAAGAGCAAGGCTGACAGCAAGCCCTCATCTGCATTGTCCAGTATCCGTCGTCCTGCTGCAGGCAACACACATGATGTGTCACCAGTGGTTGCAAAAGCCATCACAGTCCAGCATGATACAATAAAGAGATGGGAGTGGGTACTGCTGTGTGAGGAAGTGCTGCCATTCACATAGTCAAACAGTCTAGGCCCCAGAGGCTGTCAGAGGGTTCTGAAATGTTCAGAGAAGCGGTTTTGTTTATTTTTTATTTTCTGTTTCTGGGTGAGAACAGAAACATGAGGGCAGAAGACTCCCAGGAAAGTAAGTTCTTGCTAGATTTTCAGTGCATTTTTGCAAAGTCAGAAGAGATTGTTTCAAGCGGTGTTGTAATCAAGGTCAGGTCCCTGACCAGACAGACACTGCCCATCTGAATAAGAAGCCGTAGCTCCTGTGGTCAAAAGCTGAGAACAGTAAAGTAAAAATTGTAACCAGAGTTTCTTCATGGTCCCTTATTTTTAATACAGGTGAATATCACCAGAATGAAACCAGAAACTCTGTGGTGTAGTGTGGGCTGGATGGTGCAAGGAGCAGTGTGTTTTCTGTGAGGTGCAGATCTGACTTCCTTCACAGCTCAGCATTATTCAGGATCAAGCCCTTTGTTAATATTGTATCACAAGTCATTAGCAGAGCTAGTTAATATGCAAATCAGTCTTCCTGCTGCCTTCAGGACAGCAGCAGAATTTGCAAGAAACTATTTAGTTACCACTCCATCCTTGTGGAAGGACATCATGACAGCCCCACAAAGTGAGTGACCAAAAGCTAATCACAGTGCTTGGTGATCAATCAAGAACACGTTCATGCTCCTTGGAACGCTGTTTCATTCATGTGTCTTTCTATCCCCTGCCAGGTCTGTCAGCACCATCCGCAACCAGCGTTATCACATCCATGCCAACCTGTCCTTTGCTGTCTTGGTGGCTCAGATCCTGCTCCTCACCAGCTTTCAATTCAGCCCTGGGACGGTAAGTGCTAGGAAGAGTGATTGTGTTCTTTGTGAGGCATCTCCATGGAATGAACACGTGCCATATATAAGAAAGTGTCTAGCATGCAAGATCTTATATTTTCAACATGCCTTAGCCAGAAATTACACTCTACAACACTGGATAAAGCCTTCTGTGCATCCAAGTAGTGTTATCATAGTATCCAGATGTGTCTGGATGTTTGCAAAAGCGAAAGTGATGCTCACCTACCAAATGGAAAAATGGCCATTGCAATGTAGTACATTTCAGTGCAGTGTTCAAATCACACGGCTGGCTGATGTCTGCCTGGCATGGCTGGTGTTTTCTCTCATCCATTCTCTGTATTGAAAAAACAGGAACTCTGCATTGGAGAAAAGTGTATGAATTTTGTATTTAGGTGAGGTATTTGTATTTCTGTTAGAGTTTTAGGTTAGGTTTGGTTGGTTAAGTTGGTTGTTGTTTTTTTTTTTTCAGGGGGACAGGTTGGGTTTTTTAATTGCCTGTTATCTGCTGTGGTGCAGTTTGTCCCTTTTTTTTCCGCATTAAAAAGTAATTTGATTCCTGTTGGAAGGTAATGAGCTTCTTGATGAAGCTGTGACAACTTCTGCTTTCCTGAAAAGCAAAATAGAAGGTCTTTGGTTTTTTGCTCATAAAGTTTAACTTCCATGGTAGAATACACTGCTTTTCTGAGCAGCAGATTTATTGACTGTGTTCTGTACTCTGGAAATTTAGATTATTTTAAAGTATCTTCATGTTTATTTGACCTGACCAATAATCAATGAGAAAGGTATAGCAACTATTGCTTAATTAGCCAGCAGTGGCAGAAACATTACCTCTAAGTATTGCTGCATAGGAGTTTAAGCCAAGATCCTCAGAATTGTAAAACATGGGTACACTTCCCTGGGCATCTAAGGCAACCACTTAATCAAATGAGAAACACCTTAATATTGCTTACATGGTACTTGAGCTCTGTGCATGGATAAGCTGCTTCTGCCTGATCACATAGACTGAACTTGAAATTACAGATTGATCTTATGGATCTACCACTGCAGGTGGGAATTCCTTAGGCAGAGTAGCAGGATCTAAACCATTAAAACTGGCATCTGAAACAGCTGGGTTAGATTAAGACAAATATGCCAAGCTAACAGTATTAACATACCAGTAAAACTAATTTGTTTCCACTGTTGTGTTTAAAAAAATGTGTTTAGAGTAACATAAAGTCTGTTGATGGGAAGTCCTACCTGCAAAAAGGAGAAATAAAACCTGATTTTAAAATAATCTCCCAGTGTGCTCTGTTTTTGTAATGGTCAAAACCTGGCTACCTTGATGACTGCCTGTTGCTACATATAACTTTTGACAAACAACAAACAGCATCTATTAATCTTTTATTCTTTTTATTCTCAATACAAGAAGTTAGGAGGTTTTTATACTCTTCATTTTGTGAATAAAGCAGCTACTTAAATTTATATTCAGCTCAACTGGGATCCCTTGAACTTCTCTTAAGTTTATAAATAACAAGAATATCTGGTTGTACATTGGCTATTACCTGAAGAACTAAAAACACTTTGTAAGACTAACTTGGTATTCTGTTTAACATTCAGATGGGCACCAACAGTGTTTTTCCAGCACAACAGGAAAATTTAATGTGTTTGCTATTTGCAATTCTACATCAGTGTATTGAGGTGTTTCTCACTCAGTACTCCTGCCTGGCATTGTTTAAAACCCCTCCAAATAGAAACATGCAATGAGCTACTTTTATTTATGATATATGTATCTGCAGAAATTAAAAAATGTATATCAAAGCAGCACACAGATTGCAGGGAAGGACCTTTTTAGTCATTTCTATACAATGTCGTAAGATTGCCACTTAACTGGGAAACACTATTACAAGTGGAATTTAGAAAATATATGCAAATTTACTTCCCTGTTTTAAGACTGTCCTCAGGAAACAAATCACTTCCTTTCTGTGAAGGCTTTCAGAGAGTCTGCTTTACTTTCTCACCAACTGTAACATGGTGAGTCTTGCTACTGCCTTGACTGATTTTTCTATTTCCAAAGTCTCACAAGTAGTCAGCTGTAAGAGCAGCAGTAATGAGATCTGTCTTTTTGGAGGTATTCTGCTAAAAGTGGTGTGCATCATATGTTACAGCAAGGGACACCTGCTTGTTTTTAACACAAAGTCTCAGTGCCTCTTCTATCCCTTTTTCTAGAAGGCAATTCTGCCATTTAAGAGTACCTTCAAAGTCATAATGCACAAATACAGAATGAGTAGCAACTTCACTGTGGATTTTATATAAAAATCTGCAAATCAGTATTATACAAAATTATACACAGACCAGCCTCCTACTCCCTTCAACCATGTTTTCTTGTTCTGCTGTTTTGTGACTCACATTGTTTGGCTACTCACAAATTGGAAAGTATCCATTTGACAGAACTAGCTTGTAAGCCAGCTTTATGCTGCATTTATATTTTTGTGAACTGATCTGGTAGAAATCAAAAGGCATTACAATGGATTTCACAGCCTTATGATAAAATTAACTGGAACAGTTTTCACAGTTTTTGTCAATAAGCAAATCTGCTTTAGTTACATGTCACCAAACATTGTGAAATACTAAAACACTTACAGATGTCACTGGTATGAATGAAAACCAGAGTTATTGCTTTTTAATATATGTAGTCACTGTGGATTTGCATTAGAATGCCCTTGCACTGGCACAGAACCATCTGAGCACCAGTAAGAAGGTATCAGAAAGCTTCAATTTTTGCATTACTATCAAGTCCCGATGTTTTAAATTTCATTAGTGTACAAATTCCAAAACCATCAACAAAAGAATAAAATGCCAACACAGGGCAGCTAAGCTAATGCAACAAAGGGAACTAATGATTAATAACTGCAAACCACTGTGGCAGCAAACTGGTTCCTACTGGTAATGCTTCCTTGGCACACAAACTCCACCTGCCTGGAAACCTTACTGTGACTTGACAAGGTGAGAGTTGGAAACCTTGAAGAAAATGAACCAAAAAGTCTTTCCCTTTGCACAGACTGCACAAAGCAACCCCTCTGAAATTCTGTAGGTGTCACAGAAGGGATGTTGAAATACAGAGCAGAATGACCATCATCAGTGTGCTACAAGATGTGAAACTGAGATATAGCTGGGAGTCGTTCCAAGAGCATGTTTTAAATGTGCCTTAACTGAAAGCAAACCAAAGAAGGTTATCTTGTGGTGAGATAATTGACAGCCACATCTGTTCAATTGCTGTCTGATGAGCAAAACGACTCGTGGTGAGACATCCTCGAAAAGCAATTAGTGGGGAAAGGAGAATGTGCCTTGTGACTACGTGAGGCATGGGGAAAAAGGAAGGATTAGGTTTTCCTGTAGTGAGGCAGGCTGATAGGAGACTTAGAGAAAAACTTAAAGATATCTTTGTAGAACAAATTAAGGAGAAGACAGATCTTAAGCTCAGACTGCATTTCCAGTAGCCCACAGTGGGCCACAAGGACTGAGGCTAGTGTAGACTTAGTAATGGCACTCCTGTCTTTTTGGGCAGTATTTGTTTTACTTCGAAACATGTTGTTATTTAAATTGGAAAAGATAGTCCAGTTTTCACCAGGTGGGCTCACTTTATAGATGGTATTTTTTCATTGCTTAAACTTCACTTTTTGTTCCTGTTACCTGATTCTTGATAGCACATAAATGACTACAAAGGAGTATTTGAATTGTCTGTAAACATCCTACAGAGTTTTTCACTTATTTCCTTAATCACTAGCTGTGTTCTTGTCAAATATTTCTTCATATACAGCTGGTACATATGACTGTGGGAAACTGAGAATTCAAACAGGTGAGCAAACTAGATGCCCACCACAGACCAATTAGGACACAAGAGCCAGTGATAGCTTGCTGTAATTTTTTAAAATGTTTATATTAGTATTACTGATGGAGGAGCATAGGAGACACGTACAGAATTGCTAATCAGGAAAGACAGACAATGGAATACAGTGTAATTTAAATTGTATGTTATCCTATTTTTAATATGAAAAATAGCAAAGCAGGAAAACCACACCGAGGGTGGGAGACCTGTACCCCCACTTCTTTGACTCTCCTGTATTTACTGCAGGCTCAGCAACAGGATGTCAACCCTTCAGTTTTGAGCTCTTAAACAGTCTGTAGACTTTAGTAGGAGTATTGCTCCTACTATCATAAATACTCAGTTTGGATTTCCACATTGAATTTGTCCATGTTTGTTTTTTTTGCTAAAAGGTAAGAGGCTTTGTTACTCTGAAGCTTTCTGACAATACTGTAAGAAAAATTAAAATCTCTAGTGCCTTGTTTTTGAAGACTGTTTTGCTCCATTGATTTAGCATTTAACATGTAAAGAAGAAAATCAATAAGAAATATAGAAGAAAATCAAGAAGAAATCAAGAAGAAAACAAGAAGAAAACTGGAAAACAAATAAGACTGCATCACAAAGGAGTAATGTATTAATTTTTGTTCTTAATCTAGGTGCCGTGCAAGATCTTGGCTATTCTCCTACATTTTTTCTTCTTGAGTGCCTTTGCCTGGATGCTTGTGGAGGGATTTCATCTTTACAGTATGGTGATCAAAGTATTTGGGTCAGAAGAGAGCAAGCACTTATATTATTACGGAATTGGGTGGGGTAAGTGTTTAGTGTCTGCTTGCTTGAAGTCTTCTCACTGTAGGACAAGATTATATTCAGAAGCATATGTAAAATTGTCACCTTATGGTCACAGTTTGCCTTACTGAGTGTATGTTTGTGGGAAAAGACAGTTAATATTTTTTCTGACTGTAATCAGACTGTAGAATGTACATTCCCTAAACCTAAACCCACTGCAGTAAATGCCATGTCCTCACTAAGACAGATCAGATCCTTAATTACCAAATCAATAGCAGGAGTGTGGGAGAGAGGTCTCACTGCAATGATAGGTTCTTTTTTTGGTTCTAACTCACAGCACTGGCTTATATTATCTGTACTCTGCAATTCATACATAAGAAATTGGTGCAGAATCACAAGACCTCATTAGCTGATGTTTTTTGCCTTAGATGATAAAGTCTGTACAGAATCTCATTTTTATTATTAAGAAAAAAAATAAATTAAAAAAAGTAGTCTTATGACACAGGAATCTCACAGATAACAATTCACAGCTTTTTTAATGCTGTGATGGAAGTATAATCCATGTGCATATCGAGGACTCAAAACTGAGTATGTTGTTCCAGACTCTTCACAGCATATGAAAGCTACTTTGCTTTCACTGTTCTGGCAGCACAGCAATGGTGCTTGACAAACCTTCACATTTAGAAAAAGATTAAAACCTCATTCTTTGAGTCAAAAGGAGAGATGTAAAAAGCTAGAAAAGGAATATCCATGCAATTACAGATAATTTCAAAATAATGTAGCACATGCATTATCTTTATCCCCAAAAATTCATTTGGAAGCTGAAAGAAGACAAGTCACTCCAATAATACAGACCTACTGAAGTCATAATTGGAATATTTAATACCTATTGGCCCCCTCCAGATCTTGGTCATATTAATGCTCTTCATATATAAATATTTCAACAGCTGCCTACTTTTTTTTTTAAATAGAATCATAGAATGGCTTGAGTTGAAAGGGACCTTAAAGATCATGTAGTTCCAACTCCCATGCATAGCCAGGGACACCTCCCACTAGATCAGATTGCTCAGGATCCCATCCAACCTAGTCTTGAACACTTCCAGGGATGGGACTTCCACAGCTTTCCTGGGCAGCCTGCTAAATGTAGAGAAATCTGCTGATGTTAGAGAAGTTTGTTGTGTATTTATTTAATACAGAGCTCATGGAATACAAATTCAAGTGGACCAAACCAAAGAAAATGTTCTCATAAGCCCTTGAGGTCTATTTCTCCTTCAGAAATACTATTTAAAAAGCCCCAACAGTTAATAAAATAATAAGAACTGGCATTTAATTCACTGGGGTATTTTCTTACAGCAGATGCTTTGATTAACTCCATTTACAATAAAGAATTAATTGCCTTATGAAAATAAACTAATGATTTAGATGTGCTGCTATTTACCTTTGCCCTTTTTTCTGCCATTTTGTGTAAGGTTTGTTTATTGTAAAAAAGCAGTGATTGACAAAGGAACTAAGAAGACAAAAGGATAAACATGGCATCTGACTGCAACATGACTAATATTAAATGTTGCACTTTACCTCATTTTATTGCAAGATGATTGCTACAACTTGATTAGTAGTAATCAGCACAATGAGTACATAGCCTGTTGGTACATCACCAAATGGTTACTAAAAAGTCTCTTCAGGGTTATTTTAAGTTTGCTTTGGACAGCAATCCCTCAGGCTCAGCAGTAGGTATTTCTCATCAATATAGATGTACATCCAAAATGCAGGAGTCACCAGCAAGTAGAAGTTTCTGTATCTTCGCAATGCTCTTCTTGGCAAGGGTTGTGTAAGAAACCCAGTACTAAGCTCTGTTTCTTAACTGTAGCAAAGGTACAGTTGGAGTGAGATAGTGGAAGACATCACCAATGTAGTATTAAAATATTTCTCTATGTAAACCTTTCAAAAGCCCTTTTTTTTTTGACAGATTATTTTAATTTTGGAAAGTGTGTTCCAACTATTGTTCCTACAAGGACTTAAGGATAAAAAAAAAAGTTTTCTGAAATCCAGTAAATCTACCATGTTTCTGGGAAAGCAGTTTGTATTTGGATTTTTTTTAAAATATAGCTTAAAGTATTTACATTTGAATAAAATACTAAACTTCCTTAATCATATCTGACATCATGTCTTTGCTGCAAGTGTGTTTAAACATCCCTCAAGTAATTTAACTTGGCAATTGCATTCCAAATTATTTATCTTTTGATAAGTATCAGGGTAATAGATGTTACTGAATAATGATGCTTTTAAAGAGAAAATCCCTATTGCAGTGTTCATTACTTAAATGCTTAAAAGAGCACCCAAGTTTGTCAGTTCCCAACTTTCTCTTTTGATAGCAAACTGACACTGAATATGAAAATAAGTTATTAATTAGAGATTAAGCCTCAGTGCTGCCTTCAGCAGCAGCCTGTGCTCATGTTCTGCAGGGCAGAGTTTGGGTTATTCCTTTGTGAAATTGATGAAAGTACAATAAAGGGAATTTACATATATTCCATAAAATTCCCACAGTGAAACAGAAATTTTGCAAAGCTGGGGAAAGAGGCTAAAAAGATTTTGTCCTAAAATTATTTTATTTGGCTTTTAAAATGGGGGTAAGTTTGGATTGAATGCAACTGTCAAAAGGAAGCAGAGCATTCTTGTGCCATCCATAACAGATATACTTTCTCCAGTATCTAATAAAAGTGAGCAGGTTTTTATACTTTGGCTTACCTAATTATTATACTGAGTAAGATGGTTGAAAGAAGTTGAAGGAACGAATGTCTCATCTCATGTTAGTGAAGAAGTGTGAATGCATTTGCCTTTTGTGCAAACTCTTAGTTCCTGGAATAACGAGAAACCCCAGTCCTGAATTAAAAAACCTAGACCTGTCATTCTTATTTAAGCAGAACCACTGGGCTAGATATATGTTAAAAGTTTGCAAAGCCTATAGTAAGGACAAGTTGAAACTTGAAGCAATAAGAGATGTGGACAAGGAACTCCACACTATCACTGACAGCCTAAGATCAGTGGGATTTCTGAGAGACACTAACTCCTATAAAATGAATTCAACAGTAATCAGAGAGACAGGATATGGGAAGAGCTGATTGAAGTTCCTGTGATTATCTTTAGTCCCAAGGGTGCTAAAATTACCTCAAAGACTTCAGTTGTCAGGAATTCAAAAGAAGAGCAATTTGAGGAAGGTGATAATATCCTTTAAAACCACCTTGAGACTGATTGGGGGGAAAAAATACTTTGTTGCCTGGATGATTCAGCATAACACACACACAGATTATTGTAGCAAAACTTTTTGCACCCACCTATTTGTAGGATGCTGATGACAGTTTGTGATATTGGAGATCTTGCTGTGGCATTTTTGCCTTAACATGTTTCCCTATTTCAGACAATATCCTTTCCTTTAGAGACTGCCTTAGAATGCGGATTTTGTTCTGAGCTGTCAAAAGACCTGAATTTCTTTATTTACTCTTGCTTGATGTAGTCCTAGGCTTCTGCATAGATACTATGAAACACAGCAGAAGAGAATCACAGAACAAAATCAATGGGAGAATATACTTTTCCCAGTCATGCAAGGTAGATCTTTTCAGTATTTGGAAGCGAATATACTTTCATTTGGGTCTAATGCTTCATCTTTTTCAATAAATTGCACATGTAGCCTTTTAGAATTAATGTGCTAAATTTGCTTTGAATTGTCTGCTGCAGAGTGTCTATTGTTAATAGGCTTCCTGTGCCAGGTATGAAGAGTTTCTGCCTGCTCTGCTGCCTATATTTTGATGCTGAGCTGGGGAGGTAGCTTTAAATTATCTGGCTTGGGGAGCTGGAGTACTGGAGCTGCAGCAGCACAGGGCTCCATATGGACTGATTTACACCTTTTGAATTGATACTGCCTTGCTCTAGGACCACGAGGACACAGGTGACACCAGTGCCATAGATCAGCTACCAGAAAGGTGTGCAAAAATATTTTCATCTGGTGTTATGCTCTGGAACGCATGGTCTATTGCATCATAAATGTGGTGATTTGGAGTAGGGTTGGTGAGTGTATTTGTAACCTCTGCTAACTGAGAAAATATTCAGATACAGTAAAACCCCATAATAATAATTCTGTCACGCCTGATAACCAGTGCCAGCACATTAACATTACCTAACTAAACTTCACAGCTCTTGTGTAACTATTACTGACAAAAGATTAAGCAAACATTCTTACTGTTGTGTATAATATATAATCCATATGAATTCTTCAGTCCATATAAAATCTTATGATCCCCTTAGCCTAAATATGTTTTCTTCTTTTAACCCTAAGGGATTTATTGAATGGTTGATTCTTAAAGGGAAAATGCTCCAGTTTTACTGTAACAAAACCTTGATTCCATTGCCATCTACCATTTGCTATATTGTTAGTGCAAAGAAAAGGCAAACATTGCACTACAGACTGCAGACCATTTTACTCTCACTGACTTAAGAGCTCTTTTTATGCAGATGAGTGTTCTATGTTTCATTTGTGTTTTATTATCTTCCAAAGGAATTCTGTATTTAATTTTCTTCTTCACTGCCATATAAAATTGATAAAGAGTCATATTAAATCCTTTGAATATCCAGCCTTTGACTTGGAAAGAAAAAGGCAGCTGAGCAGTATGAAAAAAGAGCTAGTTGCACCACACAGGTATTTTTGCTTTTGTGACAAAGTCCCTGCTGTGGAAAGACAACTTGCATCAGAAGACACACAGTGCCAATCAACGATGCCTGCTCAGCAACTGAGGATGTGATGGGGAATGTGTAGACTTGCCTGTGGGACCTTTAGCCCAGGTAGCTCACATACCCATGGCAGACTGAGTTTCAGCAGATAAACTTATGTCTGTGCTTAATTGCTCTGTTGGATATAATTACTATTGTTTGAATGTGTGTAGGAATCTCCCTTCTTAACTAGACAAATGTGAGAGTAAACTAAAATTTGGTCTTTGCTTAGGGATTACACAAATATTACTTCTAAGGAGTTATTGCTGATTTGGACAAGCATGGGAGAGCAGAATCAAGTCAATGGAATATTAAACTCCATTATGCAGATTTGATTTCAAAGTCTAAGACTTAAACAATGCCTGAAGATGCTGCTGCTTAACTACTGAATATTTTTTTTATAAATACAAGGTGCTTCTAGCCAAACTTATTACAGAACAAAAATACTTCTTCAGGAAATTATAGTTCTGTCATTACAGGAAATTTTTACAGAATTTTATGGGGAAAATTTTATTGGTAAGATTAAGCAGAAATTGCTTGTCAGAGGATTTTGTAAAGTCTCATGCAGAAACTTTGAAGAATTTAAAAGAAAATTGAAACTTTAAGCTATCATTCATAATACTCTGTCTGGGACCTGGTTATTAAATTCCATGAGATGATAAAAACCCAAACCTTCACATTTTATTAAATCATGCAGGAATTAACAGACAATAATTTAATATTTAGAGGGATGAAGTTTTACTATATTCAGAGCTATTGGCAAGAAAAAACCTCACTTCCTCTCCCTCTCCTGGCCTGGAAAGCTGAGCTAAAGTGACACAGCAGGGTCTGGCAGTGTTGGGGACCATGGAGTGACAGCTCCCCCAACAGCAGAGCTGTAATTTGCCTTTGTGTAATTCCTGTGTAATCCCATAAAGCACTCCTCTGCCTCCCAGGATGCATGCAGCACACTGGAACTGTCAAAACCCATCTGGAAACAGAATCTACTTGAAACAGAGAAATCGTGTAGAGCTATTACATATTGATCTTAAAATGAGTCTTGGCTGGGCATCTGAGTGGGATCTGAATTTGCTTCTGTCTTTTCTTAACTGTCTCTTGCTGGTGATGCGGTCAACAACTAAACGTTGCCATTTCTGTCCTCTCTCCTGCTAGTCTCGCAGCCCTGTGAAAGACTCAACTTTGTTTTCTGGTTTGTTTTGAATTCTTGAACGAGGTGCACTTACCTGGGGGGGAAATGATTAAGCTAAGCCTGATCCCGCTCCACAGGAGAGCACTGCTTGAATTACAAGAGACAGAAATTATACAAACAAAAGCCAGGCTGAAAAAGGACTATGCTTCTCAATGAAACTAGCACTAATTCAGTTTAATTGTTAAACTAGTGCTTTAATGAAAAGTAATTTTATTTATCTGACATTAATCGATTAAAACATGATATATTACACAGCTGCAGGAGGATGTTGAGTTAGACTTAATTCTAAAATTACTCTGAGCTGTTCCATTGTCCATGTGAAATGTAGCTGAACTTGTCTGGAAAACACACTAATACTGCCACAAACTTTGCCTTTTTGCAGGCTGCCCACTGGTGATTTGTGTAATTTCTACAACATCGTCCCTGGAAAGCTATGGAGAAAGTGGCAAGTAAGTATGGAAAAGTCATTCCAGGTACAATAAGGATGAAAAATCTGATGAGGAAAAGCAATGGTAAATTTGTTAACAGAGCCATAGTCCTACAAGATCCTGCTGACGAGCAGTGGAGGCAGCCTGGACAAACCAACTCTTGTGTGGGGCTGTTTTCAGACCTAGAAGCCTCAGTTTTGCTTTTCACTGCTGAGGTGATGCTCCTGAGACGTTTTGCCTGTTTTTCCCTTTTGCTGCAGAGGCACAAGGCCTCCTGCAATGAGCTCCCTGCTTATTTTTCACAGAGAAGAAAGTGCAGGCCGAAACGTTTCTAACATAATGAGAATAATCTTTGATTAAGGGCATTTAATCTTTTGAAGAAAACTGCAGTTAAACATTTGAAGATCTAGAATTAATGTTGTTACAAATTTTGAAAACTAATTTTCTTTCTAATTTGTAAAAAGAAAATTTATCTGAGAAAACACCTTAGGGTTCAGTTCTATCATAATGTAAGCAAAGGATGTGGAGCAAGAGTTATATTTTGTGTGTGGTGAACTAGCTTGTACTGTCACTGCTGCAGGAAAGACTTGTGAAGTTGACAATGTGTTTCCCAGCCAGGGAAGGCAGGGAGGGCTCCAATTTGTCTCCTGCTACAATGACAGGACTCGTAGCACTGAAATGAGTGCCTGAGATACAGGATAAAGGAACAACAAATAATAAATAAAACCTTTCCTTTCATCCCATATTTCTGCCCCTAATGCTATTGGAAGGCATGCTGGGGCAGAAAGCTGTCACTGACTCTCTGTAAGATACAAATCAAAATGAGATCTTGCCTCAGATTCCCTGAGCACAAAGGAAAACAGAGCTTCTTATTGATGCTCTATCATATCTCTTGCTTTTATATTTCATTGGTCTTTTTACACTTTCTTTTTAAAATTAAGAACATTAGTAATTACATGACCGTGTGTTTAATCTAAAATCATTCTGATTTTTCTCTGCAGCTGCTGGCTTTCACTGGAGAATGGAGCAATCTGGGCTTTTGTGGCACCAGCACTGTTTGTAATTCTGGTAGGTAAACCCACTACTGCTAGGTTTTTTTGCAGGTCTGTCTCTGCCACAGCAGAAGTAGCTGAAGGTCTCATGTCAGGCCTTGTGCCAGGCCAGTAGAACCAACTGAATGATAGAGACGAACGATCCAGAATTATTTTGTGTATTGTGTTGTGCATTCTCTCACTGTTAATTTCACTTTTCTGAGACAAAAATACAACCTAAACTTTGGGAGATCCCTCTCCTGAAACAGCCTTGTTGGGACCATTACTAACTGCATAGAATTGGGTAATCTTGAGAGCTTTAAGAATTCTCAAGAAGATCTCCCAAAAGAACAAACTCTGTGGCTTGTGTTTCCTATATACCATTGAAATCTGAAAGGCTGATTCCACCGCATTGGAAATTGAAGCTTTTCCTTATAGAGGGCTCACTTTCCTCAGTGAAGCTGAGTGTTCTCAGTGAACATCATCATGGGCAGAGTTTGGAAGC
>NW_009953217.1:2275892-2298989 GCF_000747805.2 Chaetura pelagica
CAATGACATGAGCTGCCACCTTTTGCGTGAGTTCTGGTGAAGGTAAAAAGCTGCATTTGCCTTCTCACAGTGACAAGGAATGTGTGCTGTTCCTCTGGCTAGGGATTTGGTGTCAGGTAGGGCAGTTTAGCTGATCAAGGCTATTCAGGCAAGTGTGCTGGGTTTGGGTGCTGTGCAGACACCACTGCCAGCTCTAATGAACATCATCTTTCCAGGGGAGGGTGCCAGGTTCATGGCTCTGATACTGATACATTAATGCTCTGCAGCAATTTGATTATGCCCACACATTAAATTACAGTGAGTTGTAGCTTAATCACTGTGCTTACTTAAGGTGTCAGAGGTGTTTGCATGGATTAAGTGGGAGATTATTCTTCTTCAACACTGTTTCCAATACTTTAATTGATCAAGTTATTTATGATTTTTTTTCTGCAGGTTATGATATTAGAGTGGCAGTATGAACATTGTATAGACTGATTAGTGAAATCAGGTTGTCTTTAAAGCCTTACTTAGATTTCAAAGGTGTGAGCCCAAATCTAGACCAGAATCTAGATGCTGTGATGTTCAGGGTGACTAGATAAATAAGATCTGGACTGCCTGTATGGAGTAGCATCAAAAGGAGCCACTGTCTCTACATTGTACTTCCATAAGAAAGCTAAGATTTCCATGGAAAGCACAAAGAAACTTCCCCAAAATTCATCAAACAGAAAAATCCTCACAAATCCTGCTAACAAGCAAAAGAAAGGGGAGCTGTACATATAGAACCGGTGTTTACCATTGCATCTCTCTATAACCATTTGGCAAGCAGAAGGTGGCTTCTTGGCTGTCCTTTTCCATCACAGGCAATTTTACACTGCAGCTGAGTGAACATCCTAACGTTTGCCTGGGAGACAGGGAAATCAATATCTCCTACAGACAGCCTGGCCCAGCCTACTCCAGCATCTTCCACCCCAAGATACAGCCTCTGAAAAACTATGTTACATAAACATATATTAGGAAAGCAATGAAAGCAGCTGCTATATTGATGTGGCAGAAATTGCCCCATGGTAGGAATTTAATAAAATTATTAATGACAACGCTGGAGAGTCTCCATGTGGGTAGGGCAGGTTCTCTTTTACCTAAGTGAAAGCACATACAAGAAAATAAGAAATGTCGGTCACTGGTTTAAAGCTGGCTAAACAGCTCCAGACTTTATTCTAGTTTCTTGTAGACCTATACCTTGGACCTTGTCCATGTGAGTTTATATTCAAAGATATGTAGATATTTGTGATAGGCAAGCAATTAATCCAATATGCAATGTCTTCTCACTTTAGCACTTGCTTTCTGGCCATTGTTCAGCAGCAAAGGAGGAAATGACAGGCAACCAGTAAAATCAAATATTTCCCAGCTCCTTTCCAGGGATAGTATTAATCAAAACATGCCAGCGAGTGAAGCACTTACTCACCTGAGTGAGCACAGCCTTCAATAATTTGCATGTGTAGCTCCTTGCCAATGAAAGTAAGGGTTTAACTGGCTGGCTCTCACTTATACTGTATATCTGTGCAACACAAGTTATATTCTTTCAGGGAAACAAATACTTTGAGAAAGAGAAAAAATGAGCTCACAAGGTTGATCCACATAGAGCAATTTGTTAAATAGTCTAAACCCAGCTCTGCCCAAGATAGCAGCAACCTAGCTGACAAATTATTCTCTCTGGGCATTGACTGTGCTAGCTGAAAAATAAGTTAGTGCCTATAGGGAAATAACAGGCCTAAACATTGTTTGTGTGTGTGTGCCTGTGCTCTTTAAATAACAAATTGCCCACTAGTTACACGAACTAGTGTTTAGCTCTGAAAATACGTCTCAAAAAGCAGTTTTTGACTACTTCCATCCTCTGTTTCTCTCTGCCAAGAAAAAGGATTATGTTGTGAAGAAAAGAGGGGAGTAGGCAGATGCAGTCTGCTTTTATCCTGCCACAGCCTCGCAGGCAAAAGGGAGCCCAAAAAGAAGAATGATGTGGTGTGAGCATGATAGGGAAAAAATACTCACATGCTTTTCTAGGGAGTAATTCACAGAACCTCCCAGCCTTGTATGGATTTCCATGCCCAAAGTTCTCTTTTCTTGGGGTTTGAGTCAAGGGTTGTGATGACAGTATTTTTTTTCTGTGGGTAGGTCTTTTGGCTTCTGCCTGCATCTTAAGGTTTCAAGACCACTCCCCCCGCAAAACCACAACACTCCGGGCTCTAAAACATCCTCCTAAGGCAGCTTTGAAAAATCGTTGCAGTTAATTTGAAAGCAAAACTCACCTCAGCCAAAGTGGGCCTGGGACATATCTTTAAAGGAACAGAAAAACAAACCGACAACCAACTTGACAAAGCACCTGAATTTTTGGAACAAGACATTAAAACTTCTGGCAGGAGGCTTTGTTTGTTATCAGCCATCTGCTGCCTTGGTGTGTTTCCATAGATATGGCAGAATTAAGGAAATTCTGCAGAAAGCATCTGTGTCCACAGAGCAGTGGGTGTGCTGCAGACAGTGAGAACCCGTCACAGGGCTGTGGTGGCAAGTCCTTCCAATTGTTTTCCTTCTAAGTAGTTATTTTCCTGATGGTTTTTTACAAGTCTTTCCTATAAACAACATTGTTAGGGAGCTAAATGAGTTTCATTAGCATATTGCTAACATGTGCTGCAGGGACATTGCTTTGTAACCAGTGTCTTCAGATGGGACTCTGTGGAAGTTGGGTTCCAGGCTGAGATTTCCATCCCTGTCTTCAGCTGGTACTTGCTTATGAATATTAGATATATATATTTAAAAAAAAGATCTCCCTTATTATCTCCTGTACCTGCTGATCAGACATTAATTAGTTGTTGCCTTATGATATTTATTCATAACTTTATGTACCAGTGCAGAATTAGGATCATTTTCATGTATTGAATAGTATCTGACTCTGCAGATAGGACCACTGATTGAGAAGTGACAATTTGTGGGAAAAAGTGACAGAATTGGACCCATAGTGTTTAAAAGCCCTGAAACAGGATTCTTCAGAGTCATAGAAATCAAATACATACTTAAGTGCTGTGGGGGCTTAGAACAAAAATGAACAGACCACAGCTGCTAACCTTCTCATTTCTTCTTATTAGCACTCGGTTATGAGCACTTACTACTTTAAAATTAAATTCTTTCATTATTTTAAAATTAAATTTCTTCTTACTTAGCCAGGAGAAAAGCATACACCACTTTTTTGAACAGGGGAACAGACTGTAAGAATTTTAAAATTAAGGATTAATATTAGGAGAGAGTAGAAGTCAGGGATCTGTTACACCTTTTACTTCTTATTTATTTTCTTGTGTGTTTCCTTTCCAACCTCAAAGCTTTGCTCTGACATCCAGCTCTGACTTGTGTGATACTACAGGCCTGAATATGAAATAATGTACACAGAATCTAAAATAACTCACTTTAGTCTATTCCATCTTTAGTTGCTGTGGGGTAGCTAAGAGTAGAATCAGGCTTTCCAAAATCATTTTCCCAGATTTCCACATCAATATAATTTGAGTATCTGAGTCTGGAGATGCATAATACCCAGCAATGATTCCTGATGTGACCTTGCAATGGGCTGCAACTGCCACAACGTGCAGCATTGGTGTCATGATGTCATGAAAAGGATCAAATTAACTCACACCATGAGAGAGTACATTAACACTCAGATTGGAAAAGTCAGTTGTAACTCCCTGTACCATTGCCCAAAGCTGAAGTGGAGCCTAAAATAGTTTGTGGTTTTAGAGGAAAGCTGGTCAATGGATTTAATTAAGGAAATATGTTTTATTGTGTTGGGTTTTTTTGGTTCCTCTGTGCTGCCAAGGTTTTTCTTGGCTAGGATGCAACACACCACATCAGAGGGTTTTACACATGGGATTTCTGCACTGCACTAAAGAGGAAACAAAAATCTCATGAGACTTGGAGCAAATCTCCATGAAATCCTTGCAAAAAAAACCTCAACAAACCGCAGGAAAGAATTTGTCTCACTGAATCTGGTCTGTCAAGCTTTTGATGGAAAAAGATATTGAAGGAGATCCTTTTTACTCATTTAACTCTCTTCCTGATCTGACAATTTTTAGTCAGATGAAGTCATCTCCACGGTGAGCCAGAGCTCCCTGATATCTTTGGGATTTTTCAATGGGCCCTGGTGGGCTTTGGATCAAGCCTGCACTAATGGGAACTGGCAGCTCCTGCTGACTTCACAGAGGCTTGTGAGAGCCTGGGGTTGGACAAGCTGCCTGGAAAGAAGTCCTGTGAGTTAAAGAAACAAGTGCTAATGTTATTAGCTGTATTTTTTTGAAAAGCAGAATGTGGCCGGTATCTTCAAGCAAAAACATTCAAAGTTCCTTTGTAATTTTAAGGCAAAATAACTGCAACTGTTAGGTAATCTGGCTTTTCAGAAAAGTAACAAATAGTAAATTGCCTTATCTAAGTGTTTATTCTCCTGCTTTGAACATTCTGATATAGATTAAAGCATAATGAGTGTTTTATCAAGTAAGCATTCTCCTATACAAACCGTTGCCAAAAAAGATCACTAGAGGGATAATTCAGTGGCTGTATTTTGGTTTCCCATTAGGAGGGCAGTGAAAACACCTCCGTGCTTTACTTACTGAAATACTAACAAAGGAAGACATTTGTAGCCAATCTGTTTGGCTACATCTCATCTGCTGGATGAGATTACTATGATTTCTCAAAAATAGCTAAGCAAAAATTTTCAAGTGGTTCAGGAAATTTAAATATAGAACTTTGGGACTTGAGTGTAATGGTTAGTTACTAATTTTACAAGTACCTTGTTTGTTTTTTTTATCAGCAGGGAGATCACAGTGTTTCCTTCTCATATTTTAAACGTTACTAATGCACCCTGGAAAGGATAGTCACACTGCACAAGAGGATGAGCTCAAGGGTTTTTACAATTTCCATTTAGACCATCCAAAATACCTAGGAAATTCATTTTCAGTTTATTTTATAAAAAGAAATTGGAATTCAACTAGAAATGCAAAACTGTTCCTGCTTTAGAAAACCATCTAATTTGTCTCTTTTGAGACTAATTTTCTTGCCTGTACTGTTTTCATGCCCAGATCTTAGGATCCATGTCCAGTCTGAGTGATAGTTTGCAAGATTCTTAGTATTCATTTGTTGGTGCCTATCATTCATACATTTCACTGACTTTTGTAAGATGTAGGAAATTCAGAATTTTAAGAATGAGGTGTAGTTATATTTTTATTTAGCATCTACTTTTTACATTTTTACTTCACTTGCTACTTTACTTTTTTTTTACTACATTTTATACTTTACTGGATTTTTTGGGGGAGCATTTGATTATACATTATTTAGGCATAATTACTTATTTTTTAAAATGTGCAAAAAGAAAAATCTTGGTGTGACTAAAAAGAATTAGGAATAGAAGAAAGCATCAGGGTTGAGCATTTCTGAGGCTGGCAGGAGTGTGCTATTGTCTGCAGTCATCAGACAAACGGATCATGGAGCAATTCTGCCTGAATGAACTTGAACTGTCAGTGAAACATCCACAAGGAAGTGTCAGAAGGGGAGACTGATGTTTTGGATAAAAGACTAAAAAAGGCTGCTGAGAGATAAAGTGTCAGGAAAGAAGTTAAGGGTGCAGAGAGGCATCTTCTGTGCAATTCCCATGAAAAGCTGGAGTAATGATGATGAATATTTGGTGGACATACAGCAGAAAATTGGAGAGTTTGGAGAAGAGAAAGTGTAACTTAATCATTTTTTGCTGCATCAGTCTGCCTGTAAGTGTGTTTCTCAAAAATGCTGGTTACCACCTCAAAGAATTTATAAAATATATTAACAAAATGTGATTTTTTTGGGAATAGGGAAAATGATCCCAAGACCATTGAATTTCAGTTCTTTATAATATCTGTCAGCCTGATTGAACTCCAAGTATTCTTGTAATTGTAGAGCTGTCAGTTCCACAGGGTGTTCTTAGGACAGGCTAAAAAGCCAAGGCAGAAATCAACTATCACAGCTGGGCTCCTGCTTTACACCAGGTGATCATCTGCCATTAGAAATCTAAAATTAAAAGAGTGGTCAGAAGATTTGAAAAATATCAAGGTATTTGAAAAATACCATTATCATAAACATAAGCATTTTTAATTCACCCTTTCATCCTCAGAATTAGAAAATTTATGCCAAAATATAGTATGATTACTTTTAACTGAGCAGCAGAACTGTTTTGATGTCTTCTCTTTCTTTTGGTTCTGTAGTTCAGAACAGTTTTGTTCTATCCTTATTCTAACCTGATGCTAAATACCAACTTTGTAGTTGATGTGTAACTTTGGTCAGGAAGGGGGAAACACATCTTTCACCTTCACATTCTCTCTTCTCGTTTTTCTTCTTTAAACTCAAGGTCTTTGCACAGCAAGACAGTTTTTTTTGCCACATTTTCTTTAAGTGATAAAGATTTCTTTCTCTCTTCATCTGTGACTCCAGAGCAGATTCTTTTGATAGATATTTTCAGTGTTAGTCTGTTCAAGATGTCCTTCTTTTCTGGTGGGAGTTCTTTTAATTTCATTTTATCTATGTTTCTGCTGGACTTGGCATGGAAAAGAGTAGGGCTTTGGAAGAGCAGAGGTCAAGCTTAACTTATTTTCCTCATTGCTGTTTTAAAATATTCTTCTAATAAAAGTGCAATAAGACTTTGGTAAGAAATGGGAATAGTACACTGCAATGTCTTGTTTGGAAAGCTGCTTTCTGAAGACTGGACATGCAAGCACAAAACCAGAAAGTGTGCAGACACAGGCCCCTGTTCACTGAAGACTTGCCTAATTTGTCAGCTGGTAGTAGATTATTAGGGTGTTTATTTGTACAGTAGGGATCTGAACTGTGAAGCAATATATCAATCCAGCCTTATTATAAACAGGCAAGGACTATTCCTTAAGGAAGACAAGCACAAGCAAGAACTTCCCAACGTGAGGAATGTGAAAAACAATTGACAAGGGTTGAACTGTACCAGTCCAAAATTGGAAACCTCTTTTGTCAAATAAATACAACACATGAAGCCCCTATTTTCTGTTGTATTTGTACAACACACCCTTAGGACGGTCTGCACCTTGGACACAGTCAGTACTTTCTTGACCAAGTCTTGTTCCTTCTTCTTCAGGTCAACATTGGTATTCTCATTGCTGTCACAAGAGTTATCTCAAGAATCAGTGCAGACAACTATAAGGTCCATGGAGATGCCAATGCCTTCAAGTAAGTTTTTCTCATTCAAATTATAAGAAGTTAATAATCTCACCCCAGCAATGTGATGTCACAGAGACCTGTATCATGAACTTCTCCCAGAACACTGTTATTGTTCCTCTTTACTAAAAAAGCAAATAATGTTAAAGGTAACATATAATTCTCTTAAATGTATTTTGTGAAAGCTGAATGCTGCACAAGATGAGACTTGTGGTTCAGCATGAGCTAGAGTGTTTTTCTTCCTAAAGTATTTTTGCTATAGTCTCCAGCGTTTGCTGATTCATTAGTTTCCCTTTTATTAATGAAGATTAATGCTACAGTCTCTTCCTGCTGTATTCAAAGATAAATCTCACACAGCTGCATTAATCTGTACTGGGGTACTGCAACTATTCTGCTCATTCAGGCAATAAGCCTTGTTTCTAGCCACAGTTTAGCATAATATTTAGGCATATGATTATCTTTAAGATTCTCTTGATACTGCAAAGCACACAGACTTACGCTGGATTTAAATGTGTGCTTAAATTCAAATGTGTCTTTATAACAAGGTGCCTTGACTCTCTCGGGATGGTGGCCTCTCTGAGAGTGTTTCATGTTCAAAATCCTGCACTAGCAAGGGGGGAATTGTAAGGTAGGCACATCACTGTGTTTGAATACACAAGGAAAAAGACTGATTCTAAAGTCTATAGGATTACATTTGGATAGTTAAGAAGATAATTTAGTATAATTTAGAGTAAGATGCTGAATATTATGTTTTGTATCTTGTATCTCCTAAAGATGCTGTAGTCCAAATATAAAAAGGACACTGTATACAATAAAAAATATGTAACTTGGGTAGAAGAAAAATGTGATGAAGGTTTATGTTTAATGTTTCTGCATCACAGTCTGTTGTATGATAAGACTGTGTGCCACTGCTCTGAAATGGTGTCATAAAGAATAATTTTTATGCTTGGATTACTTATGTGATTTTTGTAAAAAGCCATTAATTTTTAAATATTGGTGACAGTTACCTAGCTGAAACTAGTTTAATAATTCTATTCTTATCCACCAGGAGAAGAAAAAGAAAAACACTAAGTCTATACAAAAAATCTATAAGATAATTACATTGTAGAGAAATGAAAAGACTGGAATTAAAATGGCTGCTTCAGGTTTAGCTCAGTACCTGTGACTTTCAGAATACTAAGTAGATATAGAACCTCAGGAAGCAAATAACTGTATATTGTCAATGACAATAGTATAGACTATTAGAATTATGAAGACAAAGAAACAACCTCCATAAATAGGAGCTACACAGATTGCTCTGTGTGCTTGGGTATTTCCTTGCTTGTGTTACAGAGATTTCATTCAACATAGAGTGTGCCCTCCACAGTAAAATATACATTAATTTTTAAAAGAAAACAATTTACTATTTACATAGATAAAACAATTTATGGATGGTTGGTCTAGGAATAAGATTAAGGCTCTTTAATCAGGAGTGTATGTTCTTAGTTCAAATATTATCAGCTGTAGATTTGGAATGGTGGAGTTCTGTACGGAAAATTTGGCTTCTCCAGATATCCTGGCTAGGAGATGCTTCTTCTGCCAAATTGCTTTTAAATTACAGTTGTAGGATTTGACCTAACAAAAGTGATAGTGGTAGAGAAAAATTCAAATCAATGGGAAGATATATCTGGAAACACTGAATAATGAAATTATTGGTGAAGCGGCAATATGTTCTGATAGAGCAGCTTTCCTCATAGATCTAAAGTAATTGAAGGTAAACAAAACATACAGAATAGCTCTTTTTCTGTAGATATCATTACAGAAATGGGTCCTCAGAAGAAATTTTAAATAAGAAGGGAATAAATATCTATCTAAATCAGATATTAGATAGTTTCTATGCTCTGATTCAACAGAGTGGTGAGGCACGATTAATTAGTTTCATGTACAGAGGATGTCACGAAGAGAGTAACTGGCCTGTTGGAAAAAGAGAAATATTAGGCCTTTGTAACTGGATTTCTTGTCACCACTATTCCTTACACAGGTGAGAAGTGTATATGCCTTGTGTGAAATCATTCTGTCCATGCTACCATTTTCCAAACTAAAAGAGAGTTCTGTTCTGAGAACTGCAAGGAAATGCTTTTCATAGTGAAAAATCCAAGCCTTCAACCACTAAAAGATCCTAGATGTTGATCAGAGGTTGTTATCAGGTGAGAGTGGATAAGCACAGCAAAACCAATCAGTGACAGAGCAGAGAGAAAACAGAAAAACACAATAGGCTCTGTAGTTTCTGTTAAGTTGCTGTCACCAAGGGCTACAAGGTAGGTTTTGAAACAACAAGTTCAGTTGGCTTGGGGAGGACTCACTAAAGACTAAAAAATGTTTTGTGTAATATGAGCCTTAAACAAAGTGCCTGTCAGGCACCCATCTGTCTAGTGCAGTTCATTTGATATTAGCTATGGGGAGACTGCAGCATGTTTAGGAAGAATTTATCAAGCACTGCTTAGAAGCACAACTGAATTAAAATGACACAGTGAGATTTTGGTGAGAGAAGAAAGGACTTTGTCACCATGTTGCAGTTGTTTACTCCAGTCAGGTGGTGCATAAGGCAGAAGTGTTTTTTTTCGGCTGTGTTCCTGGTTTCTGAAAGCTGAAGATAGAAAGAGAGAACTGCAGTGCAAGGAGCTGTGGAGGAGAGCTCTGCTTAACCCAATCAATTTGAGAGGAAAAAATAGGGATTTCAGTGCTGTCTTTTCAATCTGGAGTGAAATTCAAGTGGAAAGCACAATGAGGAACAGTAAGTTGCTGTCTGCAACAATTTGGGTGACCGCACTTGAACAGTAGGGTTTCAAAGTTTAAAAGTGATAATGAACTGAAAAGCATAGAAAACTGGCTGGAGAACAGGGAAAGCGCCTGTGGCAGAAGTGTGAAGGAGGTGCCAGCACCAGCTTGACTTTCCTTGGAAGCCTGGGCCAATATTTACATCTGCCTTTAAGCACCTGCCTAAGAGGCCTTACCCTCAGAGCTGCTGTTGAGCTCAGATGTGAAGAGCTGTTGTAGTCTAAAAATCCCAGCCTACAGGTTTTGCAGAACAGGCCCCAAAACAGGCTTGCCTCTTGCCAGGCTTTGCTGCCAAAGGAGAAGTTTAATCATGCTGACAGGGACTGGCTTCCATTTCTGCTGGCAGCCTGGATGGGAGAGCACCTGCCTGGGATTCATCTCCCTGAACAGAAGAGCTCTCTCTTCACCAGGACTCCTGATACATGGAGAAATGGGGGCTTCTAGCATGCAGTTGATCTGGTCTGCTAAGTGTTCATCTCACTCGCCTTAAAAGTGGCTGTGAGGGAATCCTAGACTGACCAGCTCATACTCAGATACCATTTCAGTGAACATCTGAAGCCAGGTGTGATAACTCACCCCTCCGAGGCCATCAACCCTAAGTGAGCGGAGATTACTTTAGGAAATGGTCAGCATAAAGATGCAGTTATGAGCCATGATGATATCAGTCAGAAAGGATATTTGTTGTTAGAGAATGCTAGCACTTTAGTTTCCCTAAAGATTAAGTTACTTGGCAACGAAAGTGCATATTACTAACAAGGCCTGTTTCTCTTGGAAACAGACAGTAATAAACTGATGTAATTATTTAGAGTAATTGTTCCTGATTTTCCATATGGCAACAGGTCGTCTCAAATGCAAGTATTGAATATGTATCAGAGTGAGTCAGTGCTCAGCTCTGAAGGCAGCATCTGTTAAACTTCATGTGTAAATGAGAAAATAGGATAGTAAGCTGTGAATAAAATTTCTTTTTTTTTTTTTTTTTTTTTTCATAGAAGTAGTTCATTATTCATCTTGCCCATTCACACTTCAACCAGAATGAAGTGCAGCACATTATGGGCTGGTTGGCCTCCTCAGAATCTGTTGCTGCTTGTCACAGCAGAGGTATCAGACAGTACCTTGCTGGACACTTTAATTTCAGAGATATTGTTGTGGACGTGTCTTTTTATTTGTTTATTTAAAGTAAATAATAGCACCCCCAAAATAAAATATAGGATAAACTGAAGGAGTGGCATAAATATAATTTATTTATATGCATATAAACTCCAATTTATAATTTATATGCAAGAGCAGCTCACTGGCAAGAGCTAACCAAAGAATTCTTATCAGCTTCCATCTACTACTTGAATTTACTTTAAAACATGCTTTTTCCATTGTTTTCTGAAGGATGCTGAACATGTATAGGAAATGAGCTGTTTCACTTAGTTGTGATTTATGATATTTGAGCCTTTTATTAGATGATCAGCTATTGACTCTCAGCAAAATAATTTTGTGTAACAATTCGAATGTTACTTTGTGAGGATATTTTGCACCCAGGGAACAGGTTTTCCATCGGAAAGCTAATTTGAATGTTTTAGTTTACAGAAGGCTGAGTTGAATACCTTAAAACATTTAAATTCATACATACAACATTTGTTTCTGTTATTCATTCTTGGCTGGGCCATATTTTAGGGAAATAATTAATCATTTTTTGAGTTTAAGCATATGAATAGTCTCTCTAAGCCTAATGGAATTAAAGCAGATTAGTTTAATGGAATTGCTCATGTGCTTGAAAAGACACATGATTGTATTTCTGAGTTATGGACCATTTGAATTCTTTTCCTTACTCATTTCTCTGCATGTAAAGTCTTAATTCCACTCAGTGCATTCATTAACTCTTATTAGTACCTAAATAGCTTTTTACTTGCTGCTCTGCCCCTACACAGTGTCACTGCTGTGTTTACTTGGGAAGTTACTTTTCTGTTACAGAGAGAAAACTGTGACAGTGTTTTATAAACATGCCCATTTCATTACCCATGGGGAAAACTCTTCCCTGCTTAAGCCTATCACAGCTAGTAATATGATTACCTCTTACCTGGTTCCTAGATTACAAGGGCTGAAGTATAAAACAATTTTCAAAGATCTTAGTTTTGCACTAAGTGGTAATAGAGGAAGAAATGCAAAGCACATCTCTGTTGCAGCAATAGTAGTTTTAGTCTGGAAACAAAGAAGCCACCCTTAGCCCTGCCACTTCTCTTTCCCAGCTCATTCAGGTTTGCATTGTATTGCCCAGAAGAGACAGTTTCATTACCTTTTCTTGAGTAAAGTGCCAAGTCCAACTGTTATTCAATACTTTGCCCTGAAATGGACCAATGATTGGAAAAAAATCTTGTCTTTTTGTCAAAACTGCACTTCAGAAACTGGTGAACCCAAAGTGATAGCTATCATAATCATCCATATAGAAAGCAATTATGACAAAAATAGAATTAATTCTTAAATTTGTAGCCCATTCTTTCTTTTTTCTCATTTCCTCTGTCCCTCAAAGCTTGATCTTCAATCAGTAAAATGCAACAGCCTTTTAGCCCTCTATCGAGTGAAGGGAAAACATTTTTTCTCTTTAAAGACTGAAAATTGGAACAAATGGCAGGAGCTGCAGTGCTTGGGAGAAAAGCAGGGCTGCAAGGAAAGCTCAGCAGGGCAAGCAAGCCATGTAAGCTCTTGTGTTAGTGCATTCTGCATTTTTTTAATACAGCATGTACCATTTTTGATGAAATTGAAAACAGAGTGTGTTGGTTTAATGCAAATCCATTCCTGACTTTGGATATCTGGGAGAAAAAAAAAAAAAAAAAAAAAAAAAAAAAAAAAAAAAAAAAAAAAAAAAAAAAAAAAAAAAAAAAAAAAAAAAAAAAAAAAAAAAGCTGTACAGAAAGATTTTTCCCTTTGACAGATACAAATACACAAGGGTTGTTCTCCAGTTCTCCAATAGCACATGATGCTGCAGACATCTGTATGGTTTAACCATGTAATTGACCATTCCAAAGCACTTTGCAAAGCCATCCATTATATCCCTGCAGCACACGGAATGCACTGTGGCAAATTGCTCATCTGTTCAGTCATTGATCTGTTCCATGCTATGAGTCTGCATCAGGACTTTATTTTGTTTATAAACATACCCCCTGCCTTTCAGCCCAGTCAGCCTTTGTCTTGGATCCCCATCCTCCCGGTACTGCTGACAGCTGTAGTGCTTTCAACATCAGGCATTATTCTGCAAGATACTGTGTATTTGTTGCATTTTGTTCTGTGATGCCATCCTGTCTTGTGTCATTTGTGTCCAAAGATGTCTTTCTATGGATCATTTGCATCTGTTCTTTTTCACAGAACATACTTGGTCAATCACAGCACTTGCTTAAAGCTCTCGTGAGAACTCTTCTGCCAAAGGAGATACCATAACCTCCTTCCATAGCTAAATTCCAACCCTTTGTGATAAGATTAGAGATTTTCTTATTATTCTTATTATTTTATTTTCTTTTTTTTTCTTCCCCTTTTTTTCCCCCACTTTCAAGAGGGATGAGGAGCAAGTTCTATTGTGCAAACTCTTCTGAAAATCTGCAGGGTCTGAAAAATCCATTGCTCTAGAAAATCCTTTCTCTGCCTTCCTGGGTGGCAGATGAGGCAGTGCAACCCTTGGGGAAATGGAGCCCCTGCTTTTGTGTGTGCTCTGTGGAAAAAGAGAAGAGCTTTTCCCTTTTGCTGAAGGAGAGTTAGAAAGAGCAGCCTGACAGGGCAAATCTGCTGTCAGCAATGCCTTTTCTTGACAATTTCTAATTGTATGTAAGGAACCGTGTTCATTGAACATGGCTTCAAACAGCATGAATGATGTACCTCATGGAGAGCCGACTGGCAGTAAAGGAAATAATTAAAATGAAAGTGTTTAGCAATGACAACTAGTGAGCTGAAGTGCTACTGCCAATGATAATATCTTCAACCTAATTAAATTTTTGGCTCATTGAATATGACAAATACAAATGCAGTTTGGGTATCTCCTCATTAGACTCAGTTTTAGACTAAAAATGCATGGGTTTGAATGTTGCCAAAGAGAGTATTAATGAGGAAGTGCTAATCTTTTAGGAACCATAATGACAGTAATGGCAGTGCTTTCTTTTCCCACAGATGCTGAGAGTCATAGCACTGGAGAAAGGCTCCAGGCTGTGTTGTGATCACTTGGGTGTATTTCAGGCACATTTTGGGACTAGCAGTGAAAGCTTCAATGTATGCAAACCATAGCTGTGGGGAGAAGGCTACTCTGCAAAACCACAGAAAAAGGGACAAATAGTAATGGGCTTAAATGGATGAAAAAATCAAATATTTTTAAGCTTCCAGTAGTGGAAGTTGCAAAGCAATGGAGTCGATTGGCTGGAGAGATGCTGAGTTCCTGTCTTTGAATGGCTTTCAGAAGTGATTGTGCAAATGTCTGCCAGGGATAATTCTGCTGCCAGGAGTGACAACTGATCCTGCTTGTGTCTGAGCTGGAGGAGATGATATTGTGAGCCCTTCCACAGCTTTTTTTTTTTTTTTTTTTTCTTCTTGATTGTCTCTCCTGAACCAAAATCGTCCTTTGTGGGAATTGTTTTCCATCTGTCATTTCTCCTTAAACAGGATTTACTGCTTCAGGGTGACTAGGGCCTGTAGTTTCTGAGTTCTAAAGAAAGAAGCAGCTCTCATGCACCTAGTTCTTTCTTGTGTTAAGAAGGGCAACAAGACACAACATACAAGAATAAAATATACCAGGAAACCTTGATATTTAAGAGATGCTGGATTTTCTGAGTACAAAAATACAATACTTTTCATTAGAGATGCTTAGGCATGATTGTTTTGATATCTGAATGTCAGGGCAGAATGAGGTTTGTTAAAACTTGGCTATTAAATCCATGTGATGAAACCTTGCTCTTTGCACAACAGAAGCAGTAATGGATTGGAAGAGTATGAGAGAAGGGGCCATGCCAAGCCATTCTTCAGCTATTTCTCATCTTCAGTGTCTAGAAGCCCCTGGAGTGCTTATTGATCTATGGTTGAACTGATTTCTTGATTCTACATTATCAGTCCCTGATAGGTGCAAAGAGCAGTTGCTGCAGGTGGAAGCAGTTTCTTCAGTTTGAGGGTGCACCTTGAGACGGGTGTTCCTTAAGTCAAACCAGGATTTACAGGGCATCTAATGAAAACAAAACTCTCTGCTGGCCCCATGCCTGAGGTTGGATCTGTCCTGATGAGTCTTCTGTGGTATACAAGGTGCCAGCATAGAGGGCAGTAGGGTCAGAGATGTGCTAGTGGTTTGGTATTGGGATATATGGGAACAAGGAAGGTGTGCTGGTGCCTCCCCCCTTCCCGCAAAGTTGTCTAGGGAATAGCATGTCTCCTTTGCTTTAGAATTATAACCACAGAAAGTGTCACATTTTAAAAATATACAGTGAGAAAGAGCTTAGAAGTTCACATCCTTATCTTTAAAAAAATTCCTGATTGTTTTTAATTTTCAATCTTTTAATATCTGAAGCCATGAAAACGGGCAGGAGAAGCACAGTGCTGAGCCACAGCTTTGTGCCTGATACCTGAGTAACTGTTAAATGCTGGTCATTCATCATGGAATGGTGCAATTCACTGTGAAGAGCAATAACTTCAGGAGTTTGCTTGAAATGCTGCATTTACATCCTTGGTCCAATTTATAATCCTAGAACTCTGTCAGCTTTATGCAGATTAATAAGACAAATATTATAGTTATTCCATCACATAAAGTAAATGCTTATTTAAACATGCACCTTGTGCAGAGCTCCAGGCAACCTTGTAAATCACTGCCCAGTCTGACACAGCTTCCTCTAAGTGTGATTTACATATTTTCCTGGCAATGCTCTTGCAAAAAAAAAAAATTTAAATAAATGAAAAATCCAGGTAATGACAATAAAGAAAAGATCCTATTTTAGAATTAGAAGTCCTTTTAAAGTTTTAGATACTAGCTTCAGGTAACTAGTAACATGTCATAAACTGAAGAGATGTTACGGGTGTTTTGGAAATAGAAATTGAAAGAGATGTGAGGCAGAAGCAAATATTTTAGTGACAGAAACTGAATAAAACAGACTTTTCCTTTGGAACAATATTAGGAATAATCAAACAGACAGTAAAGTTAGATGATAACTGAAAGCATGATGGACTCAGGAGTAGCAGTGAGGTTTTGTAATCACCCCATGAAGAGCCATGTTCTTTAACTCTGCTGGGTTTGTTATCCCCAGTGAGTCCCATGTAGCTTCTCCAGCCACCCTTCCAAGATAATTCCCTTATTTTAAAAAGGATATTAAAAAACTAAGGAATATCTGAATACAGTAACGGAACAAAGAAGCCTTGGGTATTCTCATGTGGGTAGGGATAGTAATAATTCAGATAACTTGAGCAAAAAAGTAAGCAGCAAAAAGATAGACATAAATTTGTGTGGATCTGCATGAAGGAGCTTGTCATGAGCTCTTGTCTGAGCCCATAGTACAGAGAATCAGACAACCATTTTACTGAAGCAAAGGGCTACAGGTGGTTCCAAAAAGCCAGAAGAGCCTCAGACACAAATAGTGGCATTGGGGCAGGTCCCCACAGCCATGTGCCCCTTGGCCAGCCTGCACCCCAGGGGACAGCTGGCTGGCAGCCTGTCACCTCCTGCTCCTGGAGACTTCCTGATATGGCAAAGGGGTGAGGGAAGAAAGAGGAGGGGGCTGAAGCCTGGCATGACAGAGCCTGGCAGCTACAAAGAGGTTACTAGGGAAGTATGCAGATTTTTCCATCTATTTTCCATTTGCAAGCAGATCCTTGGGAGAGGGCAGGAATGGAACCAGTTAGTAAAGCTTTTTGGTTTTCTCAAATTAGACTTTTTTTTTTTTTTTAAACCCCCCCCCCCCCCATTCTGGGCTTTTCTGCAAGGAATACAAAATCAGCTGTGACATTAACTTTGATAAACACAATAAAAACCATATGTTGCCTGGCTTCTTTAGTGTCAGTTTAATAAGAAACCAAGTTCCTCACATCCCAGCATTATGTAGCTGAATGCTGCTCTGCAGTTTGGGTTATCCTCCCAAGCAGCAGCCACCAGCAGTTAAACCAGCCAGGAAGGCAATGTGATTGTACTTGTACTCCAGCAATTCTTTTCTTTCCCTTATGTACATTTGAGACAGGTGATCAAGCAAGGATATGGCTATTTATTTGCCACTGCTGCAGTTAAAGCTCATATGAACCATTACACAGAAAATGACTTTTCTTTCTCAGTTTATATGCCTGACCTTGATAGCTTTGCTGTTCACTGGCACCGTTGTCATGGAAATGGGAGACTGATCTTTCTGTTGAAATCATTACATAATTAAGGGTCAATGAGACTGTCTAGGTCAAGAGATCATTTTCAGATTTCAACTCTGTGCAGGTGAATGTTATTCCACAGAAATTTTGTGTATGGGTAGATGTGATTGTTACTTTGTCTTCCTAAATTAAGCTGTGAGCCCTACTGACTTCAAGCTGAGAGCCAGAAATATTTGACAACCTACAGATTTCCAATAAACCCCATCTCTGTAAGGCTGCGTTTTCTGTGTGTTCCCAGGCACGCAGAACTACCAAGCTATGAAGTTCATTGCCACACGTCAGCTGAACGGTGGCAACTGGCTGTGTAATTGCACCTGACCATTTTGAATTGTGTGTAAAACACAATCACTTATACTGGTAAAACAACCAACAAAACAAACTATAATGGGGTTACATCACTGACTGCAGTTTTATGTCTTAAAAAACAGTTTTATAAACTGTATTTCATTATTATTACAATTAATTAAAAGAAACTAGCTCTATGATAACACTTAATCTTGTGCTCTGAACAACTCTTGAGATGTTTAGGGAAAAATAAAAGGCCCCATCCACATTAGCCTTCTGGTTTGGCAAGCCAAAACAGGCACACAGTGCCATACCCTTCCCATTTCCTTTGCCTTTATTTTTACACAGAAACTTTTGAAAGGTCTGTCTGCCTATAGCTTCTGAGCAGATCTATATTTTTGATACACCCTTTCTTTTTCCCTGCATGTCCTTTCTGAACAAGCTGTGCCCTTTCATATCAGTATTCCAGTCATGTGAGTTCCTTGCTAAAATCTCCTCTTATGTAAGGAAAAGTGAACACTGTGAGATCCTTGTCATAATATCTGTAATGTGACAGTCCCTCCTTATTAGCACTGGGTCTGCCATCTCAGTTTGCTGTTGTGAAAATAAAGATTTTCACCACATGCTGAAATAAAAAAAATAGGAAGTGTTGGGCTAATGTAGATTCATGCCTCACACTGACAATATGCCCAGGGATAGTCTCTAGAGAAAGAGGCCATAAGATGGAATAGATCCTGCACTGGGAGCTTTGAAAGTGGATAAAACAATAAAGACTGTAGTGGAAGAAATAATTAGGTGCAAATGTTGGGGAAAAGTAGATGGCATCCAGCCTGATCCATCTGGCACCCACAGGCAGGATCTAGCCCTTTGGGACATTTTCATTGCCTTGTCCTTGGAGGAGACAGGTAATGGGTTTTCTGGGAATAAGCTGTCATAACAAATTCCTTCTGGGCTGACTCACATGCAGAGCTAGGGACTAGCTCCTGGTTAGAGCTGGGGGGGGAAGTCTGAAGGAATATATGTACGTGAACTGTCCAGAGCAGCAATGGTTAGATTATCCTATTAATATGGTGCACCTATAATTAACTTCATGGTCATATTTGGCAAATGACCTAGAAACAGAAATAATACCTGAACCTTTTTCAATCCAGGACTAGCTTGTGGCTAAATGTATATGGATTAGACCAAATCCTCTTGCATAGTTGATTTTTTTCTGGTTGTGAGAAAAAAAAATGCTGCTCTTTTCCTGGGTGCTTGCTCTGTAAGGTGCAAACTAAAAAAGCAAGAGGGCTGCTTCACCTTTGGAAACAAACCAACCCTTAATAGCATGATAGAGAAAAAAGACCTGACCCTATAGAACATTGCAATTGATTTTCTTTTTAAAACAACAAATTAATCCCCTCAGACTTCCCAGTCAATCTGCTTTTGTGAGACTATTAAGGAACCCCTGAAGTGGAAGAGGGTAATATTTTATGGTCTTTTTTCCCCCCCATCTTTTCCCTTTTCCTTTAAAGTAACTCTAGAATCAGCTTTTAAGGAAGAACCAAACACTGTAAGAAATAGGGAAGTGAACCATTTGTGTTCAAGAAATTAATAATTCTCCACTATTCTAAGGAGCAGGGATTGTTCTTTTCCTTTTAAACTGCTTTTGTTTTCCACATGTTTTTTTAAAAATTTAATTATTTTGGCCTCTGGTCATGGCTGTCAATATCAGCTGCTGGGAAATCCGTCCTGCCACCCATTACCAGCATCTTCCAAAAAACCTTTTCAGCAGACAGATAGTTTTCACTTCCAAAAATGTAACCTGACTGCAACAGTCATCTCTTTAGTCTATCTGGATTCTAAAGAAATGCATCACTGGTTGTGAATTTATTCTAAATTATTGTGTGCAAAAGGATAGTGTCATTGCTCGCCTATGATGGTACTCAGCAGAATTTTTAGGTGGTTGTCTAACTGGAAATATTTATACTGCTTGTTCTTTTAGAGGTTGCTATGGGAAAAGAGAAAACATATGCTGTTGCACTGGGGCTGTATCCAAGGCTCAAGTGATGCTTCAGTAGAAACAGAGCATGAAAGGAAGCACAGAGAGACATGATATTTTGATGATTAAAGCACAAATATGCAACAAGATTGTTCACTAGCTAAAGTTCCCAGTCACCTTTGAAAAACAACTTCACTAAGAACAGAGAAGCTTCTGGGTGTCTCTTGGGAATGAATACATGTACAACTGGGTTTCCTGCATGACAAGGCCTCTCAGTACAGGTACTCTTCATCCAAACCCAATTATTAGTACTCCTTGACTGGGTGTGGAACATTCTTATTCCGTGACAATAAGCTCTTATTATTTTCTTTGATGACTCAATGGGAAAGTTCAGTGGAAAATTAACTCTGACCTTAGGCTTGGGGATCAAGAAGCAGAGAATGCTGTCTCAGTAGCAGTGCAATGAGAGAATTAGTGTCAAAAACTGTTGGAGAAAGGAACGTTAGAAAGAGAACGGAAAAATCCTGCTGCAAATTCAGTTCCCCTGGGAAAGTCGTGACCACTGAAAATTCAGCCTGCAAGGACATTATATTTTAAATTTTTATATTCTTTTAATAGCTTGCATTAAAGACAAGGAGAAGGACACGGTTTAGTTTAGTGCTTACTACTTTTTTGGGGAAGTATTTTTTCCTTTTATTGGTTTTAGGATCAGGAAGTGATGACAGTGACATGAGACTTGAGCTGTAGGAGACCTTAGCAGGGCACGGATTCCTAAAGCCCTGACTAGGTGCTGAAGTCAGAGGTCAATGTTGCTAGTCCTTGAATTTTCCTTCTCAACATTAAAATACTTAAGGTACTGCCATTTCTGATCATGGCCATTAGTTTTTCAACCTTGATGGGAGTTGGATTTCAGTCCCTGCTCCATTGAATATTTCATATAAAATAAGAAATATTAATACATGGAGGATATTAGGTAGGACTCTCCTCTCTCAGGGGAGTGCCTCATGTCTAATCTGTGGAGTTAGACCTTCTGTCCCTGACCTAGTGACTCTTTGATTATTTAATGTGAGACAGGCTCAGTAGGTGAGAATGAGCATCAAAGTGGGAATAAAAATCTTATGAAAAAAAGGGCAATTCCTTAGGGAGAAGAGTAATTTGAGCCCAGGCCTCCTATATTCTGGGCAAAGGCAGCTTTGCAAAGATTTAGGAGAAGTAGCACTGCTTGGGCAGCATCTACCCTCTTGTGAGGGTCTGTGGTGAGAGGGCTGGGTATTGTACATGGAGCATAACAGGAAAGTAGTAACACCACCCCCTTCCCACTGACATGATAAAAATCAATCTGAATTTAGTTGCTGTTGCTGTCTAGATTATTTTTTTCATAGCTACAATTCTTTTGACTAGCAGCATGTTTCCTGGATCATAAATGGCACCCAGCAGAAAGGAACAATCTGAAGTGTCTGAAAATATTTCGTCTTCTGTTTCACAACATCACTTTGAAAGGGCAAATAACAGGGGAAAATGGGGAATGGCATCTGCAGATACCAATGGTTTGTCTTTTATTATTATTATTATTATTTTTTATTTATTATAGTTGTGACTAGAAATAGGAACTGGGAGCTGTGTATGTGTTAATTAAAAAGACATTTCTTGTGCTATCAGCCTTATTGTCTATACAGCCAAGACAAGGTGCATTTGTAGGAGCAAATTTGCAGGAGCTAATGCTCAGTGGCAGGAGCAGAATTAAAATCCAGGCCTGTCCTTTCTGTGACTAGAGGTCTACCTGTTAGATCAAGATGCCTAGCAGAGTTCAGAGATTAATTTCATTTTGAAAAAAATCCCAAACATCTAGTCTCAATGTCACTTCCATGCAGTGTGTGGAATAAACTGATTGCTGTTAGAGGGGAGCCTGAGTGATTTGTCTCTCAAGCCTGTGCTTTGGCATCTCTCCTGAGTTGCTTATCCTACCCACAGTGTATTAATCTACTGAGACTTGGTTGTTTTTTAATGAGTGAAAGGGAGCTTGATCTTGTAGACTCCAAATTATGTCATTGGTTTTGGATCATCCTCAGAGACTGCTGTGTGTGTTTTCCTTGCTGTTCACTGCCTAGTTCACTAAAAAATATGAGTCATTATCAGTATTTTTCTATTTGGCTGTTTGATGTTAGTGGCAACTCAGCACCTAAACTACTTAGTCTTGGTTTTGCTCCTTGGAGAACAAGATACCAAAGTGAGCAGCAGCACACAGCAGTCCTGAGTGCCGTGGCCAAAAAAACTGCCATTCCTCAGGCATCAGCAGAATGAAAGCCTGAACGCTGGTCAGATGGAGCAGACAAGGTGTGTGTTAGAAGCACTGCTGAACTTGAATGAAAAACATCTTCATTTCTAGTCAGAATTGCTGCATGTGGTGTCCCAGCAGCTCTCCAGCTGACAGCTTAGAACCCAGTGAACGCTACCTGTAACAAATGGGAAACTGAAGCTAAATTCAATTTGTCCTGGCATTAGTCTGAAGTATTAGTGGGTTTAATACTTTTTGTATAAAGTAGAAAGGATGATGCTGACAGTGGCTAGTGATGGTTTTAAAAAACAAGAGAGAAATTTCAGTTAAAAGGCCTGTTTGTCAGGGTAACAATTTTGGTGAATTGTTGTGAAGGTTTTTCCTTTTTTTTCTTTTTACCCGGTATTTCCTCCAATTATTTCATAATCTTGGCTTATGGATCTGAATCTAGATTCTTACTTCAGCAGGCATGATGACTGAAAAGTGGATGTCAGAAGTCCTAAAAGGCTTAGTGCTCTATATATGACCAATATAATTGATTTGTGATTTAGGGATCTCCTTCACAGAAGTGATAGTTTTCTCTCTGCCAGTAGTGAAATCTCTTTCCTGCAGCTGCCAGTGTAGTCATTCTGTATCAACAGTGTGCTCAGGGCAATGGCAGAGAAGGGCAGAGATTAAGTAAGGGGAAGGAGCAACCTCAGTTGAGTAGAGCCGTTCCAAACCAATTGTAAATACAATAAAACTAGAAGGCCAACCCTGCTCTTGGAAAAATGTTCCTAGCAACTTCAGTAACAATGCAATGATTTTGTATGATGTTGGTAATGAAAATACGTCTCAGAGTTGCTGAAACCTGGACTTCTTGCACACTGGGACTTCAGTAGAGCTATGATAATTATCCAACTCTGAAATCTTCCCTTCCACTATTGATTGATCAGTGCATACTTCAGGAGCTCAGCTGGCATGAAACACTGGTGAACAGTCCATCCCTGACTGAGCAAGGTAGACAGAATACATCAAATCCTGCACTGATGTGAATGCTAAAATGAAAACAACCAAGCACAGACAACAGAAGAAATTTGGCATGGAAGGTCTCTGTTTCACTTCTCATGAATTAGAATTGAACTGTAAGAACAGAAGAGGGAAGAAACCCGCTTTTTTCAGCAGG
>NW_009953217.1:2299995-2303290 GCF_000747805.2 Chaetura pelagica
CAGCAGGAGCTTTAAAGAGTGAGTGCATGACAGCTTGATTAACAATTAATGCTGTTCTTGCAAAATGTACATTAGGTACATTTTCTAAGTATTTTCAAAGGACTCCACCCTGCTCCCTCTGACAACAGGATTCCTACATGAGCGTGCAGGTGAGTGGGACTGTAGATGAGGGACCAGCACTGCCTACAGAGCAGCCTCTGCAGAGCTGATGGCAGAGGATGGGGCACTGTGCAGTTGCTGCCTGTTTTTGCAATAAATAACCATGCAGATCTGAATGAAATCAAGTCATGGCAAAGTGGTCCCTGGGGAGCCATGCTTCAGGAGTCTCTGCAGCCCAGCTGAGGAGATTATTAGTGTAGGGGTAGTGAGCAACAAGGACTCAAGGACTCAAGGACTGAATTGATAGTTAAGCTGCGTGCTGCCAGTAATGTCCCAAAGGTTGTGCCACACACACTGGAGATAAAAAGTTAATCAGACTCAGGATATTTTTGTATTTTTCAGAATTTGTTTAAGTAATAACAGGGCCATACTTTTTTTTTTTTTTTTTTAAGTATATGGGCAAAAAGAGACAAGAGGAAGTAGAAAAGAAATCTCTTGTGCTGTTTTTGCTTTGTTCCTAATTAATTAATTCCAGGAGTGATCATTCAGTGTCTGCAGCTGCAGAGACACAAAAAGCTCACCAAACCTAACTCTATTAGGCTGCAGAAGAGTAACAATGTCTGAGCCTTTAAAACTGTGTGTGAGAAACAGGCTGTTAGGTTTCTTCTCATTTCGAAGGCAAGAGCAAGAGAAGGGGCAGGAAGGAGAAATTTACAGGGTCCTTTGTAAGGCAATGACCATTCCTTTTTTTCTGGCACATTAGTGGACAAGGACAAAGAAAGATTTTAGCAAGTTTTATGAAGTCCTGCTGGGGGTGGACCTCAATATCTGCAAAGTAAAACCTGCCCCAAAGTATTGCTTCTTCATGTCACCAGTTTCATAGACTATATAAAGCTCAAGTGATGGTAGTGGCTTCTTTTTAAGGTTGTACAGTTTAAGTAATGCAGTATTCCTTCTCCAAAAACAACATCTATTTGATTGTGCTCTGTATCTTAGTGTACTAGAACTAATCTACTAAAATATTCATGTAGCTAAGAAAAATGGGAACAAAAAAAAAAATAAAGTATGTGCAGTGTGTTGGAATTAATGTGCCTAGTGGAACATTAACTTTTGTATTTCTAAGATTTTTTTAACCTTGCCACCTTAATGGTGTTCTGACACAGCACTTTACTTTTAGAGTTTTTCTGTTTTGAAGTTCAAAGAAAAAATGAAATAAGGACGGGAAGGAGGCATTTGTGATGTTAAAGGCTCTGTAGGATTATGTCTTTCTGTACAAAGTTGGTTGCGAGAGATGGCTGCTGGTAGCTCCTCAGTGAAGAATATCTTGGGTTTGAGTTGAGGTGACTAACTTTACACCTTAACAGAGAAAAAAAACCCAAAGCAACCTTGATTCATGAAAAGAAACCTGTATCAGTTGTTTTACAATTGTATCTTTTAAAATGGGTTTTTAAATTAAATAGCAGAGCTCAAGCTTTGAGGTATTCCTTCATTTTCTGGCTGAACAAACTCTTTGCAGAATTAAATTGAATTGTGCAGAACTATTCATGGCCAAGGACATAAAGATATGAATCAATACGGGGAAAAAAAAAGAAAAAAAAAATAAAATTCCAGATTCTTCCCTGTCCCAGACTTCCCCATAAACCTGAAACTGATGCAGTTCTTCAACATAAATTTTAATCAAGGATATAATGAAGTGTGTGCTCAGGTCATTGAGATGAACCAGATGTCTTGTCTCCAAGTTTAATTAAAAGATTTCTTCACTGAATTGTGTTGTACAAAATTCCCATTTGTTTTATGTTTATTGTAATTACAAGTGGTCTCTTGTCATGCAGCTCTGTGCACTTCTCTCCTGAACCTGTGCTTTAATCTGTACACAGGGGTAAATGGCACAAGTAAGACATTAATCTCCCTAAAACAGCTTTCTGTCTTGCATAGGTTTCCATCTAAACAGAAATCTGCTGATTTCTGAAAAGTGTACCTTTAGTGAGCATGGACCGACTTTCAGTGTCTTGCTGCCCCTGTTCCCTTTACTGCCCACTTGGCTTCTTTATAATTGTACCATAGACTAAATTCACTGATACATTTTAAGCACTTTAAATTGTAAACATGAGCTTCAATCCCATGGGCTACTCTGGGAGTTATGTGTTTCTTAGTGCTGTGGTAAGTAGTGGTTAGATCTGCCTGCCTTCCTGGTTCTGGATGTTTCAAATGGGGACAGGTCCCTTCTTTGTGCTTTCTGTCTTGTACCACTCAAATTGTACTCAGTTACCCAGGAGGAAGAGTTTGTCCTTCGGTAGCTGTCACTGGGAGGGCAGTGCCTGGGTGTGCAATGTCTGTTCATCCTTGGCAGGCAAAATTGCACTGGGCTGTCTAGTTGTGTCTTGACAGCAAGAATGTTTTGCCCTGTGGGATTCTCGGGGGGGACAATACGTGAGTGATTTCAGAGTGGACAGACATGGTGAAAGCTTTTGGGCTGCCCAGTGCTGTGAGCTAGATGCATCACACTTCATGGGAAAAGGTGTGTGGTGACTTACCAACTCCAGTGTTGGTGACCTGACTCTGCCTTGAGCAGGTCGAATTGATGTGAAAACGAGCTGTGGAGGTGTTTATTGTTTTAATTAAAAAGCCAGATGGATCAGGCTAAGAACAGAAGGACTGCCACCTCCAATTAAACCTGATGGGCTGGAGGTCCATCCAACCTTTGCATTCCCACTATAAAGGTCAAGCAGATTGATTTCTCTCCAGGTGCATATTACCAGCTTTCAGGACACCGAAGATTAAGGATTTCCTGCACAAGCAGCTGCATCTGAATTCTCACATTTAGGAATCCACAGCAGAACTATCTTCCATGAATTTATAGGATCCTTTTTAGACATCCACTGTCACAGTTTGACTCAGGTCTGACAACAATGCTCTCGATCCCCCCTCCCCCCAACCCAGGTAGGGAAGGAGAGAGAGAAAAAGAGAGAGACTTGGCTGGATTGAAAACTAAACTACACAGCTTTAATTAAAACACTAATGAATGATACAAGAAAATATATACAATTATATACAGATATATTCAGGAATGGGAAAAAACCTCTCGCCTCCCCCCACCCCAGCAACTCCCACAGCACTTCCCTGAACTGGGAAGAGTCCCGAGGAATCCCGGAGCTGCTGCTGGAGAAAGCAGAGAGTTATGGGGGTCAGGAGATCT
>NW_009953217.1:2304537-2305882 GCF_000747805.2 Chaetura pelagica
GCCATGGACGGAAGAGAAGGGGAGAAGAAGAAGGAAGGAAGTTGTCTTCTGTGATCTCTGACCTTCCTTTGAGCTTACATAGATATATGGAATGGAATATCTTTGGCCAATTTTGCTGTCTGTCTAACTCAGCCTCCTTCCGGGGGGTCACAGATCTCCCCATAGTGTCTGAGCCGGCAGAGTGAAGGTGCGACCTTGAAGCCTCAGTAGTTAGAAAAACATTCCACTGTCTTATCAGCCTAGCAGAACACACTGTTGCTAGCTACAAGAAAGCTCACTGAAGGAAAAAAAAATCAGTAAAAAGAAAAATTGGCTTCATCCTGGCTCAAACCAGGACATCCACAGCATCCGTTGGCAAGGATTTAGAGTAATATGGTTGTCTTCCTATTTTTTCTGTGATTACACTAGAAACACTCTGTAGGGCTATTACTACAAAACTTCAAGTCAGTGTTACAGGATATATGCAGACACTGAAGTACAATTCTTTAGAGCATTTCATTAGCATGAATCAAAGATGATGCCTGGAGGACTTCTTAAGGAGAAGACAGTTGTATGAGGTAAGCTTTGTGAGTTAATTTCATCAGTTACGCCTGACTTTCTTGGAAATGGCTGAGTGATATGCAGATATTGCAGAGAGATATTAGCAATGCTTATGTCAAAGCAGAAAATGGATGCAAGTATTGTCAGTACCTCTTCTACAAGGTTCTGAGTGCTCTGTAGTGTTTGGGTGCCCTCAATTCCTGTTGCAGATGTAGGAAATGAGCTCCTTCTAGAAAGTGCATAGTTCCTTGGTGTTGAATGCAGAAGGCTATGAATACACTGAAAAGACCTGACTGACCTTACAATTCTAAAAGCAATGCCTTTCTTTTCTCTGTGGGTCCCTTGGTTTAGTCTGTATAAAATTTGATCCACAGTATTCAGCTGCCTAGTCCTCCAAGCTAAGCAGAGTGTATTTAAATCAGCAGGTACCTCCAAGAAACACAAACTGTTTCAACATTTGACATACGTTTCTCTGAATCAACTCTGAACAAACCAGGGTGGTAGCAGAATAACACTGAGGTGTTAGAGGATTTGCATTTGGCAGAAGTACATCATGTTTCTTCCCATTTGTGGAGAGTAAAAATCCCAAGTCACTTTATGTAAGAGAAATACTGTTTTGTCTTGACTCAACTGGATGTATTTTGGATGCACTGTATAGTGGATTTAATTCTTCCATGCTGCATTTTTCTGTTTCTGCCCTCTGTTTTTGACTCTTACACTTGACTCTTCACTGACAAAATGATGTTTCACTGTAAACTGAAGATGATATGACAGCAGGAGATATATGACCATCTGTCCATCTCTT
>NW_009953217.1:2305915-2326247 GCF_000747805.2 Chaetura pelagica
TCTTTCCCTGCACCCTTTTACTGACTCTGGATCTGTATTTACCCCATGTGATACCAAGGTTCTGTTATCCCAGATTTCATAGATGAGGACTCAGTAATTAAGAGTCTTGCCCATTAAAAGAATTTTATGGCAGAGAAGAGAGTCATACACACACAGTGCCTTGCTGGCAGGGTGTAATTTATAAACCCCCTGGTGTGGGGGCTGAAATTTCTTAACTCTCTCATCACGTTTCCTATTTTTGTTTTCTCTTCCAGACTAACAGCTAAAGCTGTTGCTGTTCTCTTGCCAATCTTGGGAAGCTCATGGATCTTTGGGATTTTGGCTGTCAATGCCCATGCATTAGTATTTCAGTATATATTTGCTGTTTTCAATTCATTACAAGTAAGTACCTGGTGAAAAAGTTTCTGGCTACTGAACTTCTCCTTAGATCCAGTAAGTGAACCATTACTAATGTTTTTACATGCTTGTGTTTAGTGGATTTTTGTTATGTTCCTTCCTCTGTCTTTTAAGTCTGTGCTGACCATACAGTGCTGGCAATTGTTTAGCCTCTCTATGAACAGAACTTTTTACTCACTCCATAATGTTTCCAGTAGCAATAATTAAATAAATGAGACAGTGAGCTTGAGCAGTGAAATTGATTCTTCCAGCACTGTGTGCCATAGGCAAGATTATTCAGAACAGTTTCTCAGATTGAGGCTTCATTACTGAGACTAAATGAAAGCAAACGGAAGTTTGTAGGACAGATGTGGCATAGGGAGAAGTGTGGAGCTATTCATGCTGCATGTGACCCTGGCATGCAGGCAACTAGACCTGCACCTTCTTAGTACACTGATAAAAAAAAAAATAGCTCTGTCCAAGAAGGAATGCAAGCATCTGCTTAGCTTTGAGCAGACATTTCAGTAGAGGCACAAATAGGTGTGATATATTTTTCTCCCCAGTAACGGTTACAAAGGGGAAGAAATAATGATCTCCTTGAAGATCTTTGTTGTCTCAGGAACAAACAGCACAAATAGGTCACCAAAAAGTGCATCAGAGTTCTCCCCATAGCTGATAAGAAAAGTTCCGATTTTCCTCCAAAATAAAACCCACAAACGTGGCTGAATATTCCCCAAAAGAAAGCAACATTTTTCTGGGAGTTAAATGGGATGGAACCTTTTGTTTTCCATTAGACAAAAATGCCAGATAGCAAAATTCTGTTGTGAAAATTTTCCTAATCCTAATACCTTTTCTGATGTGAAAAATATTGATCTTCTGATTCCGAAAGAGCATTTCCCTCTGCCTTTATCTTTTCAGGCATAGACAAAAAGTTCTCTTGTTTTCATGAAAACAGAACTTCTGCTTCTTTTCAGCCAGATTTCTACTTTAGTACTCCAAAGTTTAGGAGGTGCTGTTTTACAGAAAAAGGTCCAGATGAGCCTCATAGTAACCTAGTGCTACAGGTTTCTCCAGTTTAACATGGGGCACAGTTTGGCCAACTCTTCAGTATCTTTAGATCTCCAGCTACCCAATACCTGCTTTAGACAACACTGTGAGAAATGAATTAGTCTTTAATTCTTCACAATCACTCTTCAACCTTCTCCCTTTTATCTGTTTTCAGGGATTTTTCATGTTCCTGTTTCACTGTCTTCTGAATTCAGAGGTAAGTAACCAAATGGTGTTAATAGTTTGGTGTTACCAAAATCCAGTAACATAGATGCAAAACAAGAAAGACTTTCTCCAGTATTGTTGCCTGCTATGCCACTGATTTGTTTGTTCTTTAATACATGACTGTTAGTGACTTCATGGCTTGCAGCATTTTCACCCATGCTTGACATTTATTTTATTTAACATAAGAAAGGCTTTAGAAAAAAAGAAAATAAAAGAGACTAAGGAAAGACCCACTCCTGAGGGCTGGAGGGGATGAGCAGGGCATGGGCTGTGCTGCTAAGGGGGAGATGCTGAAACAGTGAGAGCAAGACTCTGGCAGTCCCTGCTGGGGGGGCCTCTGGCCTTGTGACATCTGCAGTTCCAGAGAGGAAAATAAATATTATTCTCAGCAGAAAACATTTTCAGACATTGCTCAGGCAATCCTCAATGGGAAACCAAACAGGGTGGAACATTTGGCAGGTATTTTTCTTGGCAGGAAGTTCAGGTTTTCATAGTGGACCAAAAGGCATCTTTTTTGCATTAAGGCCATCTCAGAGCAACTGGAGTAAAGCCAAGGCAAGGCTGATGTAAATGGCACTTGTGGTGCTGGGCCTGGAGCTTGCAGCATCCTCCCCTCCCATGGCAGATACCAGAAAATGCTCAGCAACAATTATTACTGATAACAGAATTTCTTATGCAAACCATTTCCAGCACACTGGCAGGCAGCACTGCTCAGTGAAGACCCATATAGCTTTGCTTCTCCCACAGCTCACTCTTCTGGGTGCTGCTGAGTAGCTCTGCCCATAGCCTGCTCCTTCTTCCTGTGCAACAATAGCACTTCCAGCTCTTCCGTGGACATGTTATTGTTTATTCATATTTGCCAGCGTTTTCACTTTTAGAGCCTTAATATGATCTTTGCTGCAATCAGTTTGGAGGCTCAGGAATGACCATGAAATTCTTGTTCTTTATTGAAAGAAACTAAAATTAAGCAGGCAGGTTTTAGGTAAGGAGGAAGCATATTTCTTTATTCTATTCACCCCTAGGTTCAGAAAGCTTTCTTCAAGGTGTCAAGCTTCAAGTGTCTTACATCAAATACATATATTTAAATTGCTGCTATTTTTCCAGGAACCTCATGAGAAACTAAATTCAGAAACCTTTCAGAATTGGTATATACTTAAAAACCAGTTCAGATATAACTAATGTGAACTGTCATTTTTTGAGAGCTGGTCTTAATGACTCCATCATATGCTGTGCATATCTAAAACACTTCTTCTGCTGCACCATGAGAACTCTTCTTGAGAATTTTGTTCTTACCATATAGAAGTAAAACTCAGATACCCTAAAGCAAAATCTGCAGGTACTTCCTACAGTGGTGGGGTAAAAAAGAGACCTTTATTCCCACTGTGACTGGACTAGAAATGCACACACAGTGTCAAAAAGAGGAGAATGGGTCTGACGGGGACTTGAGCAGCTTCTCCTACAGCACATGCCCAAGGTGCCAGTGTCATCCAAGCCCCTTGACCTCTCTCAGTGATTGGGCTCTGTACCTCACCAGCCTCACTATTGCCACTCCTGAATTGCAGTTGTCATCTTTCCTACTGCACTTTGAGCTTCTTATTTCCCGTTGCAGCTACTATATGTGTAAAGACTAGATAATCCCCTTCCTCTCTGCAGGAAAGAGAAGACTGTAAGACTTATCCTGTCTTCCCCCAGTCTCCTCTTTTGATTAAGCAACCCAGGCTTCTCATAATATGTGTTTGCTTGACCTGTGCTCATCCTCACTGCTCTCTTCAGGGCTGCCTCCAGCTGATCCCTGTTTTATCTGGGATGCTGGACCTAGCTGAGGCCATGCCAGTGTAGAAGAAGAGGCTCCTATGTGTGTTTTGCAGACTATGCTCCTCCTAATAAGCTGTTCTTTATCATAACAGTGGTCAATCACTACCAGCCAGATATCCTTGATGCCTAAAGAATGTCTGTCTCACCATCTTTTCTTTATGCAGTTGATTATTTTCACCTTGATGCAGAATTCTACTTATATAGGGAGTTTCATCCAGCATTTTAAAATAATTTCAGTTTTCAAAAGGCTGGAAACCAGCCTATGTGCTCGTGGCCTCTGGGTATCATCAGGGAGAGAGCCTGCCTGAATGTGGGAGTTTGTGGTCCAGCCTAAGGCTGTACATTGAGTTGGAAAATGTGAAAGTGTCCCAGTGAGCTGCTGAAAATCAGTATAACAGCACCCTATTAAATCTTTCAAGCCAGGATTGCAAATACTGGGGATGTATGTGCATATACCCTTTCACTTGGGTTTTTTCTTTTATTATTTTTTTATTTTTAACAAGATAAATGGTAATACAGTCATACCTAGGACAGGATAACCCAGATAACATGAAAATGTTGCCAATTAAATGAGACATAATCAAGGTTATATAATGCTTTGTATTTAAAGTATGAATACTTGAAAAGTAAAGCTCAATTGTAAAATAGGTCCATATATATAAAGAAAAATGTAGGGGTGGATTGCTTGTTGATTTTTAGTACAGTGATGTTAATGTGGAGGAAGGATAATGGGGAAATGATTGAAAGCTGCACCTGTGAAAAAAATACACAGCTTTCTCAAAAAAAATCTTCTACCTGGTTTCATTTTTTTCCCAAAGGTCAGAGCTGCCTTTAAGCACAAAACCAAAGTCTGGTCCCTTACCAGTAGTTCGACTCGCAACATCAATGTGAAACCCTTCAATTCAGACATTGTGAGTATCCCTCCTTTCATTTTTTTCCCCTATTATACTTGAAAGTGTTCCACAGTAAATTCTGTTGGAAAGGCACGTGGATGCCTTTCAGTAGCTACCCTAATGCATGGTGTAGACAGGTGGAATCAGCGAGTATTAAGTTGCAGCTACAATATTTGTTTGGAAAGTAAAGGCCAAAATTCTGCTTTCTGGTGAACTATCAAAAGAAAGTAAACAAAGTTTATGAACTCTGGAGTATGGTTCAACAAGACTATTCCCACCAGTTGTAATGGACTTGATGCATTCAAGCAGAATTGGCAATGTATTTGTCTGCTGATGATGGCTTTTTGATAGGGTTCTTTTACATTTAAGCCTGAGGAATAAACTCTTAAACAAGACAACAGGTGAATATGCTTTCCTAGCTTTCCTTAAATGTCTTGAGGCAAAGGACATTTATTTTTGTAAAGGACCAGACTTCTGAAGTGATAGGTGTTATTAAGTGATTGCTGCCAATCACCTTAGATCCTGGTGATGACTGAAAATCCTTTATGGCATTTGCTCTCAAGACTCTGTGACAACATTCTAATGTAAATAGATATTTTCAAGCTTTTATTTCACCCAGACAAGAGTGGTTTAGCAAAATAAATAAATCTATTTTCAATATGATTTTTTTTCCAGATGACTGGGAACAGGCCAGGCACAACCCCCACAAAGCTGAACACCTGGGATAAAAGCACCAATTCAGCCAACCGCGTTGATTTATCAGCGGTCTGACAGGAGCAGCAGCTTCTCAGTGAAAAATCAAGCCATACATTCAGGACCCCTGACACAATGTCCGCCAGGTTTTTTCTCACTCCTAATACCAGTAAAAAACTGCTTTTTAATCACTGCCTAGTAAATTGGAAATGGTCATATCGTTGAGTAAATAGCCCTCATCTGCTTGCCTTTGAAACTGTAACACATTCCAGCACTGGGCTATTAGCAATACCTGTACAAATAACTAGCACAAATATACACTGGATGGTTTTGTCAGCAATGATGAAAACATTAGGTATGCAAAAAGAGCTTATTGCTATCTGAATCATTCCAGCTCCCAGAACTGAGGAAGGGCAACATACCTCTAGAAAGATAGATTTTTATGCTCTAAAATGAAATGCTTCCCATTGTGATGGTGTAATGGGGCTATTCTGGTCTTGCTGTGCACGCTCTGTTTACATTTATTACCTAACAGAATCCAATTATCAAAGTGAAGCTTATTCAAAATACATAGTGTGCTGATTAATTTAAATGCTGAAGGAAGTCAGGACTTGAGGGAGAAGCAGATTCCAGCTACTCAGCTCTCAGTTTGGGCATGAAATTAGCAAAGCTAATGCACGTGTGTCTCTATGCTCATAAATAGCAGATGTAACATGCAATACTTGTATACGTGTCCTATTGTATTTTAGATATTCCTGTTTCCCTCATAACTATAAAAGGCAGAAATGGCTCAGGCTGTCCTACAGCAGGCCACAGCATTTCTGCTGACCTGATGCAATACACAGTATTTGTATTGCTTTGCCTGAGGCTTTTGGATGCAATCAACTGCCCATCAGCGCATTTTGCAAATGCTCTGTAGCTTTTGGAAATCAAATCCTGGCACTGTGACTTACCTTTCCTCTTTTGCTGGTCACACGGAGACATTGAATTCCAACCACAAAAATGTAACACAATGATATACTGTGAAGACAGCCAGACTACAAATAAGTCTACGTATTGTTACCTACAGGCATCTTTTAAGTAGGTCTCTGCAGAGTCTTTTGTGGTTTTAAACTCCCCTCAGCACTTAATAGCTTCTGCCTTAGTACTGTTACGAAGTATCTTTAAGGAAGATGAAACACTGTAATTTTTCTTTTGACCGGTGTTTTGTGGTTCTCCACAGTGATGTTTGGAGCACAAGGAGGTGCAATCTCAGCTGTGCCAGTGATGTAGCTTTCCAGCTGAGGGTAAAGCAGACCATGAGCCCCAGCAGTGGTCAGAGTCCCTAAATATGTGTCTTGCTTGGGATTTACTCAGCAGCCAGGGTCTCCAAAGCTATTTCCAAAGACAAGGCCACTCTTCACAGAGTGGCTTTGCAGCCATGTTGTCTTATCTCCAGCTCATCCTTGTTTGCAGTAGCTGGCTCCCTAACACACCAGGTATACTCGTTTGCAGGAATTCCCAAGGTAACTAGGTACCCTAATACACTGGGCTATCCAAATACTACAAAAGGCCTTCTGCCTCTTTTTTTTTTTTTTTTTTTTTTTTTTGGTTTTTTTTTCTTTTTTAAAGTTTTATTTTTTTCGCAGCTCACTACAAAAGGCCTTCTGCCTCTTTTTTTTTTTTTTTTTTTTCTTTTTGGATTTTTTTTCTTATTTAAAGGTTTATATCTTCAGCAGCTCAGACTACTTCAGGTCCTGGTAAATCTAGCAAGGTATCTGCTATTGATTTACAAAAGGTATTTACACCATTATGTGCAGAGTGGAGACTTGTAGGTATGGTCACCAGACTGAAACTGCAAGTCCACCCAAGTTTTTCTGTGGCTACATATGAAGTTATCTTTGACCAGATATGTGCTGGAACTGAGCAGAATGTGCCACACTGCATAGCACACATATACATGCATCAGTATTTAGGCTTCTAATCTTGTGTTTCCTATTACTAAATAACTCAAGTTGTTGACAGCTAACTCTGAAAGGTAGGTCAGTAAAAGCTAAATAGGTAAATGGCTATGTCTTTATTTTGGCTTTTTTGTATGGCTTTTTCCTAGCCTTTTCTACGCTGTTCTCTCTTGCAGCTGTGCAAATATATGGGGTTTTCTTGGCATGAGAGTGATTATATTTTCTCCCAAAAAGACACAGTAGAAGGAGCCCTAGGAATGTATGGAGGAGATTGTAACAGAATAGTACTGTGATACCAGAGTTCAGTGTTTGTATTATGTGCAGACAGCATATTTAAGTGTATCTTTTTTTTTTTATACTGGAGCATGTGGGGTTTTTTTTGTTGTGGGTTTGTTGTTGTTTCCTGTTGGTTGTTTTGGTTTTGTTTTGGGGTTTTTTTTTGGGGGGTGTTGGTTTTTTTTACACACTGTGACCATGGATATAGATTGAAACCCTCCTTGATTTTTTCTCTTCTAATCATTGTATTATAGCACAAACAGTTCTGTGAATGAACCAGAGGACATATAAAAGCTTTGTTTTTTAAAAATAGCATTATTTTAAAAGAATAATTTACACAATTCTCACTGCCTGCATCTCCTCCTGTGCTGATGTATCTTGGTCACCCATGTCACTAACCAAAGTCTATTTAAAAAAAATGTGACACACAAAAGACAGTAGCAAGTGACAACAGAAGAAAGGGCTAAATCTGTCTATCATCCAGGTATACCATATTTTAAAATTGTTCATGAAAAATGTTTCCTGTTTTGTACTTCAGAATGTGACATAGATGTATTACAGATGGAAGGAACATTTATTATCCTGTATCTACTGAGATCCACTGTGGATACCCTGCATCCCATGCTTGAACTGTTGAACGTTACTTGTGATAAAGCAGCTTATCTTGTTGTTTATGTCACATGAGGGTAGGAGCTAGTATTTATAATACTGGGGGGGGGGGAGGTGGGTTTATTCTGGTTTTGATAAACTAGTGAAAAAAACACGAAGTATGAATGTGGGGAATCATATGATTCTATGATTATATGTGTTCCATTGCCATTTAAGTCCTTTTGTTTTGTTTTGTTTTGTTTTTTTGTTTTTTGTTTGGTTCAATGTATTTTGATACTGAATGCAGCAAATGTACTGAATAAGAAATGCTCAAATGAATCTTTAAACAATCTCTTCCTGTCCTCAGTCTTTTGAAGCCTTAAAATTTAGCAGTTTATTTATGGGCTTGTATATAGTAGCTTTTGCAATTTTTTTTTTCAGGACAGCATAATTTTGTCAATGGTATGAAAACTTAATTGAATGAGATGTGAGTTTTAAAAAAGGTAATGTAGCAAGAATGACTTTGCCAATAAGCAGTAACATAATTTCATTCTGTTGTGGTGGTTTTTTTTCCTGAAATAAATAAGAAATCTTAATTTCCTAAAAGAACTTTGTTCAAATTATTCATTTGACATGGCTTATAAAAAACAGCATATCAGTTCTGGATCCCTCTGAGTACTGTTGTGAGTAAACAAGCAAAGCTCTACTTACATGAGAAGTCCAACCAAATGTGCCAGGTGCACCAAGGTAACATGCAGACAATGATTTTGTATTAAAATATACAGAGGAATATATAGAACATGCTGAGGAAAGTCATCCCCTCCCCTTTAAGAAAGGAACCTATTTTATGAAGCAGCTGCTGCAGATTATTTCTTCTAACTTCTGGCAACCTGGTCAATGTCATTTCCAACGTCAGTGAAAAAAATGACATTTATGGGTATGATAAACAGATCCTGTAGCAGACATAGAGAGGAAACTTCTCATTTTACTAGATCTCTGAATATAGCAGCGTGTGTGTGTATCTACCTATCGACACACACGTATATATTGTTATACACACACACACACACACCCTTTTACATATATATGTGTGTGTGTGTGTGTGTAAATATATAGACAAATGCTATTTATATACATCTTTCAGAACTCTCTTCCTATCACTACACCAGCATAATCTCTGCTATTTTCTCTGACTGGGGACAGAGATTCTGCTAGAATACAGGTGCATATGCAACAAGGAACTTTCCATGGCAGTTTGCACTCTCCTGCAGCCAAGTAACCATAGCAACTATCAACAGTCACCAACTATCCGTGTTTTGGATGCCTGGGAGTGTAGGCATGGGGCAATGTGGATTGTACCCAAAAGGACAATGCTAGTAAGTCCAAAAATGTAACATCTCAAAGAACAAACAGCTCCAAAATTTTACCATCACAGGAGTGCAATTCTGTAGATGACATGGGTTCAAGGTTAAAGCTAATGCTTTTATGATTAATAGGCTGCCAACTGCCTCCTTGGCATAGCTGTATAGGTGTGGTAGGGTAATGATGGGAAAATAGGAGGGAAATGATGTGATGAAGAAGAACTAGAGCAATTATATGCTGAAAAATTAAAGACTGGAACTTATCTAAGAAAGGCGTTTTGCCATCTTTCAATGCCCATTAAAAAGAAACCTTCCTCCCTTTGTATCCCTGCAAATCATGTAGCAAGGGATACATAAAAGAATATTCTCTTGCTATTTTATGAAATGTAGAGTGTATTTTTAACATTTATCATGGATATCAGAATAGCAAGTTAGATAATTTTGGCACCGGTTTACATCATGTTTACCTTTCAAAATATTTTCATTATATCTATATTATGATTGGACAACTCAGTGTAGTATGTCATGGATAGTTATTGCTATACTTGCCCTTGTTCACACTATTTTCTTTCTCAATAGTCCCATATGGTCTTGGAATTTGGAGACCCTATTTCATCTTGTCAAGGGTGATTACAATACTCAATGTACCACTGACAGCATATTCATCAGGTGCTGACACATGACAGAAATATTGAGTCATAACTGTGGCTTTTAGGCGTTGTTCACTGCATCTTTACCAAGCAGCTTCCTTGAACAGTTACTAATTTGCCAAGGATAAGTCCCAACAGAGCACTTTCAGGCTATCTATTCACCTATACGAAAGGCAATAGACGTTTTTCCTCTCCTCGTGTTATTTTCTGTGGTTACTGTATAGTAACATTGTAAGTACAGATCTGCTTCCAAACATGGAATAAGGCATCAAACAGTTCAAGCAAAAATAAAAATAAAAATAATAATAAAAAATTGAAGCACAATGAGCATCTCTGCCACTGCAAAAGCCTTGAGTTTTAAGTTGTGCTGACAATATTCTGGAGGAAAATGCAGTGCAAAGCAAAATTTTTGCCCTCCCAAAGAATCTCAAGCTAAGCAGCAAAGATCGAACGTTCCTGGTAACATCTGGGCCTTATATACTTATATACTACTTATATACTATAATTTTGACAACTTCATATTCATATTCAATTCATATTCTGATGCCTATAGCATGTTTCCTACATTTACCAATTGGTAAGCTGAATATTGTGCTTTTAGATTGTATACTGTGCATTAAAATCTCAGATGTGTAGTCAGCAGAATACACTGCAAGTTTACACATCAATCCCATCATGTACGGATATTTTTCAGTCTTATGTTCTTATATGCCTACAAAGCTGGTCACTATTGCTTACTGATAACAGCAAGGCAACACACAGCATGCAAAAGGCCTCCCAGAATTAGTTCTGGAAAGCCAGGCTACCCATTATTTGGTGATGTTATAAATAATTTTGTATACTCCTCATGTGCAGAGGTATGTTTTTAATTTGCTGCATGTCTGTGGTATGTATTATATTTTCTGTATTGCCCTTTTTTCTTTCACTGCTTATAACATCCTCAGGAGTGACCCTCGCCCAGTTAAAACCAGAGATTGCCTCACAGTAGATGGAGTTTGAATCACTTAGATTTTGCAGGAAAGAGCACAGAATTTCATTCTATAGCACTGCTACAGAGCCAGGATAGATCACAAACCTTACATCTCCTCTCTGCACTGTGTAGTTGCTGCTTCATTCCATAATACTGTCAGGGAACTATGTCTCTCTCAAGGCCATAACAGAAAATTAATAATCACAGAAAAAGTCATGTCAGTGCATTTGTCACAGAAAAAGCCACACCAGTGAAGCAGGGGAGTGTTTTTTTCCAGTAAGGGAGCAGGAATCAACCAGAGTGTCACAAATCTGTATTTCTGCATTCTGTTCTACAATGTAGCTGGGAAAAAAAAAAAAAAAAAGGCATAAAAGCCACTCTCTGCTTGTCTGAAGGGTCCCCAGTGTACAAAGCATTTCTGTGGAATCTGTTATTATTTACACTTTGTGAATTGCCTGCCTCAGGCACTCCATACAGGATACATTCGTGCTGCAAAATAACTCCAGCTGTGCTCCGCCATCCTAAGAGCAGAGCTTATCTGGATCAGAGTAGCCACTTAGGAGGGTAATATTTTTTGCTATGACTTCAAGGAAGTCACTTCTTTGGGTAATTTTTCTTTGAATTCATGGCAGCTGAAATCAAAGTAACTTCTGAAATCAGACCTGTTTTCTAATCTATCAGCAGACTAGACCCATGAAAGGCACAGGCACGACAAGCCCAGGCACTGAAGAGCCTCAAGTCCAGCACTGGCTGCCTTGTGCAATTCCAGCTCCTGGGGCTCAGACTCAGCTGACAGCAACACACAGCTACCTAACCAAGTTCCCACAAAAAATCTGGCACATGAAGAGGGCCTTGCCTAAGACAAACGGAAGAAAGCACGAAGAAAAGAAATCATCCTTAGTCCTGCTTCCTGCCAGCACAGCAGTCTTGTGCCCACGACTCCCCTGGCCCAGGCTACCCAGCCCTGACCCAGCGCTGGGTTCCAGCCCAAGCACTCACTGGAGGATCCCTTGCTCACCCACACCCTGCACTGCTGTCCTCTTCCTTCAACACCTAAAGCCTCCTGCAAAGCCCATGCACAGAGCAACTTGGTGAAGCAGCCCTTCATTCCCCTGTAATTGTTACATTAGCCATAGCTTGTAATGACAAACAACAAAACAGTTTGTAGAGCAACTTTTAATAACACCTTCCCATTATGAAAATGTTTGGTCCTCTGAGCACCTAACTGTTCTTTCTGCAAGCAAAATACGGTCCCTCTTGGCTGAGCATCAGCACAATAATTTAACATGGAACGAAATATCAGGTAATTTTCTTCCTACATATCAAAGCTCTTGTTTTAATAGACCTATTTTTCGGCTAACAGCCTCAGTAATGGTTCTACAAGAAATGCTCATTGGGAAGCTCAAAGCAGCTGAACCTGAGTTTCCTTCTGTGTACTATGATTTGTGAAATGTACTTTTCAAGATGAGAAAGTAAAAACTTAAAAGATGTAGTTTAAGAAGAAAAACCAATAACAATAACAACAAAAACATAAAAAAAACCCCTATCAGACAAAATGAAGAATACAAAGGTAGGCTGCAGCCTTGTGCTTTGTTTGAGTCAAGAGCCATAGATAGCAACTCACTTTGTTCTATGGAAGTGATGTACAAAGAACAAGTTGCATACACACATCCTCAAACCTTCTCTAGCTAGCAGCATGGTAGAAGCCAGGCCCAGAATATCTGATTTCAGTCAAGAAACATCCCAGCAAGAATGATGCAACACAGAGGATCTTCTGGGGGAAGGGGTCACAGTGCACATTAACTTCCATCTTTGGAGGAATGGAGCTTCCTGTCTGGGAGGGATGGGGGATGATGGGGAGTGCCAAAAGGAGCAATATTTACTCTTCTGCTAAATAAGAAATTCCCATAAACCACAGTAGAGTTGGTCGCCTGCTGTCATGGCGAACCCATTGTTATTCCTTCACGTTATTCTTGCCAGAAAACAACACAATTCTTATACAAGATAACAGTGATTCTAAAGTATAACAACACATTGCCTGTATCATAGAATCATAGAATCCTAGGGGCTGGAAGGGACCTCGAAAGATCATCTAGTCCAACCCCCCCTGCCAGAGCAGGGTCACCTAGAGTACATCACACAGGAACGCATCCAGGTGGGTTTTGAATGTCTCCAGTGAAGGAGACTCCACAACCTCCCTGGGCAGTCTGTTCCAGTGCTCTGTCACTCTTACAGTAAAAAATTTTTTTCAGATATTCACCTTGAACCTCCTATGCTCCAATTTGCACCCATTACCCCTTGTCCTATCACTGGTCATTACCGAGAAAAGCCTAACTCCATCTCCCTGACACTCACCCCTTACATATTTGTAAACACTGATGAGGTCACCCCTCAGTCTCCTTTTCTCCAAGCTAAAGAGACCTAGCTTATAACCAGGACCTCTCTGCTTCTGTCTGAACAACTTTAACATCCATGCTAGAACTGTTTCTAAAGCTATTTTATTCATACCATCAACACAGTTTCAGTCAAATAGAGAGCTTCTGTCTGCTGCTGACTTTGAGTGAGTCAAGAAGTATAAAAAATTTGTAAATTGTGCCTGTTTGTGCCAGTATATTTGCAATTCATGTTAAACCACCCTTGCTCAAGCAGGTGGACTAGAAGCTCACCATGAGCTGGCAATGTGTGCTTGCAGCTCAGAAAGTCACTGTGTTCTGGGCTGCATGAAAAGAAGCGTGGCCAGCAGGTCAAGGGATGGGATTGTGCCCCTTTTACTCAGCTCTCATGAGACCCCACCTGGAGTACTGTGTCCAATTCTGGACATATTTACATAACAGATTTAAAACTACCAAATTCCAGTTATGTCATCTATTTGACAACATTCTTTTAAAACTGCATCACTACCATGAAGCACCTCCCACAATGCTTTAAGAACAGTATTTTTTAGTCACTTGTGTAGTCACTCCCCAAACTCTCCTGTTTCACTTAGCGGATGTTATCTATTCAAGTGAAGCCAGAGCAGATGTCATAAACTGTAGGCATTTATCTCCTACACAGTCAACAGGTACTGCTACTTTTGCAGTATTAATTTTGAGACTGGTATAGGGAAGACTATCTTACCTCCACTTTTATCTTCTCCTTTTTCTTCCTACAGATGGTGGGGTTTATACAACTAAATTAATTACAAATCAAACTATATTTGTCTAGGATGTGTGAGGCAGCTGTTGTCTGTTTATGGTAATGAAATACAGTCACAGGTCTTGTTCCCTTCTTCATTTTTTTTCAAATTTGTTACTTCCCTTCTCATAAACACCTCTTCAGTTTATTTAACCCCTTGGGTATTTCTTACTTGATCTTGCCAGCACTTACATCAGATACTGTAAATGTTCTGTTCTGCAGTACCTGCATTTTATTCTTTGCCTTTAACACTTGGATCTGACATTGCTCTGGCTGGTTGGAGAGACTGAAGTTATGTGATTAAGAGTAATTTGCAGCTATCTATAGATCTCGGCTGGTAAGGGTCTTATTTGTAAACACTCATTTACAGAAATCCATAGCTGACCTAGAGCTATCTGAAAACACCCTCTCCACAAGCCCAGGTGGTTCTGTGAAGTAGATTCTGAAGTGCTGTGAATTGACATAAATTATATTATAGGGACTGGTGCCACTTGAGGGCCTGTCTCCAGCTTACTTCTCTAGCAGCTAATAACCAGCTGCAGCCCTGCTGAGGGCTTTGATTCAGGTCCTTCCCTCCTTTCTGGCTCCCCCACTCCCCTCTGGGCTGGCTTGGCATTTTAACAGGCAGCTGCTGGCCAAACACCACCTTCCATAAAAAATTGGTATCTGAAAAGCCCCAAGCCCCAACATCCATCCTATGCCTAATTCAGAACATAAAAGCAAGTAAGGCAGCTTTCCCACACAGAGAGATCAAGGGCAAAAAAAGTTGTAAGTAGTTGGTTTGAATTTATTAAAGCTGGTTCTCTAACAATAATTAATATTGAAAAATTATGCTTCACCCCAGAAGTTTCTGAAGTCCTTTGTAAGAAGAAGCACAGAGAACCCAATCACTGTGTCCAGTTCTCTGCTCTCCTCAGTGCCATGCAATGAGCACAGGCAAGGGAAGATGAACAGATTCCCTGAAGGAAGGTTATTTTCCCCATTATTACTCAAGAACAAGCAGTGCTGTGGGAATGTGGCCTCATCCAGGCCTGTTTTACATCCTTGACATGAGGCAAAATCTGCTTGGATGCTTCCTGCCACTCCTCTCCCACTTAATTTCTCTCTCTGCTACCTCATAGTTCTCAGGGTTGCAGGAGAAAAAAAAAAAAAAAAAAAAAAAGGATTTATCTGCAGCAAAAAGCCACTTGTCCTGAGATTCATGACATCTGGGTTTACCCTGACTTGGATATGCACAGCTGTATTTGTTGCACCTCCATCCAAGTCAGACACCAGGGGCCCACAGGGGCTGCTCCCCATGTCTGCCTTGCTCTAATGGCAGGTCAATGGTGTCCGTGGCAACCCAAACTAGGAGCAGCACTTATAATTGATCTTATTATTAATAAATTAATTGGCATTCAAGACAAATAAAGAGCTCCCTTACTGAAGGTTATGTCAAGGCTCCTCTGACATAAGCTAACAGAAAAACATCTTTTAATTAGTAACTTGCCCCAAGACAGTTCTCTACCTCCTTCCACTGGCTGGGCTCCAACTGCTACTGGAGACCACAGCTCTCCTGGTCTCATGTTAGTCCTTCATGGGCCCCAGTCAACAGGGAATTAAATTTCACTGTTCTAGGAGTGAAGATACCATAATAATAAGCATGACAGAAATGCCTTGATGGATCTAGTGAATGATGAGTGCGGTAAACCCCATCACATCTCAATCAAAAACTCATTCCTTTCCCTTTAGCTGTTGCAAAGATATCAGGAGATTTAATGACAGAACAGTAAACTGTGCCCTAATCTGTGAAAAGTGTTCTCTTGAGCAGTTTCATGTGCAGTATTTACAGTTCTTAGTTGCTATTCATTACTATTATTATAAATACAAATAATACTGTTGATGGCAGTAGTGTTTAGGGGCTAGAGAGAAACAAAACTGAATAAACGCAAAGTAATAGCCACTCTCCTCACTGGGAAGTAGGATGGATGTGGAAGGGCAGCACATAAACTCAGTGAATAATAAACAGTAAAAGCTTTCTTTTGCAATAAAGCTTCCCCTGAGTTCACTTGCTGATCCTTGTACTGGCACTGTTTTTAGTAAGAGGAGTTTCTGGAAGTGGGTCTATAACCTATTTTTATTTATGGCAAGTACTTACACAATGGAAGTGTTTTAAGGCCAAAATGAAAACCAGACACCCATTATATTGGTGGCTTTATATACTCTTAAACTTTTTTGGGTAATTTCCCAAAAGAGTGTATAGTCTAACATGTTCCCACTGGCACAAGAGAACGAAAAGGTGACAGGAATCCAGAGCAATAGCAGGAAGACTTTTCTTCATCAAGTATGTTAATGATATTCTTTGAAATAAAGATATTTTTAAAGAGGGCATGGAAGGGGGGAATAACAATTTGCTGAAACATAATAAAGGAATGAAATTAAGATATATAACCCTTTTTCAAAACATGACCAGAAGACTGACTCCATGTAATATTTCAGTTTGGGTAATGACAAGACAACCATGAAAAGAATTGAAACATCTTAGTTTTGTTTCTCTCCTATCAGGACTGAAGACATACTATTAAACTTTTACTTCAGGAATTACCAAAGAATTGATAACCTGCGACCGTCCATGACATCATCTGGCCCTGGATTTCTTTCTGCTCCTCAGTCAGGTTTCTTAATGGATACTCCAGTAAATAGATATTAAAGACGCTCATCATTAAGCACCTGCTTAATATTTGATGCTCTCTATTTTCTGTCCCCTTTCTCAGCAGCCCTTATGCAGAGCTGCTCCCTGTGCTGTTTCAGAACCTGCCAGTACCAGTTCTGAAGGAACATTTGAGCATCCTCTTTTGGAAACTGTTCTTAAGCAGAGGCTAAAGTCAGGAATCCTATCTAAGAACCTGAATCCCTCACTGTATAGCAAACTTCCCAGCTTTATTCAGCAGCAGGGGAAGATGACAGGAATTTTTGGTATTAAGAACAGGAAGCTCTGGATCAGGCCTTGACACACTAGTATCATTGAAAAAAGCCCTCTCTAATTTTTAGTAAAGAAGGAAAAGACAACATGTAAAAATAACCAGATACAGCAGTCAGAAATTAGAGAATAAAAGCCTTTTCTTTCTACTTTTTCTATAGAAAGTAGATTCCCAAGTCTATTTTGAAACATCAAAAACATTGGAACAGAAGAAAAAAAGGAAACAAAAAAATACTCTCCTCATTCACCAGTCATTATATTATTCAGTGTTCCTGGAAAAAGACAGTCCTAGTTTATGATCAAAATTACAGATAAGAGCTGGCAACAAAGCAAATAGAATAAGAAATGTTATTTCATGTAAGGAAAGTGGGAGAAAAAGCACACGTTTGTTATCTTGCTCAGAGCAGCCCAGTCCTCCGTCAGAAAAGGACACATTTACAATCAGCCTTAAGAGGAAAAGTAGATAAAGGAGAAAAATAACAGATGAAAGGTGGTTTATGGGAAAAATAATATTCTCGCCTCCCTTCTCTCTGCAAGGCCAAATTGAGGAATTTTCAATATCATATTTATTCCTGATAAACTTGCAACTTTTTTTTTCTACTTTTCTAATTACTGCCATCTATAACATGGTAGAAATTTTCCCTTCTTAAAATTTACAACCCTAGGATATTTCTTGCTGATGATACCCTTTTCCCTGCAGTTAAGAAGAAGAATTAAAGACTTACATCCAGCTGAACACAAATGAGTCATATACATCCCTGTCAGAGTCTGTCTAAAGAGTGATTTGTGACTACCCTTTCTCCCTTCTCATTCAGGCAGAAATCATTAAAAAAGATTTAATCAAGAAAGAGTAATGCACTTGATAGAAGCTGGTCAGACAAATGAGAAAATCACTTTATTTGTGTAAAAGATATTGGATTTTTTTAGTTAGACCTTACGTTTTTTTACATAGTTAATATAAACTCAGTTGTCCATTTCAGCTGAACTCCTGTTTCCCAGCTATAAGTCAAATTGTAAGTCAGATGTAAGTCTGCTGCTTTTAGAGATCTCGGTATGCACATAATTATATATCAATGTGCAAGCATTTTAGATTAAAAATTCTGGGCTACTTTGTCCCTAGTATCAGAATATTTTATGTCCAACTTACTGCAAACTGCAAATCCAGAGGATCAGTCCTGGCTTTGAAATGTCAGGGTGCCTACAAAAGCTGCCACCACTCAGCCAGTTGTGACTTTTTAATGAAATTTTTCTGTGAATGAACCCAACACCTGACAGGGAGTACCTGCTTCAAGGAGATAATGCAGGTTGCTGGACCTGACTGTATCCTTGCATGAGGTACCAGCTGTGCTGCTTTTTTTAAGTCTAGAGATGCAAGCGTTGTCCTGGTGCACAAAGCCCACAGATGCTGCCCATGTAGCATCTGCTTTAAAGCAGAAGAAGGAGCCCAGCCTAGGAAATAAGCGGATTGGACATGCAATGTTGATACTACACCTTTCAGATAGGTCAGCCCTTGAGCAGAAAGGGCAGGTGGCCCAAACTGCACAGAATGACCACAAAGCTTTTGAGATGCCAAATGTTATTCAGAGGAGCCTGGCAGAGAAATTATAAATCTAATTTTATATTTAATAGAAATATGGACAGAAACTGGGACTTCATCCCAGAGGTGAAAAGCAAGTACTTTGAAAATTTACTCTGTTCACTATTACCATGCTAATGTATCTCAGAGCTTTATGGTCCTAAGCGTATTCAGTACTCTTACAGTACCCATCTCATTCTGCTTAGCCTAAGCACTCTCTATATAACTTTTTTGTTCTAATTAGGAAGTTTACTGGTCAATGAAGTATTCAGGAAGGAGCATTTCCTATGTGAGTGAGGAATAATTTGGCTGCTGAGAAATGCCATTTAAGAGACCCTCCCACTCCATTTGTTTTCAGGAACTGGGATGTACAAAGATCTTTGCTTCCACCTCATTTCTGCATTAGCAACATATGCCTGGTGTAATCTTTTAAGAACATCACAGAAAGTGATGTTTTTTGGGGGGGGGAAACAGAAAAAAGAGACTTTTTTTTTGGGCTAGTACCAAAAATTATGAAGTCAATTAAAAAAATACAATGGAATAACAGAAGCTGCAGTTGTATTTGAATTTTAGTCTCTAAAACTATAATAGTCAAATTGTTATCAGCAAAATCTTTGCATCCTCACAAAAGGAAATCTCATTAGAGTTAAATGTTTTTTATTACCATTGATCTGTGTAACCAAAACCTACATCAACTTATTTCCCACACTAATAAATTAAGATTGCCTCACTAGAATCCTGACTATTGCAAAAACAGGCACTAAAAGAAAGAGGTTTACTGAGAGGAAAGAAATCTCCATTTTAGCTACATATTCCTAGCCCTTTGGTCAGGATGAGATGACAGTTATCAGATTCCAAGATAAAGATATATGATCTTTAAAAATGGCATCCAAGTCATTATTCCTGAGACTGAACAGAGTAAGTGTGTTATTAATCCTGGGTTCTTAGGCCAACCTAATTGCTGTTGGGAAGTCAGTAATTATTTATGAAGCTTCTTTACCATGACTAACTAAAGGATTGAAATTATTTATCACACAGTTGCTCTGCAGAGTAAATTGAAAAATTATTTTTTTGCTAAAATATAGTATATGAGGGCATATTTACTTGGGGAGCTTCTGTTGCCATATAGTGCACGACAGCATATCGTATTCCATGTGCAGCACAACACCAACTAGCCCCTGCTAATATAAATTATCTCCTCTGAGTAACTAGGCAGAATAAGTATCTGTACAAAGCTGCTGGTATTTAGCAGTTCATAAATCATAGGATAATTTCATTTTAAATAAGAAAGAAAATAAATATTTCATTTGAGAAGTCAGAAAGTGACTTGGATTCGTTTGCCAGACAGAAAATCTTGGCAACTGTTCTGAATTCCCACCACTATCCTGGCTCCAGCACCATCTGCCTAAAGTCCCCAGCCTAGTGCTCCCCTTTGCTTTACGTTTGTGGGAGAGGCAAGGTCCAGCCATCAAGTGTCTCCCCAAGAATATTTGTATACAACAAAAACTGCTGAAGAAGTCACCATCACCTACTCTTGTGGTAGCAAGATCTTGACCAACATTGGAGCCAATTCCTACTGAGATGGGTGGATTTTCTATCTCTCTTTACTTCCCACCAGCAGCAGCTATACCAAAATTGAAGAATCTGTTAGTCTGACAAGTCTGCCATGTATAGGATTAAATTCCTAGCTCCTGAGCAGTATGAAGAATGAATTGCCTGTACTATTCACAAGTTCTCAGGCTAGGAAACTCTATGCTAGTCAGAATATAAAAAAAAATGTGAAATTCAGC
>NW_009953217.1:2326277-2334022 GCF_000747805.2 Chaetura pelagica
CACTGAAAACAACTCCTACACTTATTAATTGGAGCACATATAAGAAGTAAGGGAAACTCCAAACTGGCAAAGGCTGATGAAAAATGGAAAGGATTTTTTGGGCGGATGAATTTCATAGACTAACAAGAACCTGTAACAAGAATCTGCAACAATTCAGACAGTGAGGATGAGCCTTTTTTGTTGTTGTTGTTGTTTTGTTTTGTTTTGTTTTTGCAATCCCAATTTTATAGCTAATTCATAGAAGAGGAAATCATAGCAGAAAATGGAATGAGTTCAAATTACTGTCATTTCTGAAGGAGGTCAAAATAGCTGCACTGTTATTGCTTACCCACCTGGATGTCCTCAGGCCCAGGAGATAGATGATGGAGGGCATGGCTGTACTACAGGTACCTGTAACAGAATTATTTGCTTGGTCCTGTCTTGATCTTTTGTTAAAAACATTAAAATTTTCTAATTACAAAAGAACAGCCTGGAGACTATATAGACATGAAGCACAGCAAAACCCATGATGACCCTAGATGGAATGTCCAGCATAATGTGTAAATTATTAGTAATAAAGACATTACAAATATAGTGAGCACCTATGAATAACTGGCTACGTGAAGTATAACGCGCTACAGGCTTTGAAGATAAAGACAAGCTTTATCAGCCCTAAGACCTTAGCAGTGATTTTCAAGAGCTGAAAACAGTCCTTCTAAAACCTCTGCAAGCTTGTAGTTTCAGAGACTCCCTGCCATCCTGCTTTTCAAACAAGAAGCTTAATCCAGTAAAAAGAGCCCAGGAACTCCTGAGAAGAGTCTGCTAGAATCCAGAACTGCTGCAGGAACTAAGGCCTGTCATTTGTCTTGACTTTGCTACTCATTGCAAAGAATTTGGAGGCATCAGTTATGCTCTGCAATCATGGAAGCTATTTTCCAGCCAGGATTTAGGAATCCAGCAGCATCTTGCAGAAGCCAAATTGGCATAGCTCTTGGGAAGTCTTCCTGAAGGCTATCTACATGAAGAGGGGAGGGAGAGAATCTGCAGAATATCATCTGGATCTCATTAAGGATTTTAGATGTGGCAATACATGAATAATTGCCACTACAGAACCTTGTAAATGAATAATTCTGCTTTGTGCAAAATCCTCTGTGTGTCTGTTAAACATTTAAACACTATGTACTTTTCATTTACATTTAAATGAAACTGGAGTCATTCAGTTCAGAGGCAAACATCCATGAAAGTTGTTGAAAGAGTTTGCAGTACTTCCAAATTTAAGGTAATAATAGTATTGTCTAGCAGAAGTACTACATGTTCCTGGAAATGGCAACAGACTGTGATTTCTTTAGTGATCTAATTGGTGTGCCATTGCCTCTATTATTTAATTTTGCTCAGTATGATCATAACCAGATGCTGGGTTTTCAGAATAGGAAAATGATGCATTAGATGTGTGAAAGTGAAGGTTTGGAAACATAATAAAAGCAATTCCCTCAGGAACTGGTGAGTACTCAGACCAGATAAGTTGAAGTTAAATGACACATGTAAAACTGTTGTCCTTAAGATAGCATGCAAGCCTTGGGAACCAGACTACAGCCCAGTCAAAACTGATTTGGATTTAAGTTTCATTTAAAAACTGGAAATTCAAGAGCTGAAAGATATGAAAAAAATATCTTGGTTATGTTCAAAGCAACAAGGTCTGAATGGTTTTACAGTGAGAATAATGTGAAATAATACTATGGTGTCACACAGAAAAGTTCTCAAATGCAGCAGAAGATTGAACCTACTCACAGAAATACATTTGGCACTAACTGAGAGTAAAGCAGCAGGTGAACCCCTGGATCTGTTACTGTCTGTATCCTGCTACAAAGAGCAACACATCCATGGATCCAAGACAGGTTGCCTCTCTTAACTACTAGTGCTGTTCCCGGACTCTTGTGAGGTCACCAACAAATGCCATGGACTTCTGGAAATTTCCTACTTCTATTTTTATTTAAATTCTTACATATGCATTCACTTCATGGCTTCATTAGCTCAAAGAGACAAAGATCCTTCCAAAGTATGTAACATCAATGTCTATCTGCAATTCTGAGCAGGAGCTATAACCCAAGGGCTGTGTGGCTGGGAGGGACACGCAGCTTCTCTGTCATTATCTGGCCCTGAACCAAACTGTTGCTTTTCAGCTACCAGGAAGCAAGAGAAATCACTCTGGGGACATGTATAGCACCCAGTCCAGATTTCCCACATACTTGGCTTCAGGACTGTGCCTAAATGCAGAGTAATAGCTAAATTCAGGAAGCAGATCAAGAGGGAAGAGGAAGATGTATACAATTACATGTAATTTAATAAGCATCTCTGGCTGTAAATCTAATCAAAACAATTATAAATAGTGGTGAATATGCATAGCAAATACCAGAGTGATCAAATGCACAGAGTGATGCCATATGCTGCCTGCTGCTGAGTGCAAAGGGCTGCAGCCAAACTGGCTGCTCTGATCAGTGGCTCTGCTTTTACCTTGTAACTCAAGGTCTTAACCTGCACTGAAGTATCTCACATTAGATCGGATAATGTAGTTAATTAATTTAATTGACATTTTATTTTAATTTCCTTGCTACAAGATCAGCTCCTATTGTTCCTCTGTCCCTCTGTGCCATCTGCAAGTACAAAGTACAAAATTTTATCCTGTCTTAATTTTAATTATTATAACAAGCCAGTTCCTGGCAAAATTTCAGATCTTTGCAGAAGGCCAGAACAACACTTATGTCCAAGTTAAATCCCACTTAAACTTGGTGATTTTTTGAATCGGGTATAAGTGTGGCACAATCAGAGCAGCTATTCAATGCGTGGGACTCTACACTGCTCCCCAAATATTCTATATCTTATAGAATGGATCAATTTTCACACCTAAGGTACATGCTCTCACATTAAAACTTAAAAAAACAACAGTTCTTGAATAAGCATAACAATTCTGGCTGCTCAGTTACACTGTAATCACACACAACACAGGATAAATACCTAATGAGGATATGCAGATCCAGGGAAGCTGGCTGAGCACTGCTCTGGTTATTAGCTGCTGCTGGTAACCTCTGCAATATGATCAAAACTGATAACTGCTGCAGATCAGCTATTAAGGCATCTATTTCATAGGATGGCATTGGAGTGCTCATATTGTGTTTTTTATTGATTTTCTAATGGGAATTTTTAATAATTCCAGGTGTGGTTCTGATGTGTTGACTGTTGTAATCTTGGAAGCTTAGAGCAGCTCAGCATCATCTTTCAAGCCCCACATCCTTCATGTAACATTGATGCTCCTCAGCTTGAGTGACAGCATATTCACTTAGAAAAAATCTCCCGGTGCCATGACTGTTCCCAGCAGCTTGCAAGACAATATGTATATTACAAGGTTATTTATTTATTTATTTATTTATTTAATTATTTTATTTTTTGCTTCTTCCCAACTCAGTGAGCCAGCAAACTGAACTTGTTCACAAAGAAAGCAGTGTTTTGTGGCTTACCTGTGAAGTTTAAACCGATGTAGCTAAAGTGCTGCCAAAAGCTGTACGGATAGGCTAGTATTGGTGTAATTGGATTATTTTGAATATTAAACCTGTTTCTATTCACTGAAAGCAAACCCTGAGATTGCCTCTTCTCAGGTAACTAACTGGCTAACAAACCCTTTGAGCTATCTGAAGTCTTCCCATCAGAGCAGAAACCAAAGCTGCTCCAGTGCAATTTTCTCACCAGCTTTTAGATAACAGTCATGAGCAAACACACAAGTTACAGTCATAGTAATTCCTCAATTAACTCATCTCTCCTGCTTGTGGACTTACCCACAGGTAATATGCTTTCTTTCAGACAAATCTAGAGGTTTTACAATTTTTTTTAATTCAAGTCACATAAGGCAGAACAACCTGAGCAAGAAATTAATCTAATCGTAGATGAAGACTTGCAATGTGCTAGATCATGTAAATTGCTTAAATGACTATGATGACCAAATAAATCTATACACAATTAAAGCACACCTTCAGACAGCTCACTGAGGGCTATCATCATATACTGAGTTATTCAATAAGTTCCAGGCTGATCTGTTCAAAACTTTCTACAAAGAACATTACCCTGTTATCTAAGCCACATTCTTTTAGTTATCAGTCCTGAAGTTCCTTTTTTTTCCAACTTTAATTCTCAATATTATATAAGGGTTATCCTCTTTCTCTCCCTCTGCAATTATAGTGTAATAAAATGTATTTTATTTGATCAATATCAAGAAACACACTGTACTATGTACTGTATAACAGGAAAGAATGTTATTCCTAAATACAAATTCATTTTGTGTCTGTGATGATAAGACAAACCTATGCATTTCTTAGTTTCAAAACACAACTAACCTTTTGCACGTGTAGGTACCTATGCAACCAAATGCACATTTTAGCCTAAATAATCAGGAAGTCACTGTATTTCCAGGCATATCAGGAAAGTCTGTGAGCAGATAAGAGCAGGACTTACTCACAGGAGCCCTGAAAAAGTTAGTAGGACAAAAAAATCACACAATACGTAACCATCACAGTAGGTTACCTCTAAATTGTCTGAAAATCTAGTGCATAATACTGTCACAGGATGGAGAATTAAACCAGTCTGAGCTTCAGCCTGAATTCCTGATGGAGGCAGTTTTCTATACCTGCTTGAGGAGAACATTTGGCACAGGGTATCATATAGACAATGTAGAAAGAAGCCATATAACCTTGGCTTATGACTTTCATATGTAAATGAAATGAGAGCAGAATTGTTTCTGATCACACTTCAGGAACTTGATGCAATCAACAGTATTTCTTTCTTGCAGAGTCTCAAAAAAAAAAAGAAAAAAAAATAAAAGAAAACCTGATGATACCTCACAGGACACCCTCATTTGGTTCATTCTTGGCTTCCCCATGAAGAGCTAAAAGGCTTCACCTAAATGACACTTCCTGATCAGGTGTTGGTGATTGCATTTTGATGGAGGAGAGGCAAAGGACACAGAGATATGCACAGGACAGAGAGGACAGATAGCTGGATGTTGCACAAGGGAGGGAAAGGGCTTACTTAGAAGCATGGATGTATATTTGGCAGCAAACCCAATTCTCTGCAAGCTAATATGGTGATGAAAACCACAATACTAAACACTCACCATTGTATCATAATTTAAGTAGCAAAATATTATTTCTGTAAGTTGTCTGGCATTAAGAAGTTTTTTCTCTGTGAAATATGAGTTTTGTCCAAGAGAAACCATCTGGGAAAAAAACACAGCAAGACAATTTTCCCATGGACAAAAAGACAAAGTATTTATGTTTCAGATCTGGCAATTTCATTCTCCCACCTCCAACTATCCATAATTCTTCCCCCACCCTTCTAGATGAATGGAAGCTTTTGATTTTACGAAGATTTATTTTTCCATTCGGTCTCTAGAAAGGCACCTGTAGCCCTGCCAAACAACTCCAGACCTCACTAATCAGTGCTTTTGTTTTCTTTCCAGCAAATTTAATAGTCAGGTCGAAGGGAGAGTCAGAGAGACTGATGACCTCCGTTTAATGACAAATAGGAACAACAATGGGAGTATCAGTGGAGGCAGCTCCTCACCGATTAAGCAACATGCTCTAAGCCCAGCTGAGATAGCTCATATGTAAGAGTAAGAGATGAATTTAGCTTTCATGTCCATTTTGGTATGTCTACCTAGCCTAAAAGCACAGGCTCCAATTAGTGACATCAATCATCTATCCCACTACGATTATTTCACAACAGCCCTCTCACTTTTGATAAACCATTGAACATTCCCAGCTGGTAGCAAATAGATTGTCCTTTTCACATTTGGAATATGACTTCAAAATAGTATGTGTTTTAGGCAAGAAGTCATTTTGACAGATATATTTGATAAGTGACCTGGAGAAAGAAAAAGGTTTCACTGTTGACAATAAAGTGGTGAACCTATGAATTAAAATGAGTTTTGATGGATATAATAATTCTATATGAAACAAAGGTGCATAATGAGAAATGATCAGAATAGAGTGAACACTAACTGATAAAGATGAAAGGCTACTGTAGTGATGGGCTAAATCAACTAGAGATAGCTGATCCCAAAGGACTGGGGGGCTTTTCTTCATCAATATGGTTTTGAATAATTTTGGAGAAAAGAGCACTAAAGATTAAAAAAAAAATTCTTACATATTCCTCAGATTTTTTCTAAAAGCCTGACACTTGGGCTTCAAGTATTTGTGTTTATTAAGGCCACTTAAAATCATATTCTTCAATTATATTTACAATTCAGTATCTTTTCCCTTTTCTTCCCTTTCTTTCATTCCAAAATACAACAAAAGCTGTAGGGAACATATGTTGTCCAATGAGGTGAAACATTTATATTCACTAATAAATTCTATATAATTTATCACACTCCAATATTATTGTCATTAAGTTAAAAATTTGCAAGACAAAGCCCTTAGTTCACACTCAATCTGATTTGCACCAGAGGAAATCTTGAATAACCTCTCTTACAATGCATCCATCTGAAAGATGTTATTCAGTGAAGATGTAATTTTATTTTTTTTTTAACTTAGGACAATCAGTATACCATCAGCAAAGTAGTTACTCCACAGTACTTCCTCTCTGAACACAAAATATGCAAAGTGCACAGTAAGAGAGCCCCTACTGGAAGCTAATGAGCTTACTTGTTTCTGTACATTCATACCATCACTTTTTTTGTAGACCAGCCAGGAGAAACACTTCGTGATATGGGCTTATAATAAAACGCCCTGGTGTGTATTACTGAAAACCTAAGGAATGTGAAATCGTAACTGTGCAGATTATCTAAAGAAATGAGCACAACCTGTTTCAGAAAAGCAGTGGGATGTGTTCTCTCCAAATCTTCTAGTTTATTCTAAAATATTCCTCTGAACTCTCTAATTTTGAGGCAAGTGGCTACACTGGCTGAGAAACAACATTGCTCTCCTGCCCCTTCCCCACATGCACCTGCAGGCAGATTCGTGCCTGCCAGCACATTCATCTCAGGGACAAAGCTCCTCTGCTCAATGAAGGGGTAGGCACGTCTTCTTTGGTTTTGCACTAAAAACAAATTGCCTTATCTCCTGGGAATTTATTGATCTATTTTTCAAATAATGCAGCCTGACATTCAGAATTTGAAAATAGTCTAAATGCATAAATTCCCTTTGGCTTTCTTGTTCTACTTCTCCGATAACTACAAACATGAATAAGGTGCACTCTGATTCTGTGATTCACTCTCATAAGCTCCTGGAGTATAAGACCAAACTAATGGAACTCTGGAAAACAGCTGTCAGGCCTCACAAAGGGAAGCTTTGCTGGACCTTGGCTGAAAGTCCAGCATTTGGCTGCTGCAAGATGCTATGGGGAATGCCAGACAAGGTCCCTTCTGCCTACTCAGTCTTAACCTTCAGGTCTCCTGCACAGTGTTGAATCTGCACTCCTCCCTTAACGACAAAAGAGGTCGTAATCATGTTGGAAAGGGAAGACTGGGAAAGCCCATTATAAAGAACAAACCACCATTCACTGCTGCACATCATCTCTTGGTAACTAATGCAAATGAGTCCCCAAAGGTTTATCTACTGAACCAGACAGCTGTGCAGAAAAAAGGAATGGCAGCTTACAGCTTCTGCCCGCAGGTGATGGTAAAAATGAGTTGCTTTTCATAATTATTATAGTGCAGATTTTAAAAAGAGGAAAAGAAAATTATTCTTTGCTATGGTTTAAAACCAGAGATTTTAAACTCT
>NW_009953217.1:2334182-2339890 GCF_000747805.2 Chaetura pelagica
TTTCCCATTGTGATGATTGGCATTGAGCCAGACTAAGCAGAAGTTGTACCTAATTAATCTTTAATGCTAGTCTCTAACAATGGATTTTCTTTTTTAAAAAAGAGGGTCATCAAAATGTAGTTCATCAAACCAATGTAATTAAAAAATGGCAAAATATTATAAACCATTATGCACAAAGTGATTAGAACTCTATGCACGTTACACAGCTCCTTGATGGTGCAAAAGGCATGCAAACAGCATGATGTAATTGAATTATATGCCATAAGACTTTGTGAACCTCAAACAAAACTCTTTGCTTTAGCCATTTTCCATCCCCAAAACAATTTGGAAGGAGAGAGATGAGGAGAAAGCCTTTGCTCTTTGTGTATCCAACTCTACTCACTATTAGTCAGGGCACTTCAGCTTAGTGGACTAAATGTACATCACTTCCAGAGTCGCAGCTTCACTGCTTGGTGTAGAGAAGATGCAGCTGTTAGTCCTCCTATGTGTACTAAGTTTCTAAGGCTGGAAAAGTCATGTCTTGCTAGAAATAAACTTGGCAACACTAATCTTAGTGAAATACATAAGGACTGAAAACTAAAGACTTGCATATGTCATTGCTTTAACAAAAATATACTGGCTAATGCACTGCAAGTATTTCTCAGCTGAAGTTTCACTGGGCTTTTTTCCTTATGAATTTTCTACACAAATTCCCACCTCTCCAACCCTATTCTTTGCAGGAACCAGGCAAGATTAATAGCTTAATGAATGGCCTCCAACATATCTGTGTCAAACAATTTAGAAAGCTTCTAGACTTGTACAGAACCAAAAACCACACAACCAATACACAGTGTCTAAGCAAAAACTATTATTTGACACAAATATTTAATATTCTTAACACATCAGTGGTATTTAACAGTATTCAATATTTACTTTTTTTTTTTCTCTCTTCAAGTCTTGGCTTCAGCAAATGCTAGAAGCCAGCTGTGCATCATCACTAGATCAAATTATTCTACTGAGTAAACACTGGGTCAACCCATTTTCCCAACACATCAACAGAAATTATTTGCATCTCTTTCAGAGTGTACCAGGCTGATTCTAAAGCAACTCTAGTCATGGCAATGATGCTCCAACTGTATCTTATCTTTTGTTTTATATTTTTAGCAGCAGTTTGACTGAAAATGTGAAACATTCCCAAGGCGACTTTGAATACTTCTGACCTTATTTCAACAAACTTAATTAAAACCAGAAAGCAAACTGTTACTTATTTCCATACTGGCTTTTGCTCTTGACATGTACTAACTTTAAGACAAAAGGAAGTTGATACTTTAGCAGTCATAAATCCTAACTCACTTCATCAACAAGTGCTTCAAAGTTCAGCAGCTGATTTGAAGGTAGATTCTGAATGAGTGATAAAGGCTGTGGTACCATTTGCATTTTAACAACAGTTTTGTCTATTGATTTTTAATGTGTGTTGTGAGAATTCCTTCCCTGAACCCCCTCTGTAACTAGTTTTCCTCCTCTTTTCCCCAGTGGTTTCCATGTGGTTCTATTGTGAGTCTCTTGACTTTACTAGCAGAAGAAACTCGGGCTTTTAGCAATACAATGGTAATTTTAGAAGTCCCAATCTCTGAACACAGCAGGTGGTAAATAATTTTTGAGTGTTTAAGTAAGAAGTATTGCTCATTAAAACTAAGGGGGAAACCCTAAGGAAACCTGAAGGTGTTTTTGAATAGGAGTTTTTGCGGATGGATGTTTCCAAGACAGATGTCCAAATCTGGCACACTGAAGTATACAGGTGGCAAGCAGAGGCCTCAGGTGCAGGGAATTATGTCTTTGCTAAGCACTGCTGGACACAGAATTATGGCCTTTATAACATAAGTAATGTCTTCTCAAAACAGGCTGAGGAAACCAGATCTACTTACTACTTATCTTCGGAGGTCCCTTCCAACCCCTAATATTCTGTGATTACTGGAGGAGTAATTGGCTTATATTATAAAGAAAAACAAAACACAAACAAAGCAATGCATTTGAAATGTAATTTCAGCTACACTCTAGCTCTTGCCTTGGGGGAAGAAAATTCTAAGACTTACACATAATTTTCCCTTATTCTGAAGAATGCTTCCTTTTGGTTTCAGAATTTTTTGCAGCCCACATCAAGATGGTAGGCTTTCGGTTTTCTTGCTAAAATGTAGTTGCACTAGAAATAGCCAGGGACCTGTTCTAGTAGAAATAAATGGCTGGGAAGTTCCTTTACTTTCCTGTATTTTCAGTTTATTATTCAGCTTTATAGGCATTTAATTTTGACTGTTGCTTAATCAGCTAATTGGCACTTTTCATTCTTTCCAGCCTTTTGAACTGATCTTAAACTTTTAAAAAATGTGTTAAAATCTGGATAATCCATTATGAGCCTGGCTAAGTTGAATCTTTAAGCTCTTGTGGACATACCTGGCTACATAACCATAAAAATTTCATTCAAGGAAGACAGAAGGAATTCTGTTGTTGCAGTTCCTGGTGTATGAATGACACAATGACATCAGAAGCAATATCTTCAGCATAGGAAAAAGGAGGGGAAAAAGCTTTGTAATTCCAAATGCAAGTAAGATAACCAGGTAACATTCTGTCCTTGTCAATACTATTGCTCGGTATTTGGCAAGCCAAGTGCATAATTAGCTGAGAAAACAGAGTGTTTAGCCACAGGGTACTGCATTTTCATGGGATTTTCAGGAATTTATCTCATAATATATTTGAATTATGATGGAATAGGAATTTAAACTGCAAAAGGGATTCCTGAACAAGCCCATGATGATACGCCTGTTTGGGACACTGACCCCCTTGTGAAGCAGGGCATGGAAGCATGTATCTGAATTTAAATGTCTGCCATACAGAAATCAGAATCTGAGTTTATATCTGAGATTCCCCTTATAGTCAAGGGAATGAAACCAGCATTTGTCATCTCAGCCTCACAAGGACCTCTAAGGTGTACCAGGGGAATCCTGCACTAGGAATGCCTCTCTCTTGCCTTCTTGGGTGACCAGTTCAGATCCAAACACCTGCACTGCCACATATTTATTATTAGGTGACTTGAGACCTGCCAGGGAGCCTGTAGATGAAATTATTCAGGAACAGTTGTCTCTTGATAAAAATGCTAAAGGCAGACAAGCCCTGAGTCAGGGAGCAATTAGAAGTCTGCTCCAAGTTTTTTATTATTTATATTTAGACTCTCACAACACTCTGGGAGCTTTAAGGTATGTCCTTGCACCCACAGTACCACAAAACCATCCTCTGATGAAAACATTGAAAATGTTCATGCCTATTATGATTTACATGACTGCAAACCAGAGAAAAAAGCCTGGGACTAAGATCATCTTTCTGTAGTGGGTTAGATGTGGCCTCTCCTAAGCTCATTTTAGGCAGAATGGGAGAACTGCTCAAATAATTTATTTCTAAATGAGGTCTTCCAGCATATAATATATTTTTAGAAGTACAGGCAAATTTCTCACCTTTACCCATTTGGGACTAAACTGTTTATTACTTCCTTAGAGACACTTAAAACATAGCTGTCTTTTACACAAAATCCCTTTCTCACTACTTTGGAAGTTTCAGAGGATCAGAAAAAAAAAGCAACAAATAATTTACTTCCAATTTAATGTTCCTTTAAATGACCAGAAAAGAGTTCCAGTGCAAATTACAGTCAGATCTATTGCTAATACCCAGAAGCACATCATGAAAGACGACATAGCTAAGATTAAATATAATAATGATAATAAAAATCAGCTGTGGAGAAGAAACCATCTAAGGCTGTTATTCAGTGGCTGGCACAGAAAATATATTTCCTACCTGAGACTAATCATGAGTCATCTAAACAACCTGAAACACATATAGAAGGGATATTGAAAAAAGAAATTAGAATCCAAAAATAAATGGAGATGATGATTTCAGGCAGGTAAATACTTCAGTAGATTACTGGAAAAGAGGGTATTTGTATCAATCTTATCTCCAAAGCCGAGAAATTAAAAGTACATTTGGCAATCTCCTGGTGTTATCAGGATAAAAATTAATATGAAATGACAGACAGGATTCAAAAGAGACTTGGGGTTTTGGTGCTGTGGTGTTTTTGTGGTGTTTTTTTCAGATATAAGGGGTCTGAAAATAAACAATAATTTATCAGTGTTTGAGAACATGGACTAGCAGAAAGGTGAAATTACAAAAAAGAAGTTAGGTGTCCATGAAAAAAGCATCTATATGGAGGCTTTGTTTCACAAAGTTTCAGAAATTAAGATGAAGTCATGGGATGCAGGGCCATAGCATTCTGGGTGCTTTGAAGCAATATACATTTTAGGTCAGATTCCTCCAGAGACAAGAGCAAAAGGCATCTTCAAAAATCAGAAAGGGCATCTCAGAAATACAGACTAAAGAAATCACATTTACTAGACAAAAAAAAATAAATATATATATATATAAAAATCTATAGGTAAAAAGAAGAGACAATTGGGGAATATTAATATGTCCACACTACATACAGCCTACATGACTGTGCCAGGGGAGGGAAAGCAAAGCTAATGGCCAATGAAAACCAGATGTAGATTCAAGTGTGACAAATTGCAGGAGGTATAGCCAGAAGATTCTGATTTAACCCACCAGATAGGAAAGGGATGTCAATAAATTCCAAAGCCAAATCTGAGTCCAGACCTTCAATATCTCAGTCTTCTTTCTCATTGCTCTGGGTTCATGACATTTCTTATGTTGAAGAAAATAAGAACAGATTCCTGATTACAAGAAAATGAATAAAGATAATGAGAATAAATGATATCCAAGAGAACAGAGCTGCTCTTCTGAGACTGCAGAACATTTACATTCAGAGAAGAAAGGGATTCCCAGATGGGGAATATCAAGGGAAACTGCTTCGTAGAAAAAAAGAGGATGAACAATGTCTCAATGTTTTTTTCTAAATGTACAATGACAATTAGATCAGGAAGCAGTATGGTACATGGTATGACAGATTTACTAACATCTATGACAGATCCATTAAAATATGCTCATTGGTGTGATACTGCAACAGGACAGCACCCTCCCAGCACAGACTCATGCTGTGAGTGGTCCTCTCAGGCTCTCTGGTTGGCAGTGGGACAACTGACATGTGTGCTCAGTGTAAGCAAAGTCCTCCTGCAGCAAGCCAAGGTGCTGCAGTGCAGACAGCTATTGGACACTGTGAGGCCCTGCAGGATCCCACAAGGAGGAATGGTGGCTTCATCCAGCTGTCACATTAGGAGAGCTATAAGAGGAAATAAGAGATGAATGTCTAGGAAAGGCAATGGGCCTCTGTGCCTTGAAGCCTTCTGCTTCAGAGTGATAAATTTAGGAAAAATTTAACTTAATCTAACTTAAGATACTGGGCTCAATAAAAGTGTAATGGAGTGAAATTCTACAGCCTGGTTTGCAGTGGCTGAGGCCATAGGATCTCATGCTCCCTTCAGGCCTAAAAAATCCAAGGCAATAGTGAGTTCAGCACAAAGGTGACAATGGCAGAGAAAGTCTCAAATGAAGGGATTTTATCAATGAGAGTTGATGCTGGAAACATATTACTTAATGATCTTAGGTAGGAAACAAGTAAAATGGGGAGAGGTTGGAAATCAAGAGACAGCAGAGAAAGACCAACCTGCTTTTTCTTGAATTATATTAGGTGGGTCAAAGAGATCTTCACAATACAGGTCAGACAGAATCAAGAA
>NW_009953217.1:2340285-2354573 GCF_000747805.2 Chaetura pelagica
GCTTGCCTGCCCGCCGCCGCTGCTGCCAAAAGTCCCAGCGCCGCTTAAACCGCCGCGTTTCCAGCGTCTGCACACCTACGGTCCCGGAGCCGCGCACCGACTGTCGCCGCTTTGTGGTGGGGGGGGCGGCCTGCGCTTGGAAGTGCCTGCAGCCTCTTTGCTACCAGCTCATCGAACCTGCACTGCCGCGTGGTGAGACAATTCCGGCTACCCCAGCTTATAGGGGAAAATATAATCCAGCCATTCGGGCAAATCCCTCCCCTCTACTTCCCTCACGTGAATAAGATGTGTAACTAAGGTGTACCCATATATGTTTAATGTGTTGTAATCACTCCTTTTGAACCTCCTGCCCCAAATTGCTTTGTTTTCCCCACAATAAACCTTGCTGTTGTTAGAAATTTAGTAAGCACTGAGCGAGTTATTCACTCAAAAAAGTCAGGACATAAGTTCCTGTATCCTCTGTGTGAGGCGATACCCACGTGTGGATCTCTCAGCAAATCCTGATAAGTTAATACACTCCAATAAGGAGATATAATAGGTCACGGATCGTGACAGGGACCAAAATATTTTTTATTTTCTTTTATCAGTTTTCAATTTTTGCAAGACAATTTTTGAATGAGTATTTCTGATTTAGTCAAGTAGGTCACTTCATAGGAGTATGGCCAAATTTGCAAACCTCTGGATACCTAAAGGTGAACCTAAATGTCTGGCTGAGTTTACAGAAGCTCCTAAGCAAGTCAGGTAGACAGAATATCAATGAGGAGTTAGACACCTGCTAACACACTTTGGCACTTGTCAAATGCCAGTGAGTGCCTGTCTGAGCCTTCAGTGCTTAAATATTCTGCAAATCTGGCCCCTGACAACTCCTGGCAACTCCAGCCAGTGATGAGCCAGCAGGAGGGAAAAGCCAAAAGACTATATTCTACAACCTTACAGTACACAGAATTTTGCCAACAGCTCCGGATGCTTTATATTATTTTGAGCTACCCCAAATGCACAACTGCTCTGTGTAGCAGTAGGAGCCAGAAACAGTCCAGCAGGTAAATCTCATTCATTTTAAAATAAAATTAAAAAAATAAAAATAAAATGAATAAATAAAATAAAATATAATAAAACCTCATGATGGTAAAATGAGTTGTATGATGTCCCTGCAAGGTATTCAGCAATATAGACCCCAGCAATTCATCATCTGGAACAACATATATGCTTTTGCAAAAGACAAGTGAGTCTTGGAGAAAGAAATAGAAAACAGTGACATTAATGCAACAAAAAAATGATCTGTCTATTTAGACATGTACATATACTGCTCATATTCCAGATAAATGTATTTAAATACAGCTATGTTGTGATAGTTCCCAGCTAGAGCTCAAGTCAAAATCATTAAAAGCTATGATAATTTGTATTTTTAACTAATAAAATATAAACTCAGATATATCCTTATACACATTAAGATTCTATTATATCTGTACAGATTATATATCTCTACCTGTGAGATATAGTGATAATTACTAGCAAATTGGGAAAAAGGGTAGCAAACATCCTAAAATGCAGCAGTTCTAATAAACTGCAAAATCCATGCACTCGAGATATCTTTGAGGAACAAAATGTGCTTCTTGTACTAGTGATATTTTCTCTGTAAAGTTAATGTAGTTGCTATTATTCATTAAAGCAAAGATTAAACTGCCAGATCATTGCATGCTATTAAGTAAAAAAAAAAAAAAAAAAAAAATATTCAAGAAAAGTAATTAACTATTTTGACAGTAACCAGATATAATTGATGGCTATCTGAAGTGAGTTTCCAAAGAATAGTACAGAGATTGTTGACAGCAGGACAAGAAATTCTGTGAGAATGAATGTGTCAAATAACATTTGAAGCTTGTTAGAAGTATGTATAAAACATTAAAAAGTATATCTATTTATAGGTAACTCTTGCCCAACTGACAAAAAGAACAGGGTGAAACTTTTTGCAAAAGACTTTATGGAGTACTTGTAAAAAACAATGATGCCTACAGCAATGCCTAGTAGGCATTTTTCTCAGCTACTGTATTCAGACAAAAAAAAATTATGATGTGACTGTTCCACAGTCAGAAGAAAAGGTTAAGACAATTCACTGGGGGGTGATTGGATGTGGCAGTGCCAGTACTTACTTACTGGGGAGAGAAAAGAAATAAGCCCTTCTGATTTTGTTTTAGACCTGAAGCCTCCGTGACACCAGAGACTAATTGCTCTTTTGCTATTTTCAATGAAGTAGACAAATGTAGATAGACCATGTAAGCAGTTAACACTATGATTTACAGTACAGGTAGGTGTTAATCACACATTTAACTACGGACATGAAAAACCCATACAAGTCACCACCAATTCTACTGCTTTTTCCTGTTTATACTGTATAAATATAAGTAAAATTACAAAAGTTGTGTGAGTAGCTGTCACTAGCTAATAAGGAGAAGCCAGGATTCAGGCTCCTTACTATCAAGTGTATCATGAGTAAATTATTATAACTGTGACAATGACAGACAATTAGCAATGCTATTACATGCGTGGATGATTTTCTTGTAGAAATCCATTTAGGTGAAGCATTTCTTTATTTCAAGTTTTGATACTGAATGTGTACATGTCAGCAAAGAGCCAACGGCAGGATGCAAATAATGAGTCTGTGTCTTAAAGCATGGTGCATTAATAGAGGAAATTGCGCAAGATAGTTGAAGCCAATGGCCTTACACATCTGATTAAAAATGAATGTATGGGCCTTGGAGCTGCATTTTATAGCAGCAACTCAGTTCCAGCAAAAATCTTCTGCTCTTTTGTTGCCAAACTTTTTACCAGCTTGCACGGCTGAAGTAATAAGCAGCACAGATACTGTTATGTATTTAGGCTTTTCAACTCCACTTCCATGACATATGATTTTAATATTTCTTTGAAGTACTAAATTCCTCTTGCACCTTTTTTCAACAGCAAAATAATCCATCTCAGACCTATTCATCTCTCTGACTATTCTTTTTGTCAGGTGTTTGTACATCTTTACATTTTGTAGGAGTGCCACATGAAAGAATAAACTTAATAAAAGAGAACATTAATAAGTACTCTTGTGTGCCTGGCTTTTTCAGCTTCTCTAATCCACACTTTGTTCCCTCTTGTAAGCAAGACAACACTTGCCCACAGAAACTATTCAATTTAATATCATATAGGTTGTATTTGGAGTTGAAGCTTTCCTCAGCTTCTGCCTCCCTTAACTTACTGGAAGCTAATTTCTCTCCTTGTAGGAATTCTCTGAAGGGCTCAATCTATAACAAGGCCTCTGAGATACCCCCTGACCCTCTGCCACCCCAGGTGCCATTTCAGTGAGGGGCCTGGAGCTCACACAGGGCTTCCATCACACACTTGGCTGTGCTGTTGGCATCAAAGGCCTCACTTCTTAAATGCTTCACTGGCCTCAGTGAAGCTAAAAAACATTTAGAGTTGAAAGAAAAGTCTTAAAAACCATCTTTACATTGCAAAGGTTTTCAAAGGCTTCTGCACCCTCGTAATGGCACTTCGATTCTGAATGCCTTTAAATGAAGTGCCATGATTGCAGGCTGTTGATTAACCAAAGAGCTGGAGGTGATGTTTAGTGTTTAGTCTGGAAACCAGTGTTTAGTCTGGAAACTGGAGCCTTCCCCTCGTCCCGCTTTTCGAGCAGCTATTTTCCACTCTCCCTTCACAGCACACAGACGTTCCCTGCTGCTCTCTGTAAGACAAAGGAAAGAAGCTCTAACCTGAATTTAAAGGATGAACTGAAAATGAAGAATAAATCACATGAAGCAGAGAAGCAGCCAACATCTTTTTCAACACCAAAGGTGGCATCTCAGCCCCACTGAAGTTTCCAGCAAAACTCTCCTTGATTTCAAGAGGATTAAACTCATCATGGAGGCACATCCTTCGTTGTCTGGCACTTACTTTGCCATATGGAAGAAGACCTGAAGCTGCACAAAAAGAGAAAGCTCCAGCCCACACCTACAGAGACCTGTTTTCCCAGCTTACGGGACTATGACCAGTGCTCTAAGGATCCTCGGCTTCACCGGTGATTAGTTTTAAAATGTGCTCACAGAACATGTGAACGGGCCTCCTGCTCTGCGGTTCGAATTGAATTGAATTTCTCCACAAAGTGTTCTTAATGGTTTACACGAAGTGTTCCTCCTCAAAAAGGCACAGAAGAAATAAATGCAGAAAAGAAGACACAGAAGAAAGAAAAGAAAGAAGAAAAGCAGAAGAGACTTGGGGTTAGGGGAGAAGGACGGGGGGGCTTAAGGGGAAAGCAGAAGACTAAAGGGAAAGGGCGGTTAAAGGGCAAGGAAAAAATGAAACAATAAAAAAAAAGGGGGAAAAGAGAGAAAAAAAAAGAAAAATAAAAATGAGAGAAAAAGAAAAATATTAAAAAAAAAAAAAGTATGAAAAAATAAAAAAGAAAAAAAAAAAAGGAAAAAGAAAAAGAAAAAAAGAAAAAATTAAAAGGGAGGGAAAAAAATCACCTCCCCCCCAGTTTAAGAAAAAAAAAAGCAAATCTTTTAATGTTTTCCAGTCATACCCTTGATTCAATAGGCCACTATATTAAAGCAATGGTAACTAAAATGAACTTTTTGTGCAAAAAAATAAGAAAGTACAAAGCTCTCTGATACAAGTTTGTTAATCACCTAGAGAAAACAGATTTCCAAACCACCTATTGTACCTTTACATGAATAGCAACTCACTCTTTTTATGTAATTGAGACATGTATAAAGACTATCTGTTGTTCACCAGAGGGACTTGGCTAATTATTAGAAGTATTCAGGCTAGTAATACTAATGATGCAAACCTGCCTGGCACTGCAGTTGCTCCAGGCTATTTGACAACAAGCTACAGATGTTTTTTTGAATTGCTGGAGGAACACATTTCTTTGCATGCTCAATGTAATGAAGAGACAGGTCTTTTGTTACTGATCTTTGAAAAAGAATTTTAAATGAAAACAAGATTCTTCCATCTCTGCAGCCTGAATATCCTTCCCTCTCCAGGAGAGAGAAAAAGCTGAATTGATTCAGAAAGGGAGACATTTTTATGGGGAAAGGGACACTTTTACCTATCTTTTAGTACCAATTATTCATATCCAGCTGATTGTTATAGCTTTGGTTTCAAGAGGATGGATTATTACTAAATGATTTATACAGAAGCACAGTTAAAAATGAATACTCATTCTAAATTAAACTGAACAAGAAGGGTAGGCCTGTATCTTAGCACTACAGGGGACCTGAGATCACATCCCTGTTCTCCCACATACTGATCTGTGTAATGAATCAAAGTGTTCCCTATCTCACTGCACTGCGGTACGGGAAAAAAAATATTTTTTGCTTCTTACATAAAAAAAAAACGTTTTGGAATGGTGATATGCATATAGTTTCTAGCAGAGCTGGCCCCAGTCTTTGAAAAAAACCTTTGCCATCACAATACAACAAGTGATATCATGCAACAAACCTGAACAAGCTTGGAGATACCAAGAACACCTTACCAGAAATAAGTTTAGATATAGGTTCTGCAACAATGAAATTCCCTATGGAATCAGTGAGGAGAAAATAACATTGTGGCTATTGTAGCTAAGCTATTCTGCCATACGACAAATCAAAACGTGTATGAGCTTGGTCCCTAGAAATCTCTGTTACATTCACTGAGCCATTAAGTCTAAAAATTAAAAGCTGGTACCCAGAACATACAAACTGTATGCCTGTATTAATGGTGATTGCTAAAAAAAATTATTTTAATCAGTGTGCAAATACTGCTGAATTCCAGTAATGTGTCTGGTTTGCCTGGCTTTAGATTGGTGATTCTTCCACAGACAAAATGCTTTCCTCTGCCATCAGAAGATGGGAATAGGAAGCTCTGGTAATATTGACTTACTAGAACACTTGCTAATATTTTATTAGAAGCACTACAAACTGAAGTTTTATTTGCATTAAAATAAAGTATTACTAACATTGTACAAAGCTTAATTAAAAAAAAAAAAAAAAAAAAAAAAAAAGTAGTGGAGGAAACTGAAAACACAGCAAAGAAAATATATCTCAAAAGTGAAGGCTGAAGGAATGAGATGAGGATTGAAGGAAAAAATATTGGTGATTTTGGAGTACGTGACTTCTGGATTCAATATTTAATGAATGCACATTACTTCAAATTCAGGGGGAAAGTGGAATTTTGGTCAGCTGGGCACATTGCTCTATATAATTATGAGTCAGAATTCATCTCCTCTTGTTCAGAAAAATTCTATTATTGTAAATATGTTCTAGTGTTAAGTGTGTAAAGGTCTCTTTCCAATAGGTAACTCACAGTCTCAAGTGAAACCTCCAAATCAATTTCTTTGATAACTTGCCATATCCTTTCACAGTCAGACTAATAGTTCTGTTGGTCTCCCAAGGAATCAGAGGCTTCAGTGCAGTGTCCCTGCTCCCTCCAAACATACAGACAGACCTGTATTTCATCACACTACTAATCCCAGCATATGCAGAAGTCTGTGTAGAGCTGGGTTCTACATTTTACTCTTGTTAATATAAACTAAAATTAAAAAAAAAAAAAAAAATGGAAAAGAAAGGGAAAAAAAGGGGAAAAAGAAAAAAAAAGAAAAAAGAAAAAAGAGAAAAGAAAAAAGGGGGGGAAAAAATAATAAGAAAAAAAAAAAAGGAAGAAAAAAAAAGAAAAAAAGAAAAAACCCAAACATCTGACAAAAGCATAACTTTTCAGGTAAAGGGGTCTTTTTAGTGTCCTTGTTTCTTCTCCTCTCTGGACTTACCAAATAATTTTGTTTCATTCTTAACACAGCACAAGAGCCTGTGGCTCTAGCTCAAACTTTTAACAGTGACTATGAGTTGTTAGGCATAAATTTCTTTATAAATTCAGTTTCTTTTCTGGGATATGAAAATAGATAATCCTATGTTAGCCCATCTTTTCCCATAAAAATAATACACCAACAATACTGAGTTCATATTAGCTAAATTAGGCACAAATGTTGAGGAAAACTAAAGATAATTTAGCAGCACTTACAAATGTCTCAAAATATGGCATATTAAAAAAAAAAAAAAAAAGGAAAACCATTTTTACATCCCTAATACTACAACATACTGAAATGTGTATCTTTTCTGTTTCACCACTTGCTGAGACTGTTAATTACTTTTCATTACAATGGAAAAATATAAATTATGATCAATTCACACCTCATGTGAAAGATCTGAAGCAAAATTATCAGCTGGTATGACAGTCATCTCTAACTCTTCAGACAAAGAGAGCCTCAGCAGGATCTTAAGACAGTCTGTTACTTATTTAGGGTAACTAATGCTTTCCTGTTGTTGCTGCTGCCACAGCAGGCTGAATTAAATAATTCTACTGTGAGATCCAAGACTTGGTCTTATTCTCACAAAACAATGACTGTATCTTAGAAAATCTCCTGAAAATATGATTGCTGCACTGTATTCTGCAGGAATTTAGTATCTAAAATGTTATCTTAAATTAAAAATACAGTGAAAGGTATTGTATTTGTGCACCAGATGTTATCTTAAATTAAAAATAATACAGTGAAAGGTATTGTATTTGTGCACCAAGAGCTGCTGACAAGAAAAAAAAAGAAAAAAAAAAAAAAAGAGAAAAAAGAAAAAAAAAACGAAAAAGAAGAAAAAAAGAAAAAAGGAAAAAAGGGAAAAAAAGGAAAAAATAAAATTGAGAATTACAGTTTTCTGCAATGAGGTTAAGTGGAGATACACTGGAATAAATAGCTATGAAACAGTCTAGTAAAGTGATTTTTGCAACCGCAAATGCCTCAACTTAGCTTCAACACTTTTAACTGGAAAGAGTTTTAAAGCTAAGTAAATTCCTGTGTATCATCAAAATTGCTGATAACTGCTAGCTTGAGCATGAAAAAATGATCTCTGTTATAATACCATGAATCAGTATATCTTATTCTACTAGGAAAGGCTTGCAATCACTATTAATGGAAGTAGAGGTATGGCACTTTCTGGGTGGAAGTAAAATTGGGAGGGAAGTACTCTAACCACCATCTCCAAAAAAGCACTGCAGAGAAAGGGTGGGGGGGGGTGCGGGGGGCGAGAAAAAAGAAAAAGGTGTTTTATTGTCCTGCTGGATTAATTTTTGTCATTCAACCAACTATCCTGCAAACTGACCTACATCTATTATTGTTTTCCTGGTTAAAGAAAAAAGACTTCTGAAGCTTTTAGTAACAACACATGAAGTCTGCATTCACTTCAAGTGGAAAATATGACAAACTCTAACCTGTTTAAAACATTCAAACCATTATTATCCACTTCCATCATTTTTTCCATATTCTGTTCTATTTTTCTTGCCAAAAGAAAACCTGTTATATAAGTTTTATGTCTCATTTTGTATGTTCCTTCAAATATACTTCTATTAATTAGTTTGTCTCTGCCTTCCAAATTTAGCTGATGCCACTTTTTTTTTTCCTTAGCTCAAAATGTCTTGCAGTCTGCTCTTTTGCTGTTTTAAAATTACTTCCTATTTGACATTCCCAGATCATCCATTTGTCTAGCAATGATATGTGTTTTTAAACAACAGCAAGGAAACACAGCCTGCCCTCCAGGGAGCAGTGAGGGACCCAGAAGGAAATGCTGCAGTATTTGCCATCCCCAAGCAGCAGATTCTGTGCAGCTGCAGTCAGGCCCCATCTCCTCAGACATCCTTCCCAGTTAGCACCAGTCACACTATATTCCCAGCTTTTTCCAATTGCAAGCACTTGTTGTTAGACCCTTGGGGTTAAGACAAATTCTCAAAAAAGAGAAAATGAAAAGAGAAAGAGAGAAAGGGAAAGGGAAAGGGAAAGAAAAGAAGAAGAGGAGAGGAGAGGAGAGGGGAGAGGAGAGGAGAGGAGAGGAGAGGAGAGGAGAGGAGAGGAATTCATTAACAACAAGTCCAGGTGGATGCAGCTGAGGAGGAAGGCAAGAGTCACTGATGTGTTTATGAACGTTTAGAGTTCAGTCTGGGTTATGTAATTAGAATAATGGAAAGCGTAATTCTGAAATTATATAAGCTTATAAAAAAGACATAGCTTGTAGTCCAGGCTAAGGCTGCTTATGCCAGAAGTCAGGGGTCCTGAGAAATCTCTTAGAAAAGTTGTGCCTTGGGCTGACATTGCCAACATGTTCTTTCTCAAACACTCATCCCATTTCTGTGACGCAGAATGTCAGATAGGTGACTTCAAAGGATATAAAATATTTTGCACCTGTCCCTTTGCGTGAGAGACTCTACTACTAACTGGTAAATGACTTCATGACAAATCCTTCAACTTTGGGAGTAACGAAAGTAACTTTTTTCCCTATCACAACGAGAATGGGAAGAAAAATCATGAAGTCTTGGAACATTTTCACATCATTATAGTGCAAAGTCTTTTACTATATATTGATGTAGAGGAACAGAGGTAAACATCACTGGTACTTCTGCACAGTTTGGAACTGGAACTGATGGAGATAATCCATCCCAAGTCATCCTGAGACCTGATTTGGGTTTGAGATCCTGATTTTCAGCAGAGTCCTTATGCTAGCAAGAGATTGTCCTCACTGAAGTGTTAACATGGTCAGCATGAAGGTCTGGCCCTGGCCAGTCGTGTGTTGCCAAGTAGCTGCATTGCAATGACACACAAATCAACACTTCCTCTCTGTTTTGTTCATTTTTAAAGATATTGCTGTGCTTCATGGAGAAGAGCAATGTGCTCCAGGCAATGTTCTTTTCCCAGTCTGTGAAGGAACAGTAGTTATTTCCTCATAAGAGAGAAGACATAAGTCACTCTGTGGACCAGAGTGATTAATTTTGCCTCCTCATGAGGGACTGGGCAGGCTGCTATTCCCAGTGAAATAAAGACTTGTGGTAGCCTCTATCCCTGTTAGTCCATCTTTAAAGTGTCATTTAAGACAGAAGTGAGAATTTTTGAATAAACAGGAAAGATTTGGGCATTAAGATTTGAATGCAAACCTAGACTGACACTGCAGTTATGATATGCTGTAAAATCTAATAGATGGGAAATGCTTAAAGACTTAAATTTTTATGCCATGAGATTTTTGCTAAATTCTGAAAAGCAAATCACACCCCTTGGCAACACATCACGGTCTCTCATAAAATGGTGGAAGGGTTAAACAAGATTGCTCTGTCATTAGGGAAGATGCTATCTGCGACAATCAAACACTTTGCAGAGGCTTCATTCTGTGATCACAGCAAGTTTTTCAGAACTTGCCAGCCCTCCTCAAAGTGCATGAGATCAGCATCTTTCCCAGCGTGAAATCAGAGCTGATCCTGTTGTTTCTCTGCATCAGTTACCACTGAAGCACATCCTCCACCTCTTTTTTTCAAGGACATAGATTTCCTCTCGCTGGGAATTCACATTAATGAACCCCTTGGTTTTGCTGAGTCCCTCCCTTTGCATTTCCCCGGGGATGCACGTGAGATTGAGCCCTGCAAGGAAAGACCATCTAAGTGAGTTTTGTTCCCTCTTTGTGGGGAAACAAACCTCCTGCCAAGGTCTAGGTATTACTGAGAGGAAGACACAGTTTATTGCTATTACTCCTCTGCCTTTTCAAGCCTTTATTTTCTAAGATATTCCATACCTAGTGACTTGCTCTCACATTTCTGTAATATAAGATCTAATAAAAAACTATCCAACCAAGAAGATAAGGCTTTTTAATTATTATTTTGTAAAAACACACTCTCTGTAGTGGAGGTAGCAGTGACTCTACTTCATCAAACTGATATTAAATAATGTCTCAGATACTAAACTTTCTGGCTTACTGTCGCCTTTCATTATTGAATGATGGGCAGGTTTTTAAAACATCTTTCATCTTTATACAATAATTTTTGTTTTCATCTTCGCTATTCTCAAGTACCTTTCTCGAGAGGATTCCTTCTATCCCTGTTCTTCATTTGAGATCTCCTGTCAACTGTTTGACAGCAAAGCTATCAATATATAAATATTGTTGTTCTTTAAAATGAAAGTGCACTATGAGAGATTTTAGGTCCTCTTTCTTTAAATATTTGTATTCACAAAAACCAGCCTAATTATTTTATGAGATTCAAAATTATTTCTAGGACCCAAACCATCCAGTAAAACATTTGGCCTCTATGACCAGCTGTAAAAATGCCCTGCAATTTCTATCCATCTCTTTCAATGTCATATTGAGAGAGAACATGTTATTAAACTCGATCAAGTTATTTATCTCTGACAATATAACAGCCAATAATAGAAAACCAACAACCAGTGATTAATAAATATCTGCAAAATGTGATATATTTATCTCTGTGTATCTGTGTATCTCTTATAATGGAGAGGAAAAAAAGCAGAAAAAGCTCAAGCAATACATTAGAAACAATTTCCTAAAATCAAGACCTCTCACTAGAAGAAATAGTGACTCCAAGATATTTTAATAATAAAACAACCCCATGTGCAAAACCTGATCTGAAATGGGACAGTGGACTGGTAAAGACAGATCAAACCTGGAAGTGTCTGCTTCTCTAGGGATACCACCTAAAATGCTAAGTGTGCCTAGGAAGGACCAGCGACTTTGCTGGTGGGGCAGCTCAGAGATCTAAGGTGTGCTTCTTCTCATCCCTTGGAGGTTAGAAGACATTAGAGATGTTTGAATGAGGTTGCCTCAACAGCCCATTAATTGCTGGAATGTTGTCTTAAATAAACAAAAGCCAGAGTAAATGCAATATAAATAATAACATTTAAAAAAAAAAGCAAAACAAACAAACAAACCAACCCCCCTAAAAACAACAAAAACCCACAAGAAAACAGACAAAACCCCCCAAAAAACCCAAAGCAAACAAAAAACCAACCAAAAGATACCCAACAAACCCAAAACCAAACCAAACAAAACCCACACAAAAAATCGAGCAACCCACCCAAAGCTTGTAAGTTAAGATCTGGGTAAACATATGAACATTTTCCCAAAGTGAAGGTATTTCATTCATAGAAAAGAATATATATTTGGGCAGGAAATTGTTAGGAATAATTAATTTCTATGAACACACCTTGTAATTTGTCTAATTAAACTTCATAGCCTTAACCACTGCAAAATAGCACTCAAAACAAATTAAAATGTTCAGTTGCAGCTGCAATGGTCTCTTTCAGAAAGCACAACATTAAAATGCTCACAAGGTCAAGGGAATCAGACACATCTGAATGAGAAAGCAATGCTTTGAAGCGCTCAGGAGGTTGAGGAAATTACAGATACACACCTCTCCCTCAGTGCCTCAAGGTGCTTGACTAGTTTTTCTAAGCAGCAACTTCAGCTGCCGTTACAAGCCGTACTGAAGTAATAGCAAATTCAAAAGCAATTTGGATTTTCTTTCCTCAAATGACACCATGTAGCTCTGCAATAAATTACTTTCAGATGTTTTAAACATAATTCAAAACATACCACTTACAATAAGGAAAACATTATTGTTTATGAATGTTTTATAATGATATTATAGAAAAATCCATCTTTGCTCAGATGATGGCAAGAAAAGACAGACTGAAAAAAAATCTTTGGAACGATAGTACTTGCCAGGTTACTCCCATGAGGTCAGGACATTACAATAACCCATTTTATTTATACCCAGCAGTACAATTAGAGAAATGACATCAATTTAAAATATCTTTTAACATCTCCAAAAATTATTCTAATTGTTTTATTACAATATTAATAATTAAAACTTACTTCCAAAAATGGACCAACCTTAATTCACATAACTAACAAATCCCTGCAGGAGCTGGGAATATAGAAAGAACCAATATGCAAAGAAATCAGACTTAATAAATTTTATAGCACTTTGTTCATCTCAGTGGAGATACTAATAGCACAGATCGGTAATTTGTAATTATTTAAATTTATATCTAGACAATATGGCAGAGGAGGGAAGGCACAGCATGCAGAGAAAGGTTGTGGCCTATGTGACCTGGCTGGGGCTCTGAGAGCACAAAAAGGTGTTTTTTTGTCTGTGTGCTGAACAGGTGGCCCTGGACTGAAGGAGTGGAGGATTCATCCTGCCAGCACCCTTGTGGGTCTCCAGGGCCATCATGTTGCTGTGGGCAGAAACCTTTGAAGGTTAAATTTGGGGTTTTTTGTTGTGAGCTTTTTTTAAACACAGAGGAGGATATCTCCTCCTTCTGCTCCCCAAAGCATACCCAGGTAGTCTGTTGCTTTCTGCAAACTGTAACAGCATGGAGGAATCATACCATCTTTGTTTATAACCTGATTATGAAAATAAAACCTTTTTTCTTGTATTCCTAAATTATCATCTGACTGAAAATTTCTCTCTAAAGCCAGTATTTCACCTCTAGAAAAGCACTCGATCTAAAACAAACAAACAAACAAACAAAAACAACTGAAAGCAAATTCTCACTTCATCAGGTGGGAAACTGCAATGAAACCTAAGTTTGCCCTGAGAAGCAGCACTGCCCCGGAGCAGCTCTGGTGATGATCTGGAGGACAACCATGTAGTATTTGACTATTTTCTGTGAGGAAGAAGAGGCCATGGGCCTCCTGCTCTGATCTTGTCTTAGGACAGGTAGAGGGGATACATTTGGTGCGCCCTCTCTCTCTCCTCAGACAGGCTACAGTCAGGCAGAGGAGCCAAGAAAGCAGAGGGAAAGATAATAAAATACTGGGTCATGTTGCTTCCCAGAACAGCAGCTCTGTGGATGCTAATGGAGCTCGCTAGCAGCAGTGCCAAGCAGGGTGATGGCATAAGGCAGTGCCAATTATCCTCAGCTCCTTATGGGACAATGCAGGAAAGTTGCATTGATTAAAGAGGCAGCTCTGTGTATACTTTATTGCTCTTGATTTCTTTCCTACTTATGAATCTCTACATAAATTCAACCTGCTTTCCAGTATCATCATCAGAACCCCAGTAGCACTGGGAGCTAAAGCAGTTGCTTGATGCCTTAGAGATACAGCTTTAGCAGCCACAGCATTGTGCTGACAGGGACCAGTGTAGCCATGGCCTTTAAAACCTGAAGGGAGGACAAGCACTGATGTTTCTGTTTATTAAATTAACAGGTCCAAAAAATGTAGCATGCTGAGGCATCAGGCTATTTGCAGGAGCTCTGCTGGCAGCCCACTCAAAAAAACCCAAAACCACAACAAACAAACAAACAAATAAAAAAACCCAAAAGCTGTGACAGCAGATTAGGTTGAGAAATTGGGGGGTTTTGGTTTTGTTTTTTGTTGGTTTTTTTTGAAGATGCATATAGAGACGTGAGCAATCTATTTCAATCATTGCTTCCTCCAAGCCAA
>NW_009953217.1:2355627-2366000 GCF_000747805.2 Chaetura pelagica
AGCACTGATGTTTCTGTTTATTAAATTAACAGGTCCAAAAAATGTAGCATGCTGAGGCATCAGGCTATTTGCAGGAGCTCTGCTGGCAGCCCACTCAAAAAAACCCAAAACCACAACAAACAAACAAACAAATAAAAAAAACCCAAAAGCTGTGACAGCAGATTAGGTTGAGAAATTGGGGGGTTTTGGTTTTGTTTTTGTTGGTTTTTTTTGAAGATGCATATAGAGACGTGAGCAATCTATTTCAATCGTTGCTTCCTCCAAGACAAGCCTACACATCTATGGTCAGTCAACAGCTCAGGCCAGACTCCCAGCCGATGTAAAAGACACAGTGGGGACATGGGGACAACATAGGACCTGATCTGACACAGGTTGGTGGCAACAGGCAGACAGATGGCTACATGGGTAAGTAATCATTTGATATTTAGTTCTCCAGGAGACTTGGCTTAAATTGTGATATACACATTCACTCCACGGGGCCTGCTGATGTCTTCCTTTTCAGAAACAATTAATCTGTTTGTTAGATTTTTCCACAAGAATTACTAGAATTTGGGGTAACTACTTTATGGGGAAGGATCAAAAACTAAAATGAACACACACAACTGGTCACCAGGTGTCACTGTCTGGTCATTCCAACATGGCCAAAAAGATATAAATCCATCAGCAGAAAAGAAAACCAGACCTACAAACAAGAACTAGGAGAAAAATCTGGAATATGAAGAGACAGCCCCTTTGTTAGCAAAAATGAAGCAGCAAGATGCTTTGCTTTATTTTATCACAGGTTTGTCACCTCTTTTATAATCACTGATTTATTACATTGATTTCCTGGGGTCCCCCCCATTGGTAGATGTCACAGATTTCCTTACAGAAATTTGGGATAATCAGTGACTGATAATGAGTGAGCATGCTTCCGGTGAAACCAGACAGGTCTTTGTGGTCAAGATAGTAACCAGTTTGGCTTTCTGAGTAGCTTCTTCCCACTGCACATCTTATAGGAAAATTCCACTTTTGTTAATATGTCTATGTAGGTTAGATGTATCCCTAAGTGATGCCGATATTGAAGAAATTTCAGTATCTATTTGGGCAGCAGGTTTTCTGGGGAAAGGAAGTGATCCAAGAGCAGCACACACCTCAACCCTTTCCCTCTTCTTCCACAAATTAAATGATTCATTTTATCTGAGCTAAGAATATAACTTCTACAAAACTGTTTTTCCAGGTACGGGGGACTCTGTGCTAAATGCTTTAGCAACATCGGGTAAAAACAGTCACTCAGATGAGTAGGTTGGAACCTGAGCACAAAAGGCAGAAGGGAAGGAGTTTAAATCTTCTGAAAATAATTTAAAAATACAGCATAGAAGACTGGTGGTCATGTATTCAAAAGAGGTCATCAATTAACAATTCTTTTCTGTTTCCAATTATTTTAAAGCACCTGTCCTTTAGCAATTTCACAAAGATCATATTGCAGCACCTCATTAAAACTGACAAGTTTTAATGGGAATTCCAAGTGCAATAATATGCCACCTAGTTTTAATACAGCCTTTTACATTTACAAATCTCATAATGATTTAAAGCAAAGTCAAAGATTTAATGTCCATTTAAAAATGGAGATTGAGACTTCTGACTGATTTGGCTACCATGACCTAGAAGACCAAGGGCAGGGCTGGGGATTGAATTTAGTTTTCATGATTCTGTCCAATGTGTTTCTCATGCCAACCTTACTAATAATAGAATTACCTTCTGGAAAAATGTTGAAATTTTATTGTCTTGGAAGGTTCTCATGCATAAAAGCACTGTATTCTTCCATTAAGATGGCCTGTGGCTACAGTACAATGCTTGAAAATCTCCATGTAAAAACCGTATCTTACAGCTTAGGATGCCTATGAGTTATCAAATTATAAATATTTTTTACACTTAAAACCACAAGAGGTTTTAAATGTCTCTCTCACACAGAGAGAGAATAATGCAATGCCTCTGCATGTGTGCTCTCAAAAGGGCAAAACAAAAGCTTTCAAAATTGATCATGATGCCCAACAGCACCACCAGCGTGGTGAGGGAAGCAGCACAGCTCTCAGGGAGCTCACCAGTGTTTTCCCCAGGGCTCCAAGGCAGGTGACAGCATTATCAGTCCATCTCTACCAAACTCCCTGGTTGACTTTGGAGATGTTTTAGCTCTAAAGGAAACTGCAGATGCCTAAAGTGAACCAGAGACTTGATAGCTTGTGTTTAGGAACTCCCAGCTTAGCTTGTCGTGAGGTCAAGTAAACTTAAAGCTGCCAGATGTACTGCAAGGGACTTCTGCCTTAATCAATTTTCAGCTGCTGCTTTAAAAACTGCTTTACTTGGCTCTTGAGCTCCGCTGGCAGATACCTGTATACAGATGTAATTAACTCAGAGACAGGTAGATGGGGATTTTGCTTAGCCACTAGTAGGAGTTTGTCTGCCTTTTTTTTTTTCCTTTCCCCTTCCTCTCACTCCAGTTTACTCTAGGCCTCCTCATTCCAAATAAAAAAATGCTGCTGTATCAAAATGAATTTAATAAGATTTCTGTAGTGCTGATGTTGCTTATAATGGATTATAATGTTACTACTACAAATTTTGGACTTAATCATAGACTATAAGGACGAAAAAGAAAAAATAATCTGCTTATTATTTAAAGTTTTCTCTGAATAACTATTACAGCATCAAAGCTACTCTGGAGTTTGGCAATATGATTTTAAGCATAACTAAAGACTGTTAACGCTGGTCCTGTTAAGCTTTCTTAGTGATAGCAAACGTTTGCTGACACTAATAAATATGGCAAGTTAAATCTTGCTTAGGGCAGGCAATAATCAAGTACTTTTATAAAGGTACTGCATATAACTACTATTCAGAGAAGCTGTGGTTGACTCAGAGTAGAATACTTTAAAAAAGCTGAGAAGGAGCTTAGACTGTATATTAATTTGAGTTGTTATTCTGGAACAATGTAAAAGCTTTCTGGCTTGTAACTGTTACAGAAAAGCATGCAATTACTGTTTTTTCATGACACTTTTACCTCCATTAAAGCTCTGGAAAAACTATCAATATTTGCCAAATGGAAAAGGCTGAAATGCTAGAGAAAAATGTATTGAGCAATTTGATAAATTATGAGGAGAGAAAACCATCCAAGCTTTTCTGATTAGAATTTTACATTCAGATCTCATATAAACACCTAGAAATTTCAATCAAGTGTGATAGGTGTTGTCCAATAATATAGCAAGCAACAGTTTCTGTCCCAGAGAGATCAGTATATTAGTATCACCCAATTTAGAAGATGCAGTAATTATATTAAGCTTGAAATTTACCCTTAATGCAACCAAGATCTAGGCATTGATCTCCAAGGAATGAAATTATGTGCTAGTATTTAGTTACCTGTTCTCTCTTGAATGTGTTTGTGAACCATGGATATTCATGGTGTACCACTAAAAGTATTGCAGATTACCTATCTGAATGTTTAAAAGCAAATGGAGTAAATTTTATTTATACAAACTCATTGGGGCTGAAAACTTTATTTCCTAGAAGGACCACTCACAAAAACCTAGTGTCCGTGGGGGTCCTTAAAATGGTCTTGCATTGTTAAGTGCAAGCTTCATTGAAATCTAATTGAAAGTAGTTGAACTGATTGGATGACATAGAATCTTAACTAAAGCATTAAAGTGGCTAAAAAAGGAAGTAGTTGAGCAATGTGCATGATGTTAGAAACGGCCCATTGCCCTGTTGTTTGGAGTCACAAAGAGAACAATAAAAGAATTTAAGAGGCAAATTTTGTAAACGATTTTGAATCTTATCAGTGAGGCTTTTAAAAAGACTTAGGGGTTGTCTCCTCTTCCAGTGGGGCCACAAAATATTCACCACTATCATCAAGGATGGATGTATCCCCACTAGGAGGCTAATGGGGACAGATGTCTCACGTCTGTGTTCCCCACTCTTGTAGAATCCCCTGCAGAATATGCATGCACTGTATCCTTTCCAATTCAGTGGGTATGGGGAAAAGACTTTGTTCCTTTGTGGAAGGAGCAACAATGCCAGCCTCAGGCTCTTTAGGGACCTACACAAAGACTCTCCAGCCTCAGCATGTCCTACCCACCTTTTTTAAAGTTCAAGGAGCTGCTCTCTCTTGAAGTTGTTAAAAAGAATATGGGGATTAAATGGATTGGAGCAGACAGGAAACCATGGCAGCAACCGTAATTTACAGCAGGACTTTAGAACCTGCTTAAGTGCTTTGCTATCCTGGGGAAAGAAGTAAAACACAAGACAGAACAGGTCATTCTGCACCAAAAGGTCAGATTCTCTTCTGTCACATGCAGGATGGCCATGACTTCTCTCCACTGGGACACTGAGGTTGACTTTTAAAAAAGCTGGGCTCTTTTCTCTTATTCTAATGGAATTGCTGCTGCTGCATCTCAGTGCTCTCCTGGATGGGAATCAGTTTCTAAACTGCCCATCTGAAATTATTAATGTCTAGTCTAGATCCACTTAATCTTGAATCACCATTACCCTTCTGTCTCCCTCCATTTTTATTTATAAATAGCAATGATGTCCCTATTTAACTGTTCTATGAAAATGAACAAGACAGCTCCTAGTTTCCTCTTGTATGATCAAACCTTCTATTCTGATGTTATTAGTAGTTAATAGTCTTTTGCTCCTTTTCAGATTTTAATTCATATTTCTTGAATGTTAATTAATAGAATTGCAAATGTATGCCAAAGGAGGCCATATATACACTCTATTCTGCACCTTAAAACTTCCCCTCTATCAGGAATTTCTCTGTCACATGGGAAGTTTTAATGTACTTATTCTGCATAATATTGTAAAGTAAGAAGCTCTTTTTAAAGTAGGAAGGTGGGAATTATTACTTGCAGGAGGATCCAGATATGAAAATTTAATCCAATATGTACTGTGTTTTCACTTTAATTCCTCTTCTTTCAAAAGAAACTCCCCCATTAATGAAAAATAAAACATAAGTGGAGGAGAAGCGTATGAGTGCTGGTATAATTTAAAGGTGGTTCTGAAGAACATGGGATAAAATGTCATAATATATTCTTTAACATCATCAAACAGTCCAAGAATTTTATCAACATAGTAATTGCAATAACATAATTAAAACTCAGAAAGAAATAGAGTAATTGCTGTTTTATGGCTATCATTACATAATGAGTGGTTTTATAGCATTCTCAGTTAACTCTGTATTTGGGTGATTTAAAAAAGTTGTTGATTTTCATGTTATTACTCATTACTTGTTCCATAATACTTAAAAAAAAAAAGAGGAATTCTGTTTAAAATGTTGTCCGTGTTTTTTTACTTCTTGTAAAAGATTTGAAAGGGAGTTCCTTTTGAAAGGTTTAGATGAAAGCTTAAAAACTTAGAAAATGTAAAGTGGACTTTTATCTTAGAGACAGAAACAGCCAGCTTCAAGCTGATAAAGTAATAGCAATGTTCAGCTCAAAATGATTTTTAATGGAGACAATAAGCCCCAGAAAATAACAATTTATGGGTAATATGTAACTTAAATCAGTAGCTCAATTATGGAGCCCCTGCCTCCCACACACCAAATTATGTGTTGTGCATCTCAAGATCTAAAGCACAAAAGAAACAGACTAAGGAAGGGGGGGGGACACACAATATCTTTGTGTGCTTATTATGCCTCTCAAATATTAATTCAGCCTGAGAGGCTTTCTGTCCTACACTTGCCTCTTCCAGCTACCAAGGAGATGCTCTGTTACCCAGAACCTTTCCTTCTGTTTTTGCCCTGTCCCTGTGCTAAGCCCACCAAACACTGTGAAGGTGGTGGAGCACTGGATGACATATGCCATGTCTACCTTATTCCTATTTTGTGAGAATTGCTATGAGGCCTGTTTATACTTGTAGTTTAAGCTGTGTTCTGCTTAAAAATAGTACAAAGAATTCCAAGATGAACAATAGCAATCAAACAATGTATGCAAAGCAACAACAGCATCTCTGGGCACCATAACAGAAAATAAAAGAGGCAACCTACTGCCACTATTTATTAGACACCATACAATCACAATTGCATAAATATCCTCATGTTATACAGCAATTGTTGCTTGAATAGAAGAACTAGAGCTAAAAAACCAAATTATTACAAGCACCAACCAGCCTAGGTAAGGGAAAGCTGGCTAAGATATGTCTACGTAAGCTTAAATCAGAGCTTTACCTGATGAATGAATGAATGTGTTTTTTTATCATCTGTTTCACTATCACTTACCAAAACCCATACGCTAAGGTTGCATGAAAATTTCATCCATTCTCATTTCATGTACTATAGGATATTCTGATATCACTATTTGGGTTTTCTTTGCCAAGGAGAACGAAACTACACTCATCATCCAAAACAAAATATACAGTACAGAACATGACATTAATGGAAGCCTAAAGCTAGAAGAATATTTATAATGTAAGAATACTCAATACTGCAGTACTCAGATTGGCATGAATGATTAAAAATATTTTGCAAAATTGCTCATAACATTATAATAACAACAATAATTTTAAAAAAACAAAACCATCCTCCCCTCCACAGTGAGATAATACTAGTAAGAAGTGTCACGCTTGGGCAATAATGGTAAACCAATATGCCCCAAGTTAAGTAAAGCAAATGTTAATTTACAGTGTGTAGATATTGGGGAGCAGGGGAGTTATCTCTTTAATACCACTGGGGTGTCTAGAAGGTTGTGTTCTGTTCTGCAAATAAACCACAAAATCTTCCTCTAAATATGTTTCTGGTGTTACTGAAGGAAAATTTGCCTTGCAGCAGTGGGTGGTAAATGTTTAGTTATGACTGTAAGTTAAAATGTACTATCATCTTCAGAGCATGAGACCTTCATAGTTAAAGCAAGCTGTTTAAGGTTAATGAGTCAATTAATTTTGCATCTGGTATCATGACTAACAGGTAGCATTCTGCAGTTCTTGTCCTAGCATGTAACAACCCAAGACCAAGAACAGAGTGATTTGGGTTAGAAAAAGATACCCTCATTCCTGCATCTCTCAAGCTTTGAATGGAATCAAAGGTAAGTAAATATTTACACAGTTGTTTTCTCACTGGTGTTACAGCACATATATTTTTTTCACCCAAATTATCATCAAGACTCAGAGCATGTGTGTAGTGTCTGGAGTACTTAATGAATTGATCATGTTCATGAATTGCTCATGGTTGGCACCAGAGGTGTGCAATAAACATTTTCATTGTATTGGCACCCATGCAACTCACCCAATCCTCAGCTTGCATTTGCTAATTTAACTACAGTTTTAAAATATCAATATCAAAATATTACCTTCTACAGGACTAACTGAATGAATACAAAGGTCTAAATTTGATTTTCATTGAATTATCATTCAATTTAAGGGTAGTTAAGTAACTTAAGTTCTTGCTTCATTCACTGTTTTATTACCTAAAGACACCATATTTGATGGGATATCAATTCTGAATGAACTTTTGTCTCTTTGGCAAGATTAATTTGTACATGCTTGTATTCAAAAGCACAATTTATTTGCAACTCTGATTTTGAAACACAACCAGAATAGAAGTCTTGGCAGTTCTTTTATCTAAAATGTGATCCCAACTAGTTGAATGACATACTGCAAATGACATCAGGAGGTTTCCTGTTCAGGTCTAAATGGAGTTCTAGTAAAAAATGCCAGTAACATGAATTTAATCTGGGTTCTCATTTAAGCTTGGCTTTCACTGTCTCACCCATCTAAACTGAGTGGTTAGTACATAAGGAGATGCTGTAAGGATCTGTACTCAGCATATTTTCCTTTTCTGGGCTGTAAACACTCTCTTAATTTATGCTAAAACAATCTGTCTTGAAGCATTAATTCATCTCACTTCTCAGGTCCATAAACATCTACTCTTCCTCTGGATTTGATATTCTACTTTTATTTTCTTTTCTGCCTGCACATGAGGTAGAAACAAAGACTTTTGCATGTTAAACACAAGGAAGGTGATAATTCAATGTTTCTATATGCTTCCTTTCAAATGTGAACCCACTGGTGTGTTTTTCCACAAATCTCCCAACATTTTCTAGCATTTAATAGCTTATTTTGAAGCAGAGGTACTCTACATAGTGGCAGCCAAAGAGTACATTAGTGAATTAATTTGAGAGAACTGTGCTGTTAAATAATAGTATGTAGACTAATTAATGTAAATGCAATGGTAAGAACATGCTGACATTGTTGAAGTTAATGATCCAGCTGCATTATCACTTCCATCACTGTAATATTGAGAAAACCAAAGAACTTGGCTTTCTACATCCTGAAACAGCATTTTCATTAGGCATCTTGCAGAGACAGTTAAACAGTCTTTCTGTACTTCAGCAAAGACCACTGTGGATTTTATCAACAAATTTGGGACAATAGTTTAGCTTTATCTACAGCCTTGAGCAAAATGTGATGCAAAGGTTGTGTTATGCTAGAAACAGTTTCCAAAAGCCTGTGATTCAATGACACAGCTCCCAGAGTCCCAGTTGTCAGTCCTGGTTCTCTTACTGCTCACTTCTCGGCTGGCCTGACTGACCTGCACTGCTAACATCTTAAACAATGAGTCAGAGTAGTAGGTACCTCGCTGAGGTGGTGAAACCTGACCTATTTCCTTGCCTCATCCCCTCCCAGATATGAAGTATCTATTTGCAAGGAAAGAGACTTTGAGAAATGCAGAGCTTTGGCTGTGGTACAACACAAACTACCACCTTTATTATTATATTCTACTGGGGCAATTAATTTGAGTATGGCTGCTCAAATGTTACAAGTCTATGACAAAAATGGCCTATTTTATAACAGCACTAAATTCAGACTTCATTTTAACCATGTACAAGTCTGGCCATTTCAGTGGAGTATTGTTGTTATACAGGGGTGAAGATGCCTGTGTTTGACAAATGTTTCTTGAGACAAACATCTAACTTTCAAAAGCATCTGGGCATCTTCACTTGCAACTAAGAGATGTTGATGACATCTGACATTACTTGTAAATACAGGCATTAAAATCAGTAGGAAATCAACACAAAAAGTTTTAAAGCCTAAAAAGACTTGACATTTGGAATCTAAACTCCTAAATATCTTTCATAGCTATCCAATAACAACCTAGCTCTCTTAGGCTGATAACTTAATTGCGTCCAGAACCCTGACACTCAAAAAGCCTTTGCAGCAATGAAGCGGAGCAAAGAAACACCAAGGTGCTAGAGAAGCTGCCAGCTCACAGAGACACAGCACATTAGCTGCCTTTTCTCAGAGCTGTGCCTAAACTGATAAACTGTGAAGAAACAATTGTTAATTTAGGCACAGCACAGTGCTGTCTCCAGTAATAATTCAAGGCAGCTGGTACCTCAAACAGGAGGTATATGTACCATGAGGACACAGTAGCCTGAGATGGTGCTACTCTGCTCTTCTCTTCTGCACAACACAAATTGCCCACAGATCCTTTTGAAAGGTTTATTCTAATTCTCTTTAAGTTATGCCACAATTTCCCTCACCACTCCTCTCTTGATCTGTGGATAGTTGGGCAAAAAATTTAACCTAAAATCTTCATATCAGAGAAATAAATTTAGCTACATTAACATCAGTCCCTGTAGCTTTTTCTAATAATTATGCTTTAAGATAAAGATAACAAGCCAACAACAACAAAAAATTAACAGTCCTAGAAATGTGGACAAATCAAGCATAAAACCTGGTACATTTTGGAGGCTGGAAGAGATACTGAGTGAAACAAGTATTTAATGCCCAACATTATGAAAAAAGATAGCCCTTTTGCAAGAAGCATGCAAAACCAAGCTATCTGCTTTCTGCCTAAGAGCATTCCATAGTCAGAACATCAGCAGTAGTTCTGAGGATGATGGACAGGGTAGAGGGGAATGTATATGCCCTGGACTGATTCTTTTCCAATAACAGCAGAGGAAAAAAGGCACTTATTTTGCCTGTTAGGCAAAACAAGCAGATGCTTCAAAGTTTACCCAGAAGCTGTTCTGTTGAATAAATGCTTGCCATTTTGTATAATTACTTTTTTACTGGAACTGTTCTTCAGACTAGGCATCAGATCTGATGGGCACTTCTAGATCTTTTTTGTGTATGTGTGGCAATGAAGGAGGCTTTTGAAAAATCAAAAATTTGCACCAGGAACACAAAATGCTCTAAAAGAAAATGAATACAAGAGTATGGTGCTCTAAATAGCCTAAAGAAGAGAACAGCCAGTGATGATCTTTTGGTTCATTCCAGCAGGACTATATTTGTCACTTGTTCTCATTATTCAGAATGAGGGGCAGCGCTTTATGAGCAGTATAAAACTGCAATGAAAACAACACAACATCACACCATCGGTTCATATTTCACAAGTCAGAGATATTGTTCAG
>NW_009953217.1:2366097-2442860 GCF_000747805.2 Chaetura pelagica
AGCAGGGCTAGGATTTGTCTACAACCCTGATTCACAAATGCATTTAGGCACAAAAGGCCTTTTTTTCACTCAGAAAAGGAAGCTCATACGTTCTGGCCCTGACTCGAGCAGTGCTGGCGTATATTCCTTTTCTACTCCAGTATGATTCATTTCACACATTTTAAATTTCCTTCCAGCTACAAGTCCTGCAACAGGGCTGCTGCTTAGAAAGAGAAAAAACAAAAGACAAGCACAGCTGGCCATCTTGCCTAAAGCCACTCAGTCACAATGTCCCTCTGAAATCACAGCAACACGATTGCATTGGCTAAGTGAGAAATGTGGCAAGGCCCCAGGCAGACAGACACACCTTTTCCTCTCCATGGCTTTTGCTGTGATGACACAATTACTGTGAAAATTATATTCTAGAGGCAGATTTTCTAGAGATGTCTGCTCCCCTCTAAATTCCAGAATAAATGTACAGATTGTAGAAAAATGCCCAGTGATAGGAAAATATCAAATACAAGATAAAGCACTACAATAAGAACACAGTTTAGGATAAAATGGAATAGTTCTTTGAAAAACACCACCAGAAATGGAGGGATAAAGAGGATACCTCGTGCCATGCAATCTAGGTTTTCAACAGAGTGTATTTAGTTTCAGAAAGATGATAACTTTGGGTTTTACCCCAGTGGTGGGGTAAAAAGCCCCCACCAGTATTTAGAAATGATGTGTCATGTCCACTTCTCATGAGCTGGCTGGGCTTTCCATCCATGACTATTTCACATGGGTGTCACACCCAGGAATGCTCACAATACATCACAGTAATTAAGTTAAAAGAAAGTAATTTCACATGACCTGGAATACAAAGCCCAGCTGCTGAAAGGATTTGGAATTATGCAGCACTCAGGATGTTGTATCTTCACATGAGATTTATATTTATGCAACTTTTCATTTGAAAGGTTAAAAAGCAAACAAGAAAAAACTTATCTGCTAGCCAACTCAGCTACACATACGCATTATGTATATGAACAGATCAGAAGTGGTAAATATATTTACCCTGGGGAATTACTTTACATAACAAAGCAAACACAGACCCTAGTCCTGATCTATCATAAAGGTAGAGGCGAAAAAAAACCAACTGAATTTCTTATACCATATATATAAAGGTGAAAATAAAAGAAGGAAAGAATCCAGTGTATGTGTATTTTTACAGATATAGGTAATTTTCTTTACAGTGCTCAGTTACCATAGTGATGAGCATGAATCAGATTAGATAATTTCTTGAGAAAACCTTCTACTGAAACCATTGGCAGGTTTTCCAGTTGATCTGTGGTGTTAGGCTCATTTTTATTATTTTTTCCTCTGCAGAACAGATTGTATGAAGATTAAATGGTAATGTGGGCACATGATAACATTATCTAAGGGAAAGACAAGGAGGCAGTTTAGACATTAGTTACAGACCGGTTCAAAAGCTCACTGTAACACTAAGAAAAACACCTGTTAGTCTGGGATAACTTTCAACAGCCACACAAAAACACAGAAACCCTACATGGAGAAAAAAAATCCATCAAAGCCAGAGAATTAAGAGAGTGGATGAAACTCCTTTGATATATTAGTATAACTAGATAATAGCAGATCCTGACAATGGACACTGTCAGTGCCCTGAAGTGCCCTGCTTAAAGTAGCAGCTGCCCCATCACTATGCCTATGCTGCATGGGATTAAAGGTGACACAGCTCAATGTATCCTGACCAGAAACTGTCCTTCAGATAAGAAACAGAAGGAAGAAGCTGGCAGAGCATGCAGGGAACCAGCTTCAGTAGTCCCTTCTGAAGCATGCCACTCAACAATATGCATACATCCTTTGTTTTCCCTGCAGAAGATCCTTTGGCAGTGCAGCGTAACAGGGCAGGGCTACGTGGATTATGGGGCTGGGAGGAGTTTGGGACCCACATTTCCTCTGCTCCCTGAGCTGGGTATGCTGCTGAATGTAACCATGTCAGGAGTTCCCTCTATCAGCCTGGTAGGTAGCATATCCTCAGCCTACTCAATCTGTAAGGTAAAATATATTGACTTAAATGTCAACTTTTCTGCTATGAAGAAATGTGGGGAACGGTCCATCTTCTTTCCCCCCATATAAAACTAAACAAAATGCTTTTCAAGCCAGGACTTCCCCCAAATCACACAAAGTAGGAGATCTATGTGCTGCTCTGAGGCCAATGTCTACATCATTTCAGTGCTGTAAGCTTCATGTAAGATGCATGAGCCATCTGCCCAACTCTCAATTCACAGTTACCTACAGAAACCTGAATAACTGTGAATCTTACTGAAATGACATCTCAATTCTTAGCCACCAAACCATCATCCTTTTCTGAAGTATACTGAAAAATATTTCTAGAGAGCTGAACAGAGGATTCAGATCATCAGAAAGACTTTATTTCAATTTGAAATCTAGAATGATAAAATTATATTTCTACTTAATTCCAGAAACAAAGGTTCATCATATCTTTAATGCTCTTAGCGGAGTGCAAGTGCAAAGAACCTTTTGTTGACTATACAGCAGCTAACTGGAGGATACCAACATCTCACAGTATTCCTCCAGGGATTTTTTAAGATGACCCTTTCTTTCCCCTTTTGATCTCTTAAAAGCTAGTGTCACTACAGCCCTGGCAGGATTGTCACTGTGTAATGCACTCAATAGCCTTCAGAAGTGCATTCCCATGGTAATACTTCAAACGCTGATGGCTACATTATTTCAACACAGTAAGTCTAATATCAGATGCTTGAGTCATCTGTCCAGCTCCTCCATTAACATAGTTAGGTACTGATACTTCAGCAGTTACAGATATTATTGAAATCATATTGCAATCAAGGAACAAACGCACAACACAAAAGCATGATGCAGCAAACCCTAAAGCAACAGTGAAACAGAGCTAGTACGGGTGAAAAGAGGAGGAGGAGGAGCACTAGTTCAAGAATTTAATGCAAATTAGAACTTAATCTGACCCATAATTTCTGTCTTGAGTCCTCATTTTGACCGTAGAGCAGTTGGAATCCTGTCCTTATTAGTGTAAATGACTGCATGGTGCAAGGAAACAGAAAACCAAGCTCAGCACTTTTCTCCTCTATAAATAAATTTAAGAGAAACACCTTGGGACTTAGATGGAAATGGAGTAGACCAAGGCTAGGTCATGAGAAGGAGGATGTCCTCTTTCTGCTAGGTTTGGACTTGGGCTAAAAACTGTGCATTCATCTGGATTTGTTAAAAGCCTGGTAGGTAGAAGTATACCAAGCACAATCAAATTCTGAAAACTAGATTGCATCCCATGCGTGCTCCCTTATGCATGGTCTGTGGGTACAGGGTACAAGTCATGGGATTAAAGCAGGTAAACAGGGGCCCTGAAAGGACAGCAAACAATTCCCCTACATATGACCTCTCTCAGGGAGACTGGAAGCTGCTACACATGCTATGTGAAGGGCAGCAGACCCAGAGGTAGGGAAGCTGGGACAGAAAATGGAGGATAGGATCCTATGGGGATGGGGCAGTGTTGAGGTGGAGCACCAGCACCTGGCAGCAGTTGCCTCCTGGTTTCACTTGAGGGCCAGGAGAAGAATCTCATCTCACTTACCTATAGATGGGTAAATTCAGAAATCTTGAACTAGTTATCTACAACATCTTAATAGTCCTCAGGGAGACATAGGCATTTCTAAAGGATGACTTATAAGGCACTTTAAACATTTACTGTCAAATAAGACAAATCATTCCCTATATCTCTCCATGGACTACAGAAGTACTCCGTATGCCCAGCTTGAGATGTCTGTACTGCAGATGTCTAAATTAAGGCAGCAACATCCCACTTTGTAGTGCCCTGATGATCATAGTATGAGGAAGAAATATTGTCTTAATTTGCAGGGCTTCACTGTTGATAGCCATCCATTGCAGTATCGAGGAAACCAGTGCTGTTTCCTACTACAGCTGCAAAATCTGTCCTAAATCCTTGTTAAATCAGTTACAAAAAGATGCTCAAGTTTTTGCCGTGTCAGAAAGGGCAGCCTGTTACTGCACCTGAGCTCAACACAGCCTTTTTTCAGTTTGCAGCAAGAGAAATTCTGTTTGCAGTGATAAAAAAACTCATGAAACAAACTAAAGATATCAAACAAAGAAGTATATGTCAAAAGATATTATGGTCACATATGTCAGCAAAAGAAAGGCAAGGTATAAATGAAGATGCTTGTAGCAGTTTGTGCCACGACAGCAAGCACTGCTGCACAGCACTTTATCTTTCAGTTCATGCAGCTTTGATATTTAAGTGTTACTGTTAGCCCCGAGTATTTCAGGTACTATTTCTATTTCTTGGATTGAATCCGTTACTGGAAGCAGTGATGCATTGCATGCATGAGCTTTATAACTCATTACAAAGGACTCCACAAGTTTTCAGCAGCAGCACAACACCAGAGGCCAGAGGCCTGTTTGACTCTTCCATTGTCACACAGAAAAAAAGCAAGAGTATAGTTAGGCCAGTAATTTCAGGTTTCTGACTGGCTCATTTTGTACCATTAAACTGTAGAAATGCTTATTTTCACTGGTAGTACTTCATAGTTCAAGTTCTGCTGCTACATGTTTTTTTAAAGCTGTTTTAATGCTTCAATATTTTTGCATAGTTTTGTGACTGAAGACGAAGCTTGTTGTAACTTAAGTGTTCAACTGAGTACTTTGTGAAAATATTAACTTCACTTTTTAAAGAAGTGAAAAGAGAGATGAAGGTTTCCATGATGACAGAGGAAATATTTAAAGTTATCAGAATATGTGTCTCTAAGGTCCAAGTAAAAGAGAATTATTAATTGAAAAAGTTTCTGATTTTAATCCAGTTTTATGATTTGTAGACCTTAATCATAAGCTTAGAACTCCTGGGGTTGCCATTCCTACTGCAATGTCTATCTTTCATGGAAACTGGAACCTTTCCAGAGAGGCACAGATACTGCTTCAGTACCTGAAAAATGATTTTATGCTACACAACTGACTCAGAGTGCAGCAAAAAACGTACACCACACGTTCCTAACTGGACAATATGATGTCAGAAATGGAAAACAGCAGCCCACTGAAGATGAGAATACATGATACATTACCACTTCAAATACCTCTCCTGGTACCTCCTAATCTGTCTAATATGCATTACTGTTCTTTTCTATCTTGCAGTCTCATCTTTTATCTACCCATCCAATCCTTGTTATCTTTTAAAAAACCTCCATATTTGGGCCAAATGATAAAAAAAAAAAAGACTGAAAAAAAAAAGAAGCCATTACAAACATGCTGACTCCACTGGCCCTTCATCTCAGGATCATCTATTGTATTCATTGCCTCAGTAAAATAACTAATGTGGACAGAATGCAAATTCTGTTGCAGTAGAAGAGCAATCTGAGCACCTGTTTGCATTCCAGACATCTAGGGGTCATAATCAGGGGATAAATAAGACCAGTTCAAGTGTATTGCTGATTGTACTGTACCAAATTTGCTAATAAAACCCCTCCATCCCTGAAAGCCACAGAGCCTGAGAAAATGTGCTTCTGAGAAGAGCTGTAGTGTGAGCTGATTTATGAGTGTGCAGTCAAGAAGTGAAAATGGCAAGGCAAAAAATTAACGCAAGGCTGGGTGAGGTCATTAGGAGCCCTACTAAGCTGTTTGCAAAATGACAAAATAACAGTGTCTAAATTCCACTGCAAATCCCACAGACTGCATGCTGGAAACAACAAAATGAGATTAACAAAGGGTCATCTATATTAGAAAGTTTTGCTGCTTTAGTCAATAAAAAAATAAACATAATTAAAGCTGTCAAATCTTTCTAGTATGATTGCAGTTTTACTGGTTAAATGAAGAAGCACTTGGAACTTAATGTGGTTCAGATATATCATTTACCCATCTGACTGTACCAGACTCTGCCATATTTTAAAATACCCAGTTGTCTTCCACAGGTAGTTCTGGCCTTCTAAGTCTTCTAGACCTATGTGGAAGCAAAGCTAGACCAAGAAAATGTTCTGGAGATGGCTAAATTAGATCAGGCTGGTCCACTATAGACAGGTACTGTGTACTTCTGTTCTTGAAGCAGTTGTCCTATGATTCAAGCATTAAATTGCAGTTAAATACTTTCTCCAGTTCTACTACAGGCTTCCTGGGAGTTCAGGAACACCAGTCGGAACGGGTGGTTCTTTGTCCACAAGTAGGAAAAAAATTCCTTTCTTCTCTTTAAAGAAATTTTGAGAAGTGGGATTATCCCTTACTGAAAAGGCTGCTGATAGTTCCTCTACTGCATTTAAATAACTGAATACATCTGGCAAGTCATAAATAAACATACAGGGCTTAAATTTCCATATAGTGAGTGCTTTTTATGACAGAGTATCTAATTACTCTGATTGCACGTTTGTTGGTTTACCGAAGTAACAACCTTAGTGCGTTGTAATGTTAGTGATCTGTCTTCACACCCCTGACAAAAACAACAATATGAACAAAAATAGCTGAAGTTCTACTGCAATATGTAGTAACAAAATGACCAGTAAAAATAAAGCCAAAGTATATGAAAAACACAGCAGCAACCATACACCTCAGATTCAGTGTGAAATATTGTTTCCTAGTACATCTCACATTAAACAGGTTCAGAATTTTAAGTGGCAGCACACAGAATATTTTTCAGAAATAGTTTTGATGGCATTTTTTCCAGACTTGCCATTCTGTAACGTCTAACACAGTTCAAGCTGGCATATCAGACACCATCTCAGACAATAAAGACACAGAAAAAATTTCACTTTCAGGGAAAGGTTAGAATGTTAGTGCTTCATGTCAAGCAATGCTAAGAGAACTCAACTCTTGTGAGGCCATGGGAACCAGAAAGCTCCATGCCCCAATGGTAGAGGCAGAGACCCTGGCAAATAACTTGTCTGCTTCTGAGGGGTGTCATCTGAAGACAGCTTCTGCCCCATTGAATAAGTGTTTCATTGCTGAACCTCAAAGGAAAGTGTAACTTAAAATATTTTAGGTTAAATCTGGGTGCCTTGGAATTGCCCTAACATGCAAGCCATTCACTTACATTTTTGTTATTCTATTTTAACTCCTCCAGCTTTAAGTGAAGTGGACACAGAAGATCAAGAGTTTACTTTGGGAATGACAAATACAAAGTCCTATTTCTTTGGTCTTTTACTGAATATGTAGGTTTTGGGCAAGATAAAAGATGTCCAAATCAGGGTTATTTGTACACTCTGAAGAAAACACAGATGGCTTCTCTTTCTCCTCCCACCCCCTTACAATCTTGCCTGTCCAATATTTAAATTAGACAAAGATTAATTCATTTGACTTTGAATTAAAATGAAGTTTCCTTTGAGGTAACTGAAGAAACACTAACTTGTTCAAATCTCCTTTGCTAGTTTTAAAAGAGACAGAAATTTTGATAAATTATGGACTTTGAATACACAAGATAATCATAATCTTTAAAGTCCTTATTGTTTTAGAAGCAGCAGCTCTTTTTCCATTCCTGTTTTCAGGTCCTATTTTTTAGTAAATGTTATGCAGAAATGACAGTACATAAAGGTTGCTTCTTTATGGAGTTGTTTTAAATTTAGTGCAACATGCTGGGCACGTAATTTCTAACACTGAGCTATTCAACTGCAATTAAGCTTAGGTTCTGTTGTACTCAGAAAAGCCATGCAAACTTGCTAAAACTTCAGAACCATTTCAAGTTTGCAACGAAGCCAGAAAATCTTAGCATATATTAATGCCTTGCTCCAAAGACTCTACACATTTGGGTTTCCCACATCATGCTTGGTAACACATCAAAATTCAGTTCTAAGTGATTTGCTTTTTACTGGTGTTAAATTAAGTACCTTTTCAAAGAGATGTGTCTATGTATATATAGAACAAATAGGCAATCAAATAAGTGAACACAGACAAACTCTTGCTTAAATGCTCTTGAAAATGGAAGCACCAAACTATTTCTCTGTGTAACGCATCAACCACAATTTTTAACAAGGACACTGCATGTCACTAAGTGGACAGCAGTAACTACTTTGCTCACAATGTCCCCAGGGCAATACAAAGATTTTTCATCTGAGGAAACTTTAGCAATGGAGAAGACATTCAGTAGCTTAAGTAGGCTAATTTAGAGAATGAAGGACAAGTAATTTTTCACTGCTACTAGAATTTTAAAGTCTCTTTATGCTGACCTGATATATACTGAGCTGTAATGAGAAGCTTCGTTTGAGCTTTTCTCTATCACACACTAGGTTTAGAAACTGTAGTATAGACAGAGTGTATCAAGAATCATGTCATACGTGGTCACCAAGTCACATAGAAACAACAATACACTAAGGACTTTAGCACCCTGTGAGGATTTATATGTACATATTGCCAGAGCCCAAAATATAACTATGAATCACTTAGATTTATATAGATCTGTTGGCCATCCCAATGCAGCCTTTGCCAAACATGAAAATTGAACAGAACTTTGTATACGTGAACTTTTGTTTGATCACTCCACTTTTTTTCTGAAAATATTATCAAGTTTCAGAGCTATGCTAGAGTTCTACTACTACTGTGTTCAATCACCCCACTAAATTATATGTTATGCTGACAGCTTTTTAATTGTACAGAAACCTGATTGGAAAAAGTTAGTGAAGGCGGGTGATTCATAGTGAGATCAGAAACTGCTCTCCCCTCTAAAAAAGCAACAAACAGGAGAGTTATGAAAAAGTTCCTCTTGTGAAGAACATTAAGATTACAAAGGTGCTTAACTAAAACCTGATAAAATTCCCCTTCATGCTAGTTACTGGAATTTATTTACTTTTTAAATTCAATTTTATATTCAGTTTGAAATAAATTTTTTTTGTAACAAGTTAAATGCTTCATTCTGAACTAAGAAAATAAGACATTGTTGAAACTTGGCTTTTTTTAAAAAAAGTCTCTGCTCTTTTACTATTTACTTCAATTTGACATATGAGTTTTCCTCACTGAAAACATCTTTATGAGGATTTAGTTTTTTAGCCTAGCTTTAATAAACACAGAATGGTGACAAAAATGTAACTTATGCCATTTTGTGATAGTTATAACTCACACAAAACTACTTGAGAGAGTAAATAGATGCTTTTCATGGTTACAGGCAGATGAGTCAAAATAGACACAAAACTTAAAAAAATGCCAACATCCTGCCCCTCTTCATTTTTCAATCTATTTTCCAGCCTAGTTCCAAAATTCTTTTCCTGAGGTTGGAGTAGGTCAAAGTTATTATCTTCACTCATTCTATGTGCCTAAAAGGTGTGATTCAGCAAAGCAATTAAGTGTAATTAATGAGAAAGTCATATTAGTAGCATGACTAACTTCAGTGAGAATGTAAGGAAGTGCTTGAAGTTGAGCATCACATAGATGCTCCATCTTACCATGGTCCCAATTATCATGTCTTCTCATTATTGACCAGGACTTTTATTACAATCCTCATTATGTAGCACAAGCAAAGCTAATGGGCAAATGGTTCCATACCCTCTAAAGGAAGTTTATAAAAATCTTTATTTTGTACATTAGAGTAAAGGCAAAATTTTTCCAAAGTCTGTGGATGGGTAGATGAAAAGGCAGACAGAAGGAAAACTTGAGGAATGAGCACTCAAGATTAAAGGTTATGCTGTCTCTGATTTCCCAATACAGAGGCTCTCCATGTCAGCCTCCAATTTTCTCTTAATTGATCACAGATATCTCTGGTTTTCACCAGAAATTGCATCTTTGAACAAAGATGTTTCTTTGAATGTAAACTTTAAGATTATATGTCTGTTCCCACAGCTGAGACACTAAAAACCTCCCAATCAACTGTTCAGAGTAAAGACTGCAAGAAACACTGGACAAGTGAATTACCACAGGGTGGCAAATGAAGATGGTGTGAACTTGCTTAAATGATATGCAACATGGTCATAAATCAGCACATGCTGATTTAAGGAAGATAATAATTAGAATTAATCATGGAATAATTCTGAGCATCACTATTTATGCACAGCTGGTGAGAACTGGTGCACCAAACAACAGAAAAACAAGTATTAACATCATTGTCTTCCCTGTGATTTTTTCTTGCATGACCAAGTAACACAAGTTTTGTAAACTCAGAGATCACAGAAAATTGAGGGTGTTTAATTAAATTTAGCAATGAAATAGCACTTGCTTGTGTTAAGAAAAACAAACAAACAAAAAAAAAAAAAACCACCAAAACCAAGCAAAACCAAAAAATCAAAACCCAAATCCCAATATTGACATTGTCAAGCCTAGAAAAAAGATTTGTGAAGAAAAGTATCAGTTTTTGAAAATGCTTCTCCTGGGCTTTCCTATCAATTACAATCACAAAACCCTGCTAATCTATATTTTTTAATTTCTCTGGGAATTTTAAGACAAATTATTCTTTGTTCTATAAAGACTTCAATACATAATTGAATTAGATACCAACATTTCTTCCATAAACCCCACAATTGGGCACATTTCCATCATAAGTATTAGTTTCAAAACTGAGGAAGATACTGAGGCATACTTGATGGGTGCAAGGCCATTAAAAGTGGATTTTTCTCATCTAATTCTCCCCTGTAGTCAAAGAAGGGAGATAGGGCATGCCATCACTCAACACTAGACAGCTATCTCAGAAATCTGTTCACTCTCTGGTGCCAGTTTGTTCTCCAGAGACTGTGGAAATTAATGCACTTACACTAATGCAATACATTTAGAAATTGAAATATAATAAAATATTTTTAAATATAAAAATATGTTAGAAAATGCTATCAAGTCACACAGTCTATCCCTTTCCCCCAAGAAGCTTGAACTATTCTTCAACACAGGTTTTCCAATGATATGTTTTTAGAGAATAATATGACTGAAATTTCTCTTTCTTCCTAAATCATGTGGTCTCATACTTTAACTGACAAGTCAAGAGACAGCTAAAGCACCTAATACCATTTAATTGACTTAGTGCTGGCAGTTCTCCAAAACAATGAAAAAGCTTGGAAAAAACTTAACCTCTCTTACTCTCTTTCCTCTTCTTTGCATACAAATCTAAGACAAAACTTACTGAGGATTTATGTGTAGACACAAGGAAGTTAGGTGCCCCATTATCTTAAAAGCACTGTTAAAATTTAATATGCTAATCCCTGAAAACTACTTTGAAATCCTAATCTAAAAGGATAAGAGTTGCCTGTTCATTAAAGGAACCATTCATTATAACAATATTGACAGTGTATTAATTTAATCCTTGCACTTATATTCAATTGGAATGTCTTAAATACCTAGTTACCTGCTAAGTATGAATGACTCCATAAGCATCAATGTGCTTTTCAACAAAGTGTCAGAGGCAGAGCTGCTTGGGAAGAACAACTATAGTTTGCCATGGAGAGTGTTCCACATGAAAGGCAGATCACATGGAATACTTTATCACAGAAGTTCAATAAAGCAATGAGTTCTAATAAGCTTAACAAATTGCTCAGGGAGAGTTTAAACAGGAAAGCAAGGTGGAATTGCTCAGCTGAGGATTAACCACTTATGCAATGTATTATAAAAATTGCCATTTAATATTAAACTCACTGAATCCTTTAAGCTTTTCGTGTACAACACGTTCTAATAGAAGGGTGAGTTTCTGCTCTCTCTGTAGCCCAGATTCTCAAGGGTTTGTCTTGATCTAGCCTTGTAGGTTAACTTACTAAGATCAGGGCACTAGGTTTTTCAAGCTCTCTTCTATTTAGCATGTCTTTGCAGATACGCTCCTTTCTGCAACATTTTTCTGTGTTGTGCCTTAAATTGTCCTTAGGAGTGATACAAGTCAAGCATAAAGCTAACACAAGTGGGATTTCAATAATTATTTGGCTGCTTTTCCTCTCTGCCCCAGAGTCTGAAATCCAATGCACAGACTTGCATTGGCAATGCAATAGGACAAAAAGTGAAACAGTTTTAATAAATTATTCTGAAAGATATTAGATAGAGGTCAATTCCAAATTCTTTTGAACTCCATCACAGAACTCTCATTTAATTTTCTGGGAATAGGATTTAGCCCCAATCACTTACAAAATGGGATTAAACTTCTGGCTTTCTTCCCAGAATTTGGAATGTAAGTACACCTATGAAAATATGCAGAAACATGTAACAGAGCTTCCTAAAGAAGAGAAAACCTTCTATGTAGCTTTATGAAATTGATTTTTTTGTTCCTTAGACTGCCACCTTCAGCTTATTCTGTCATTCATAAATTAATTACAATGCCTGAAGTCAGAAGCAATTTCTTGAACTTGCCTTGAATCTGTGGGCTTTCCACATTTTTCAGCATTCATTTAAAATTGAAGGGTGAGTATGAGCAGCTATCATTTCTGTAAGACCATAATAAAGGTCAAATATTTGTTAGATTGAAAGTGACATTAATACCATCAGAATTTTTATTAAAGAAGGTCCATCATGGTATCATTTTCTTGGAGAGTAACAGGTCAGTTGTCAAACCTATCACCATGTCTGCCTCTGTATTCCTACTTTTAATCCAGGACCAAAGAGAATAGAAGGCAATCAAAGAAACAGACTTCTGAAAAGCACCAATTTGACAACTTTAATTAAAGTAACAAGTTCAAGCCTCAGGCAATCTATTTCCTGGTATTCCTAGAGTTGTTTCTCCATGGTACATTGACCTAAAGAAATCTGGAGTGAGTAGAGGACTACAGAAACCATTTGTACTCTTACATAACTAGCAACTCAAGAAATCTGAATGACTTGACCCAAAACATGTGACAAACTAGGTTTCAGTTGAAGCTGACTTCATACTCAAGAGAACTGAAGAATCACCTTCCTGCTAGGCATGCCAGCCTTAGATTCAAACAGGTTACAGCTTTCAACTCCTGGTCTGAAACAGCTGAGCATGAAAGTATGAGTAATATAAAGAAATATGGCTCAATTTCACCTTAACATTTACTAATTAGAGAGAGGGAGTTGAATGAGAGGCCAGTTACCTTGTCCCCACACCCCATGCACAGTGGAATACTTCTGTGGACCTGACATTTACCATTTGCATGAAAAATACTCAGTAAATGCTGAGACAAGGATCAGGCATCAGTAGAATCACTGTATACCACTCAAAGGCACCATCTATCCTCCAAAAAAGACCTGGAACTCACATAAAGTGGTGTAACCACTTATGGGAGACATTAATGCCCTGTAGCAAGTATGGTGGTTGGGCATCTTAGAGCATCATAATATTCAATTAACAGATTAGTATATACTTTAAAAAAAATATTTACAATGTGGAAAAAGCAATAAAATGAGAAATGCAGTGAAAAGAAATACGTATTTTACATAATACCATCACGCTTCTGGTTTTAAATGTCAGTGAGAGCTAGCCAAGCTACTTGTGGTTTATAGGTTTTTGCATGTTGGTTTAAGAAGAACATAAAATTATGTAAGTGGAAGAATACATTATTTTAACTGCAGAAGGCAAGTCAAGTAAGAAAAAAAAAAAGCAAATGTAAGAAACTACTCCTATATTGCTGATCATTCAGAATACCTATACCTTTTTTTTTTTTAACCTGATAAGATGCAGAAAAGCTTACAAGAAAAAAATACAGTAGTAAATAGAGAAAAGAAATTAGGGAGTGATAAAGAAGGCACCAAAATTTATAAGAATCAATAAAGAATTAAAATCTGACTGTAGCCAGGGCAAATCAGGAAGAATTTCCATTTACATCAAGAGCAAGTTCTCCAGTTTTGCATCCAAGCAAATTCAGTGAAAGTCTGATCACAGACATGAAATTTAAAAAATATAAAAGTACTGAAAACAGTCAGGGTACACAAAAAAACCCAACAACCAACAAACCCATGTTGTTGAGTTGAAACAAGGCTCTCTAGTCTGTTAGTGTGTTTGATAAACAAAAATATACTGCTCTAATATCATCATAATTCTAGTGGCTTCCATAGAACAACACTGATTTTTAATGAGTGAGACAGAGACAGCCTTCCTGTCTGTAACAGAAGTGAACAAAGCTCTTTGCTTTGAATTCCCACATCCAAATCTAGATACAAGTACCAATTTTTTTCATCTCAGATTCCACTGGGAATACAGACAGTTTTAGTAGTGGGCATACTGAATTCCTTCATATAAAGTTATTTGACAAAATATCACACTATGATTTGCTGTAAATATAGAGTATTCTACACCTTTTAGCAGTGCCCAGTCTCCGAAGTTTTTATACTGGTGAATCTTACACAGAACTTTCTAAATCTCTGGTAAAAAACAGAGATTCTTATTAAGAGAATTTTCTTTGAGAAGGGAGGAAAATAGAAAATTTCTCTATATTTTGGCCACTTGATAAAAAAAATTCTCCTCCAAATAGGATAATGCTGAAGAGAGATCAGATCAGCCATTTGCAGTGATTTAGGGTCATGATTCACAGAACGCCAAGCCAAATACTTCCTGACACAAATGGTAGGAATGAAGGAAAACTTTAGCAAAATGAATGAAAGTTCTGAATAGGCAAAGACATATTTTCTTTGAGTATGAACACATATTTGAAAAAAAAATTCTCCTCCAAATAGGATAATGCTGAAGAGAGATCAGATCAGCCATTTGCAGTGATTTAGGGTCATGATTCACAGAACGCCAAGCCAAATACTTCCTGACACAAATGGTAGGAATGAAGGAAAACTTTAGCAAAATGAATGAAAGTTCTGAATAGGCAAAGACATATTTTCTTTGAGTATGAACACATAAGAAATTTTTCTGACCTGAACAATTTCTCATACTGGTCTAAACTATATTTGTCATGAGTTCAGCCTGTACAGCTCTTTCACATAAATTTCTACAGGTTTAAGAAGCAAAATGGGCACATTGGAAGTAGAGGAAAACTAATGCAAGACTCACAATATGGTACAACAGGGAGAACAGGAAATCCTAGTAGTACTGTGTAACTGTGAAGTGTTTCCTTCTCCAAAGTATTCTTTTTGCTAATATACACATATAAACTGAGAATAGAAGTAATTATTTCTTTACCCATTAGATATAGGAGGTCTGGCATCCTCCAGGTTTTATCCAATGCTTTAAGGCTACTGCAAAACTTCTGTATCTGTTACATATTAATTGTAGTGATTTAAGAATAAGTTTTTTTTCCTGGTTTTAGCTGCCTACTTAAAGATTGTAGAAGACTGTATCATGCACTTAAAAATTCATTATTAATACCATATTAGCATTTTGAGTCTCTAAGGGGGTAGATGTTGCTGCAGGTTAACTACAAAGAATCTGCTTTCAGGAATGAGGAGGGGAACTCTGGCATCTGTCAGCTGTGTAAATTCTACTGTTTTGTAAATATTGATCAAACAATCATGGTTAATGATACAACTCTGTAAGTGAATTAGACAAATGTTCCCACATGGCTATCAATTTAATTTCCCTGACTGAAGTAGCTTCTTTTGTAAAGGAAAACCCTTTTAAGGAAGATAAATTGTTCAGTGACATCAATGTCCATTTCAATTATGCCTTTGTTCTGGTGGAGGCTGTTCTGCATCATACACCTGCTGTTCACCTGGCTGTGTTATAAGAATATACAGTGGGAACTACATTACACTAACTTTGGACATTTATATCCCATTTCTCTGAAATATGGGATATCAGGTGTAAATAATACCCAAGCAAGTCATTGCCTTTTTTTACAAGCCTAGACAGTCAGTTAAGCTGAAATCACCCTTGTTACAAAATACACTGATTTAATTCACCTTAAAACACAACCCTGCGTCACAACAGTGCAGGAAGGTAACAGCTATCAGCTGAGCATGGGCTCAGTGCAAGAATGGGGAGCCAGGATCCACTGAAAAGTTACTTGCAAAAGGGTAGTGAACATACGTTAAAAAGACTTATTACCTCTTAGAAGTAATTCATGCACCACTCTACATCCTGCTTTCAGTGGAGACAAACTGCTTGGGTCTTAGCTCAGCTGGCCTCTATAAAGCAATAAGGGAGGGGTAGGAAAGGGCTTGAACTGGTCCCATGTAAAGAAGGAGGTACCCCTTTTTCTCAAATCTGCACTCCCTTCAGGGATGAAATACTGCCCTTAGAAGAAGGGGACCAGCTGCCTAGTGGCTGCAGTAGACTTTGGAAAACCTGATATGGAATATGAATTACCATTTTATTTCTGCATGTTAGCTTTTATTGGCAGCAATTCATGAGTTTTGAAAGAAAGGTTCCTTGAATTTCAACTAAAGGATCATACATAAAGTTTATTTCAAAACATTTTTGTAAACATAATCAAATTTTAAACTTGCTTTTGTTACAAAAAGGGTATTAACTCTTCCTTCCATGCAGTGTGTGGAAGGAAAAAAGTAGTAGGAGTAGTTTTCTATTCAAGATTATAACTGCTGCTTTTTCCCTTCAAAAGAAAGACAGATGCTGTTTATATGATCAGGTCTCACATAAGGAAAGAAAAAGCTTTTTCGTTGCTCTGCAATGTGAGTACATACATGGATTGTCCAACAGAAGCAGCACAGCATGAATCTCGAAGCCCTGTTGTTACACTGTGCAAAAGCAGGCAGTAAAAAGAGGTTATAGAGGCAATTTGCATATTGCATTTAGAGCTTAACGAAGCTCTTTTTTGAGAGCGGGTCAGCTATTTCAGGATAATCAGGTGGCTAACTCAATAGGAGTAAAGTGCCTTTAAATCTCCCTTGTGGTCCTCACTTTGCCAATTTCATTTCAAGAACTGTATTGTTATTGGAACAATGAAAAAAGCAATATCTGGACTATGAGAAAACTTTAATGTTTACTTTTCTCAAATTGGTCTTTCTGTATGTTTGACCCCCATTTGAAAAGGCACAGTCCAAGGATCCATGCAAATAAGCAAGAAGAGAGTGCTCTATAAGCACAGGAAACTGCTGAACACAAGATCTTAGGAATTCAGTTGGGGGCTGCAATTATGTCATGTATAAGTGCTACCTGAAACTTCTTCCATACTTCAAAATTCAACAGCAATGTCCAAGCTAAGGTGATGTTAATCCCTTACAAATGTCATCACTATTACACCATTTTGCATACGGAAAGCCACCTCTTCCCTAAAAGGTCTGTAATAGCTGACCTGATGAGTCTGCCTGCTCTGTGAATACTTAGCAACATACCAGTTAAAGGACTTGGACTACAATTTTATGCTGGTCCAGTGTTACATGCTCTGGGAAACCATTCCTGACTCTCTTGTCCCATAGGCACTTGGTTCTAACTTATGCATTATGTACATGCCATAGCACTTTCATTCATCTGAGTACAAGGAATAAATGAGAAATAGTAGCCTGGCGTTCATTGTGCCACAACTTTGATCAAGAAAACACTAGTCCTCTTGATGCTGAAACTTGGATGCTGCAGTTAAGATACCTAATTTCTTTAAAAAATAATCAGTGAATAATAGGGTAATTTTCTTTGATCAATTGGATTGTCAAAACTAAATCAAGATAATTGAAGAAACTTGAAAGGCAAGATAATATCACCAATCTGTTAGCATGGACAACACGTTGCAGTTTCCTTTCCTGACGCCTGCTACATTTATCCTGGATTAGCTGCCCATTGGATAAATTGTATGTCAGAGTTTATCCAAATTTCTTGGCATCCATAAGTTCATCACTAAAACAAATTCCATATGGACATATATTACAGGCACATGAAGACATTAGAGAATGTATTTAGTGCAACTTTTTTCCCACTACCTTCCTTGAAGGTATGAATAGCCAGTTCTGAGTGCTTTTGCTTAGCTGACTTGGGTAAACATCACTTTCTAAATTCCACAGTGATATTTGGAGAACATTGTCTCCATTCCAAGAACGAAAATTCATGCCCTGAGAGAGGTAGATAGATGGAGATATAAACAAGGAATGCAAGTCACTGAAAAATAGAAAAGACTTATCAATACCAAAGTCTGTGTTTGTGGAACAAGGACATGCTGGTTTGATTTATGCAAAATGATGCAGTCATAAATTCTCAGGGTTATTGTTTAGAATTTTATGCCTAGAAGAACCAAGATCTAATTCAGTACCTTTTATCTTTTTTTTTTTTTTCTAAAAAGCCTGCTTCCTGCAACAGTTTCAGTTTATAGGTATTTGTCTCATTCTCATAAAATAAACTTTTTCCCATACTCTTTCTCTCTTCTTTTTGAACAAACAATTTATTGGTTCAATATCAAATTCAATTCTAGATTAAATTCAAATATCATCAGCTGGATGAGTCAACAAAAGTCAAATGAAGAAAGAATCTTCTTCCAGACACTCCTTTCTGCAGAGACAATGTGATAAGCCATGGTCTTTTCTGACTCCAGATATTTTATTATATGATTGAATTGGGGAAAATAGAGATGATTGTACAGATCAAATGTTTCAAAGTAGGTTAGAACAAAACTGGAAGTAATTGCTTATTGTAATTATTTTTTCTCAAATGTATCGAAGTCATTTGTACAAATCTTCAAAAGCTCCCTCTAAAAATTGGAACAATTGTAATTACAGCTTCTGCATTTTCCACAGGCTATTACTAAGATTACTGGAATCAGGATTTAAACTGCATAACTTCTGGGGTTTGGCTTAGCAACAGACATTAATTTCAGCACTGCTTTTGTGTTAATTAGTATTTAGAATTAAAGGCATTGCTATTAAGTAGTGCCTTAAGAATGGTTTTCTGACTGTCCCTGAGTATGATGATTATGGCTGTGAGTGTTTCATAAATGGCTAACAGAAAAGATATCATGACATTAATACTTTGTAGTGGCAGTAAAAACTGACAATGTAGAAGACAGCCATCCCAAATATCCAAAATATGTATTGCCTAATAGTTTTAGCACTGATAGAACAGTAACATTTTCAGAATTTAGATACGGATCCAGATCATAGTTTCATAGCTGTCTTAAATTGCTATAATGGATCAAATTAAAACTCCATGTCCAAACATCTGCAGCTCCTCAAATCATGACCTAATGAACCATGATAAATCAGCAGGTCATGGCAGAATCCCAGGCTCTGAATATCTATGATTGCTCTGCAGAGACAAAGTTGTCATTTGGCTCTTTAAAATAGACAACTAAAAATATTTTCATGGCAGCTAATTGTGCTACACAATTGTTCAACACGCAGAACAAAAAAAGCACATAGCACTGAGGTTTGTAGGAGCCTGCAGTTTAAGAATGGGGAACATCGAGGCAGACAGGAAAGACTGTCCAGTTCTGGAGCTGAAAAAAGGAAGGAATAATTATGAAATCATAGCTGGGTTTTTTATTTTATTTTATTTTATTGAGGTAAGATATATTTCATTGACCTAGTGAAACCATTATGGTGACAGCTGCTACATTTATTTGTAAGAAATATTAGAAATGCCACCACCATCATTAAGGAAAGTTCAGGAGCAAATGACATATCACTTTATAGCAACATCTGTTTTGGGGAGGAGTCAGAGAAGTGATAGAATAAAATCAAGAGAGCTACATTGCATATATGCAATAAACTTGTGCTTGCAGAAGTTATTTATGCAGTCACCAGGAAAGCTAGAGTAGCAATGAATGTCACAGTATAAAATATCACTCCAAGATGACACTGTCTGATTTGCAAGTTCAGTCTTCAGAGGAACTCTTGTTCTACTGCCTAATTCTTTAAAAATAGTCTCCTGAAAATGTAACTTTTCAGGGCGTTTCTGCTCCAGGTCAGTCCCATTTGGCAGATGTTTGGAAAAATCCATCTCCTTACTTCTCCTTTCTAACAAAACCAATGACAGTAACTCCAACTAACGCATCATCTCTAAATTCACACATTTACATCCCGTTAAAAATAAACAGGTATTAGGTGTCCAAATAACTTTCTAAAGATGTTTGTTTCTTTAGAGTATTTCCTGCTTTACAGTCATGACTCTTCCCAGGAGTTCTCACACTTGTCTTTTGACAAGAGTCAGCATGAACAGTGAGTTAGGATAAGCAGACCCCATGGCAATGAACAACATGGATTTAAAACTCTCAATAGAACAGTCACTTGAGCCTGAAATTCACTATTTCCATGTGCCACAAAATACTGTAAAACTCAACATTAATGAAAGGAGCCTAATGTTTAATTAAGAAAGGATCCGAATTTCACTGTTGTGCTGCTCACAGTTTTCTACTTGCGCAGCATTGCACACAGAGCTGTGATATGTGTCCTCTGGATTTTCCGTATGTATAGTCAACTGGGTAAAACTTTCCATTTCTCTGTTTAATGGTTAAGCAGAAGCACATCTCTTTAGCTGCTCTTGGTATAATAGTATCTTATAAACACACACAGATACGTCCCTGAAAATTTTCCCATTGTTTTGCTAGGTGACTGATACCAATTCAGGGATTAAATGTAATGGCAGTAGCACATGGGACCTGTTTTCTCAGACACAGCATCTCAGCACGTGTAAGATGTGTTTGCTGCAGGCTGCAGTGAAGAACAGGCATGCAGTCTAGCATACCTGCATATTGGTCATTAATGATCTTAACAAATGAAACAAAACCATCCATGCTCCATGTCCACCAACTTTTGTCAGGAGTGATTTTATACACTTAGTTACACAAGTTAATGTATAAGGCAAGCTTTTACTGAACCACTTTTTTTTAGTCTTGAAAATTTAGTGAGACAGGAATGATTTAGTTAACAATGCCACAGGCTTTCCAGTGTAAAATTACACCTTATTCACCAATGCTCAAAATGACACAAACATCAGGATTTTTTAAACTGTACTTGGAAAACCTGGACTTCATATTTTACTTGCTAATATCATGGCCAAGCTTTCCTACCTTTGCTGAAAATTCATTCTTCCAAATAAGTTCTAATTGCCTGAAAAATAAAATAAAAAATACTAATTTTAGTAGTTTTTTTAAAAAGTTATATCACTAACCTTACTTTGTGTGCTGTGGTGCACTGACAAATCCCCAGGCCTGCTTCTACAGTAAAGAGCTCCGGTGCTTGAGGAAGGGCTCAGGAGCCCAGGTGTCTCAAGAACTCATACCACAAAAAGCAGACTTTCTGCTTCATTTCACAAGGAAATAAAATGGAACTCTGCTGCAAGCTTCTTTATCTCAGCAGTGCAGCCTGCAGAGCAAGGTCAGAGGGCTTCCTAACCAGAGGCAGAATTTGTATGTCTGTGTTTAAGAGAACATGAACATTTTGTTCACATTTTGATAGACTGATCCCAACTAAAACAATGAACTTTTTTGATTCATTTTGATCTGCTTTTTAAAACTGAAATACCTTCAGAAACTAGGAAAAACACAGGTAACTTCAGCTTAGTTGAGACAACTTTTCATTTGCTGCTTGGAGACTTTGGGCATGTCTGGAATTTTCTTTGTTCACCACGTGATGGGACTCAGGAATTCCCCAAATTTTCCAGGCTTCACCCCACCCAAACCAGTAGTGACTGGTGGTCCCTCTGGAATGAATGTACTGCCTCAAATGAGGGTCTCAAAGGTGTATATGCCAGGATTCTTGGAAACATTGTGGTCAGGATGTACTACACTTGGAGCAAGTGAGCTGGTCTCTACTACAGATTCTAGCAGACAATATTTTACTTTAATTCTAAGATAGATCTGGTTTTCTTTTGAAATTTTCTGCTATGAATGATGTTCTGCATCCCACTCTGAAAACAATGACAGATTCATTATCTCAAGGGAATCTTTAATGTGTGAGCCTTAAAATAGTATCAAAACTGTCTAGTGTCCTTTTCATCTAGTTTTGAACTGCTGAAATGAGCTGGCCTATTTCTCTTAGGGATGAAAAACTGTGAGTCTAACCTCACATAAATAAGATAAAGAAGAGAAGTGAGTGTAAGGAAGAGCATAGCTCCTAAAAGTCCTGAGCACATCATTCACAGCAATTCTCCTGAGCTTCTGAGAGCTGAAAACATGAAGTTGACAAAGAACATTTCACTTACAAAACAGAAGCATTTATCAGCAGCTGTATTCTTTTTGTATAGATGTGATGAGAAAATTCATTTTGCATTCCAAGTTTCTTCCATTCATTTTGCACCTGGGCAGTAAATTTCAAAGGTATATTTTTTCTCTCTCATTTCTCTCTCTCTCCCCCCAGAAGCTGGTATGCTCATTGCTGGATATAAGCAGGAGAGCAGACCTCCCAGCTCCTCTCAGATATGCATGAGAGACTTTTCCTCCTGCCGTGCTGGATGATTGTTCCACCTAGGAAGAGAGTGATGGGGCTATTAATCTCAGCTGCCAGATAATTCTCACAGCAGCATTAGTTGCAGCATCACCTCTCTGCCCTCACTGAGATGTCACAGTAAAAAAAAATGGAAAAAAACTGTATTCTGCAACTGCACAGAAAGCTTAAGGGAGGAGATCTTAAAACAAGAGTTAGTTCTGAAAACTCTGGCAATTACTGTCAGCTCACCTGCTGGGGCAATTAAAAGCCAGCAGTGCTGTCTACTGCCTAATTCCACAACATGTGCCCAAAAGTAAATAAATACATGAAAGCTAAATTCAGCATCTGATTTATACATATTGTTTTATGAATTAAAAAGAAGAAAAATATTAGGAATTAAATTAATAATAGAAATTGAGGAAAATTGGACAAAACTCTTAGTGTTGCTGGTTATGCATTAAGCTTATTTTGGCCTTCAACACGTCACATAAGCTGTGTCTCAGTTTCCTCTCTGGTAAACAGGAATGACACACCACAATGCATTCTCTTTGCACATCTGGCCAGTGCAAGACCTAAGCTATTAGATTATGAGCTGTTTATTTGGGATAACCTCTGGTGAACCATTTGGCAAGCAGGGATGCTTGCATTACCTCTGAAATAGTGCTTGCAGGACTTTCCAGCTCCTTGGTGTGGGTGGCTGTCCTTACTGCTTTCCTGTCTTAAAGGATGGAGAAAACCCAACAGAGAGTGTCTCTGGGAGGGAACATTAGTGCCTTGAACACAGAGACACCAATTAGATCAGCACAGGACGAGTAAACAGGGTATGTTCTGTGGTGATCTGCTATTGTGTCTTGGAAAGCAGCCAGAGAAAAAGCTTTCTGAGATCTAAACTCCAGGCACAATTGATGGTTAACTTCTGAGAATTTGGTGTCATCTTGCAGTGCTGCCAGTTCAGCTCTGCTGGATGGACCTGGGTCCTGTTGTGTGTGCTCTGCTCTCCTCTGGCAGAGACTGGTCCGAACAGATAGAACACAGCTATCCCCAAAGGTAGTGGAAAATACAGTAGGAGCTGTTCATCAAACACAATTTTGGTGTCTACTAATATATTGTATAATTGTACATAACCCTTAACCCTATTTTTAGCAAGATTTCACAACTTTCTTTTTTCCTTTTCCACATAACTGCAGAGGATTTATTTTGACTTCAACAGCCAGACTCTGAAACTCTCTCCCACTGAACACTGCCTTACTTTAAAAGACATGAAGGAAAACAATAGCCATGTATAAGAGTCGAAAGCTAAATATATCTTTTAAAATCTAAATTATTTATCTAAACACCTTTACTGATCTAAGACTCACTTAGGATTCCATCTAGGACAAGAACTCATATAAGCCACTTCTCACTCCCTGATTTTTAATGGAAATAGGTATTTTTTTCAACTGAACAAGAATATAAGCAAATGCTACTGAGATTTAAACTGAGAAGAATAATAAAAGTCTTTTCTTCTAACTTATTTTTGTTGAAATCCCACAAACAAATAGCAAATATTATAAGTGGTCCAACCACAAATGCAAACCTGTGCATAAAATCAGCTCCTGTTCACAGCTATCAAATACTAAGGCTCTTTTAGCTACAATTGAGAGAATAATTATATCTAGTAGCAGATAAATTATTAGCATAATACCCATGCTCGCAAATGTAATAAACCTGAGTTTTTCAGAATAAAGACTTGAAATGTCTTTATGTCCTCCTTTTCTCTGTTTCTCCAATAGAAGGAGCATATTCTTCTGTAAATTTCTGTTACCCTCTGTGTGTACAAATGTATTGTCTCCACACCCATTAACAGTATAATTTTGAAACACTAAACAAAATGTCTATCTGATTCAATCTATGCTTTAAATTTCCCAAAGTAAGAATTAGGTCCAAAGGTGAAATCACAAATATTTCATCAGGACACAATTAACAATCCCACTCACACTCAACAGAGTAGCTATCAACCTCAGTATTGCCTATACCTGAGAATTTGTATTAGTGCTTACTTGAGTAAAGTGAATAAACATTGATATTCCCCCAAGTACTAATTGTCATTAAACTCTGTGTCATGGTCTGTGTTTCATGGAAATGAAATTCTAAGCAGGTAGACAAAGGATGGCAAGAAGGCAACATTAAGAAGGTAGGTGGCTACTAGCCAAAAGTTTCTGACATGAACTGTATCTTTTGGAGCCTTGCCTGGAACTAACTAAATTGTGCAAGACATTTGTTTAGTTTTAGAAAAGCTGTTCAATGTCATTAAGAAACAGAGATAGTGACTGTGGTGGTGTTCTATGTATTGTTTTTTCTCAAGAGCTTTTGCAAGGATCAATCTGTGGTGGTGTTTTTTCTCAAGAGCTTTTGCAAGGATCAAAGAGCCTTTGAGCAATGGTGTCCAGGAATAAACATTACACAGAAATTCGAATTAGAAAGCCAAAGAAGATGAAAGAGTTGGGCTGGAGGCTGGTGCTGTGTAGGGCTCCCTGTAGGAGGGCCAGGCTGCAACAACACTGAATTCCATTGGTGACAGGGGATGGTCTCTATCCCCTCCAGCTCACCTTGGAGAAGAGCAAGAGCTGGAAAAGAATTGGCTGTTTTTTCAATTAAGAGCAGTGTCAATTAAAATGAACTTCACCATGTGAAGAATTCAGATAGCATGTGTCTTCCCATTTCTCTTGAATTATAAAGATTAAAAAGGAGAAATAATTAGACAAAATAAGCTAATCTGCAAGTGGAGGAAACAACTGAAAACGAAATATCTGCCTATAGAATGGGATACTAAAGCATATTTGAAAGTAAATAGATTCTGGGGGAAAATAGAAGCTATGTAGATAGAAAGGAGCAAAGTACCCTGACTTGCATAAAAAAGTGTTAATAATCAGAATGACATTTAGAAATTAAGATTAGTGGAAAGAGAGCACATCATGTGCAATTTAAAATGTAAATTCCCTGCAAATGCAAGAAAACCCTGCAGATACTCCAAAGGCAATCAGAGAGCAAAATCAAAATTAAAGAAGTCAAAAACAAGTGAACATCAAATGCTCAGAACATTTATGTATGTATTATATATATATATTTTAAAAGCCACTGCTGTGTGCCATTCTAATCTTTTTAAATTTCTGATCTGAAAATAGACATGCAGTCTGTGCCAAAATGTGACCAAGATTTTTGTCCAATAGCCAACAGGTCTGAAGTGCAGCTGTACAGCCCATTTATTCCACTGTCCCCCACTTACCCACATAGGACATGACCTTCAGATAACTTTGATGTCAGGGTTTGAAGCAAGGTAAGATGACTAGGATTTGAGATTCCTAAATATCATACAGTTTATGCTGGCATCCATCCAGCTTCTCTTTACTGTGTACCAACATACCTAACAATGTTTCTTACCTCACTTCAACTCTGCTCAGGAAAGCGCTATTCTTTCCTGTTGGAAAGTGCAGTGTAACTACGCTGCAGCCACAGCAAAGGTTGCTGAACATACATCTGAGCTGCTCTGGAGACTGGTGGCAGTTAATCTACAGTAGGATGTGAATTGCACATATTAAGCGTCCAAGTATTTACCAGATAAATCTGGTCCTTGCAGGCTTATTCAGTTCCAATATGTTGCACTGAAAAGTTCTGTAAACGTTGATAAGACTTAAACAGAAGCAACAAATATTAGGAAGATGGTTTCTAACCCTGTTCCAGACCTGGGATCAAGAGATGAGGTAGAAAATATCTAAAAAACCCCATGGGAGTGGTCAAACAGACCCAAGATCCAGTACCAACACTTCACATTTCAAAACAAATATCACAACTGCAACACTATTCACAGGTGACTGCTGAGATTGGTGCTAATGTCTAGATTCCATGGTAGCTTAGTAGGAAAAGCACTTCCTCTGTAAAAGCAAGGTTGGAGATTCATTCTCCTCACCAATAGAAATGGATCCATCTTCACTGGACTCATTCAGCCACAAGGCCACAAAAGCCCTGGGGTGCGCTCCAGACCTGCCATGGCTACCTCACTCCACAGCCAAGGCCACAAGGATTTGGAGGACAGGGGAGAGCAAGCAAATAAACTAGAAGGTGATCCTACAGCTGAGACACAAAGGGAAACTAGGAAGACTGTCTCTGAATGACTCGTTCTGGCTTTTGGTCCACTTTTGTATAGTGAGTCATCAAAGGAGCAGGAGTTGGCATCCTGCCCTCCCACAGACTGAGCGAGGTGTTTAACAAGTGGTCTGTTATTTACAGCAAAGGAGTCCAGACTGTGAATTTGTAGAATAGAAAAGCACTCAGCATGCAGCCCCTTGGGGCTTGGATTGAGGAAAACCCCATAGCTGATACTTCTCACTGTTTAGCAAGCTCTAGTCAGAGCCTGCATCATGTGCAGGATTTAGGTATCTTATTCTATGATACTCAAAAGTTTTCTGGCCTTCAACCACCCCATTTCAGTCAAAGCTTCACTTCTTTAAGTACTGCAGCTCCCAAATTGCAGAAGCCTAAGCAGTCTTCTCAGACCTTACAGCACTCTTGCTATATCCATCATTTAAATGTCATTAAGAACTTTGAGCCCTTGATCATCTATCTTTTAAGGGACATAAAGAAGAGAAAGAAAATATCTTAGCAGATTTCCTCTACACTATGAAGAGGCCATTGAACCTCTGTATTTTCAGTCATGAGCCAATTACAGTTTATAATTCCCTGTTGAAGTGCAAAATGACACAAAAAAGCTAGCACAGGACTGCTAATTTGTGGATGTGCATCAGAAATCATTACCCCTTCTTCATCTTATATTAAATTACTAAAACAGCATTGGTACTATTCACTAATTTTTACTTGCTTAAGTTATATGTTTTATTGTATTCAACCTTGGCAATAAAGAACTGAATAAACGCTATGTCTGCAAAGTTTCTGTTTTCCTGATATAAACCACCATACTATGAAATTACAGATCTTTTTCTCCTTCCAGACTTCAGCTAAACTTTATATCCTTATAGGGGGAAGAGTGATAAAAAGGCTTGAGTAAGGATTCTGGTATTCACCAGGTAGAGCTGGACCAGTGTGGGAGAAACCTTGCTTTGGCCAGGCAAACAATTATTCCTGCAAAAAAAAGGAAAGGGAGAAGAGGGATTTTTACTTTTGTTACCTGGTCCCTCATCTACGCCAGTACAGCTATGAAAGGTTCTAAGTTTAGAATATCATGTTTAAATTCTTAAATACAGTATGTTATTCTATGCAGCTGGTTTCAGCTAAACAGCAAAATGGCTGGTAGACACCTTGCTATCCAGAATTGGATAACAGTTTAGAGATGCATATCTGTCTGCAGCTATATGTTATTCAATTTATCTTTGTGTTATTTTAACCTCTTTGTGCAAGCAAACATCCTTCTGCCTTAAATTGGTGTGTTGCCAGGCAAAAAAAGGTCTTAGCCTATAGCTGCAATACCCAAGCTGCATGACAAATGATAAATAGCAGTTACACAAGTAAATTTGTCAGCCAATATTCAGCAGAAATTCTACCATGGAAAACCAAAACCATATTAAACATCAGGAAAACTGACAGGTCTTCTGATTGGTTTACTTTGGCCACTGCTATCATTCTAATCAGTTTATGAATGCTTCTTTCTCTATTCTTTTCTGGCCTTCTTCATTCCCATCTCTGCTGCTGCTTAATTCCAAATTAAAAAGTCAGTAAAAATAAAATTGGCTTCATCCTGTCTCAAATTAGGAGAGTAAAGGAAATTACTGTTAAAATTATTGATGTTTTGTTTGTTGGATGAGCAAAATTCAGTGCCACTTGGGAATAAAATGTTGGGCTTGATCTGGGCAGTCTTCCATGTGTTTACTCTAGATATTATTACTTATGAACAGAATGACCATCTGAGTCACTACAGGAACTAATTTCATGGGGTTTAGAAAATAGATTCAACAGTTTTATCACAGCCACCCAGATTCAAAAGTAAACCAGGATCCCCTCTACAGAAGGTACTCAGAGCATGGGAGTCAGCAGGGCTCCTACTGCTGTGTGGCATCTCTGGATTTAAGAAGCCTGGGAGGGGAACAAGAAGTTCTGCATTTGAAAGAGGCAAGGTAGGATTCTGTGTAAAATCTTTAACAGAAAATAATTACCAAATAAAAGAAAAAGAAGTTGATTGGATATGAATGCAATGTAGCTCCTTCTAGGGGTAAGTGTAGGAGCAAAGGATGCAGCCAGCTGAAGGCTGTGTAGGAGTTAACGGTGTTGAGTAGCAGAGATTTGTGAATATTTCCTTCCATCCTTCCTATAGGCATGAAACCCTGACCCTGAGAGCTGTAGCACTGCAGTCTATTCTTTCTCTTTCCACTCGGTAAATGTGAGAAGCAAGGCTTAGAACACATTATTCACGTTTAAGAATACTCAGCAATAGGATAAACAATATATATCACTATTATCCAAACTGATGGATAGAAAACCAATAGTCATAGTTATATAAAATGAATTACACACGTTCATACATACATGCGTATACATATGTATATAAATACTTGTAGCAGAAATACCATTTCTGATTCACTTAAACCTCACCTTCATTTTTCACCTATTTTTCCATAATTTATCTTTCAAAAAAACACTGAAGAAGACAGATTATTCTTCAGCAAGGATTAAAAAGCCCTAAATGTGAAGCAATTAATTAAATTATATCCTGTTTGATAACATTTCTGAAAGAAGACAGGATGCTATCAATAACATAGCAATGAGGGGATCTGTGTCTGATTTTCATTCAGGAAAAAAAATAAATATTCAAAATCAAGCCATACAATCTGGGGACTCACACTTCAACCTAACCCTTGGTCATAAATTTGAAGTTCAACAAAGGAATCAGTATTTTATAATTTTGATTAAAAATCGCCTTCAGAGGCCCAACCACATCTGAGTGTCTGCCTAAAAGAAGTTGACATTAAGCCTTTTTCGTAGGTTCAAGCACAAAGTCAGGGTACTGGAACATAAGACACATTTATTCTCCCTATTGCGATCCTCTAACCTGTACAGTTCATTGAAGTGCCAAGCTTTGAAAAATAATTTAACTTCTCAGGCACTTTGCTGTTTAGGTGAATTATTATTTAGCAAGTCTGGCCTGCTTATTGTTATCTAATACACAGAAATGTTTCTACCATCTATTTTAAAGCACAAATTGAATTTTAGAAAGCTTATCTCCCTAGACTCCTGATTTTGTCCCCAGACAATGAGTCAGAGAAGGAGCTTAACTCATCAGCAGGAGCCTGTCTCTGTGTAAGGAATTTATGTAAACCAGCCTTTGAAGTCTGACTGCCTAAAATTAGATATTCTTCAATACCTCACACAACCTTGATTCTGTGCAACTGCTTGCAGATGAAAAATACAACCTCTCTTGAAACACCCTGAATAACAGATACTTTGATGATTCTGATGTGGTTGAGTTGCTTTAAAACACTCTGACAAATGAAAGATAGTTTTCAAATACCCTGACTTTTTATCAAGAAGCAGAAATAACTGACCATCAGAGTAAATACATAAGAAGTCAAAACTGAGAGAGACAATTAACAAAAATCTTAGGTTTGGGCTATTTATTTACTCTTGTTATATCCATTGCTTTACTGAAGTTTTACTCTTCAAACCTTGGTGGGTTGGTTTTGACCAGAGATGTTTGGGGTTAATATAAGTAAATTTTTTAGGTTTTTGAGAAATCAGTTTTTAGTAAGCTGAATGAGTAAAGATAATAGATTACGTCCTTAACTTCCCACTGCAGCATTAACTCAATAAGACTGTATATAATTAAGTCAAAAGATCAATATGTGACCTTATGAATTTATAGCCATCAAGATTTCCCCAGTATTTGTATATATGGTCCTGGGTATTGTTTAATCTTTATGTTTATACTGCAGCTTGGAAGAGAAGTTAAATAACCTTTAGAAGTCTAACACAAGTATCACATTGCAAATATACTAAGAACAGCAGTTGCTGTGCACCTATCAGCATCCATTGCTTCTGAGTCCCATGTATAGGATGTGGGAGGACATGAGTGGGTGTTCGGATGGTGCAGCACGTGTCCTGTTTTACCTCTAATATTACACCTGTAGCTGACAGTTGCTCTTCGACTATGAGATCTAGTGTACTGTTTCACTTAATAATCCCATCCTGTTAATGAATTTTAGACAACTGCAACTTTCCTATTCAATGCATTTCTAAGTATCAACAATCTGATTTGAATATACGTTTACTACTCCAAAATTAAATAGCCTTTGGAATGAACCTAAAATTTATTTGTAAAATTCCCTGAATGAACCATGTGCTGATCTGAGTCTTGAGACCAACACTGCATAAATCAATAATTTTCTGCTCATCTTCTGCATTTTCACACTGGAGCTAGGGAAAATATGGAGGAAATTGTACCTAGAAGTGTATATGACTCATAGTGCCTTGGGCCAAATGGTGCAATTTATGCACTATGTCCTACACAGCCTAGCCCAGAGGCTCTGCATCACACTTTGATGAAGATTTAATTTACCTCCTGTAGTGAAAGCACAATCTGTCAGATCAGAATTTGAGTACATTAAACAGCAATGCCATAAAACTTCACATTTTCATTTGTAAGTCAGAAATCATTGCAGCAGGAAGAAAAAAAAAAAAAAGGATATTTGCATCAGAAATGGATTCTCATCTTCTGAGACAATTCTCCTTTGGTTGGAAGCTGTAACAGTGACAGGCCATATGCCTTTCTCACCCCTTTTTTATCTCTAAAGATACAGCTAAGCAGCAGGGCAACAGATCCAGACATTATATGAGGTCCTCCTTCCTCCTCCCTGGGCAGCACCATAAATTACCACAGTGTGCAATGAGGTACCAACAAGAGTTAACTATTCCTGAAATGGATGCACATAAGGGTTGAAAAATCTCTCAGCTTAAGAGCTTCCTGAAGTAGCTAAAGCACCACCTGAAAAAGCAAGACTAAATAAGCTAAAATCTGACTTCTATTTCTCTGAAGATTTTTTGAATATATTTGTTTTCTTCCTCATTCTCAGGCAGCAGACAACTAAAATAGTTTATTTCTGTCAAGCATTCTCTTCTCCAGTTTCTGAAAAGTCAGGAACCTGAGTGAAGTTTAAACAGTAAATTAATAAACTCAGCAGAGGGTGAAAGTCTAGTTATCAAGTTCCATTAATATAGAAGTTTCTGAAATGCAGCAACTAATAAATACCAGCAAATTTGATGTAAATGACTTGTAGGTCACTTGTGAATTATGCATTTTAATAGCACTCAAAAATATCTTGTTATACAAAAGTAGCTTTGGACTAACTTATTAGTGGGAAACATTATTAAAAGAAATAAATAAACAGCACAACTCTCCTAAAAATATTATTTCAGCCATTAGTCATATATAGTTGACATTCAAACTAAACAACAGATCTTACAAAGAGGGAAGTTGAAAACATCAGATTACCATTTGGGAACTTCTTTAACTCAGAATATTTGTAGTGATTTCAGACCCATTCCAACTTCATTGAATTGTCCTTGAAACAAAACTAAAGGCTGTGGCATGTAATAACTAGAAGGGAAATCCAATTCTTAATGGTGCAGAACCAAAAAAAAAATAATTAAATATCACAGCAGCACCTTAGTTTCTGGTCTTACACAGGCAAAAGAGCTTAAGAGATAGAAATTCCACAGGTATTCTATCTTTTTCTTGAGTTCCAGTTACATTAATTTTAACATTTTGCAATTTATGTTTCTGTTCTTAATGTAAGTGACTGGTGTCTCCTTTCCTGAGTGAAGCATTTGTCTCTAATCATAATGCAGTTCCTAAAACCCATTAAAATCAGAGACACGGTGTTAAAATGTCAAGTGTGTAATTGATGTGTGAAATAAATGGACTCTCAGGGCTATGTGAAGGGTGAACAGGCACTCTGAAGTATACTTTAAATGAATGCAGTAGTATTGTCTGTTCAAATACAATAGACAGGAACATTTCAGGCCAGCTTTTACCACTGAGCTTCTTTTGTCTTTTTTGACAATGGCTGTAAAATACAAACAAAAATTCAATAAATGCGGTTTCATTTGGGGAAAAAATCTACTGCAGTTCTCTCATTTCTCTGAAATAGATGCAGAGTGAGAAAGACTCAGCAGCAGAGCAAGCAGCCTGATATTTTAAATTATAACAGCAGACAACCATGAACCTGAATTAGTTTCTGATTACTTTTTTCATGGTATAGTGAAAGACCAGGAGCAATCACCACTTGCTGAAAACCCTTAGCAAAGGCTGAAAAGAAGGAATGCTCCAAGTAGCTACAAGGCAACTCAAGGGAAACCTAAGTCTGGGCTTTTCCAGAAACTGAGGAATAATTCCTGGTCTCATTCAAATGAAATGTCTATCCATCAAATCACAGAATCACAGAATCATAGAATTGGTTGAAAACAACCTCATAGATCATCAGGTTCCAACCTCCCTGCTATGAGCAGGGACACCTCTCACTAGATCAGGCTCACAAGCTTCATCCGACCTGGCCTTGAACACCTTCAGGGAGGGGGCTTCCCCAACCTCCCTAGGCAATCTATTCCAGTCTCTTACTACCCTCCATGGTGAAGAATTCCATCCTGATGTCTGACCTAAATCTACCCTCCTTCCATTTGAAACCCCTTGTCCTATAATTTCCCTCTCTGCTGAAAAGCCCCTTCCCATCTTTCCTGTAGCCCCCTCAGGCACTGGAAGGCTGCTGTAAGGTCTCCCTGGAGCCTTCTTTTTCTCCAGGCTGAACACCCCCAGCTCCCTCAACCTGTTTTCATAGCAGAGCTGATCCAGCCCTTTGATCATCTCTGTGGCTCTTCTCTGGACTCTCTCCAACAGCTCCATGTATTTCCTGTGCTGAGGGCTCCAGAGCTGTACACAGAACTCCAGGTGTGGCCTCACCACAGCAGAGGGGTAGAATCACCTTCCTTGCTCTGCTGAGAAAGTATAGGCTTTCCTTATACTTTTTAGTTTATTCAAATGGGATACTTTCACACTGAAACACTATTGAATTTTGTGATGGTATGAAAAATGGCACTTCTACATTTGAGAGACTAAAACATCAATGTGGATATTTATGTGAAGAATGTTTATTAATACATATTCAGTTTTAGAGAAGTTGTGTCATTTTACAGTATGATAAAACAGTTTAAATTATTTTGTAATTCAAGGGCACAGGTGAACACCTTTGAAACATCTAAGGAGGACACATAGCCACAGGGATAGATGTATAAATGGTGGGAATTAATGAAGCATAACCTTCTTCTAATCACTCTAAAGATTTTAATTTCCACTACTACCAGCAGAATTTAAATGTGTATTTAGTTGCATAAATGTTGCCAAGAATCGTACTTTATATCTCTATGGTCCTTATGAATATTAATATAAAAATAATGATTGCAAATAGGTTGTCAATAGAGCAGATAGACAGTCTGAAATGCTTAATAATAATAATAATCAACCCTTATATACCATTTTCCGTCCAAAGTATATAATGGCCTTTTTAAATTAACAGAACCTAATTAGGATACTTCCCAATTGCCTTGTGAGACTGCATAGAGAGAGAGTAAAACAAGAACAATTGGTCTACAAGATAGAAGTCTGGTCTTCTAGACAAGCAATTAACTGCAAAAGAGGAAACTTGGAATGAAAAGAAGACAAGGGTGTATGTGCCAGGCACTGATCTTGGACAAGTCTATGTGCATTTGTAAATCCTGAATAATATGGCTACCATGCCTCTTCACTCAATTCTTCCAGTACTTTAAAGTTAAAAATAATTCAGTATTTTGGTCATTTCATGTGGCAGAAATTGTCATCCCTCACACTGTCACTCATGATTTCATAGTGTTTCAGTATGAAGAAACGACTATTGCAATCTTTTCTCAAATGAAATACAAAGATTGAACTTGTCCACCCTTGCACTTAAATGCAAAGAGGAATATAATATGTTAGCTTAAGTGTCAGGAGGACACTTGCAATGATATAATAATTGCCTCTTTTTACTAGATATGTTTTGCCACCTTACTCCAAATCCGCTACGCAAGCTTGAATTACCAAGGGAAATTCAATTCCCTATTTAGAGTGCCTGAAGATTTGTACATCCCACTGGCACTGTCTTTTATATTAGATCAGTCCATTGAAAGTAGCATTCAAGCAGTAACCATCATTTCCAGCATGAATACATCACATTTCCCAAACCTGCTGACTGATGCAGCCAGAGCTCACTTCCAAGCATGTAAATTCACACCCTCCATTGAAAGGGTCTGTAGACTCTGGCAAAGTAGTGTTAGAAAAGTAACCTTCTACTGATCTCTTTTTTTAGACAGCCATTGATTTTTCTCTTCAGATTCTAATGCAAATTGAAAGTAACATGTTTTTTCTTTAAGAAAGGAAGAAAAATTTTTAATTAACCTGGGTTCCTTCTGCAACAACTGAGCAGAAAGCATAACTAGCAGAGCCTCTGTGCACAGTATTATCTTTCTCTTCTTAATGGGTATACATATGCACATGCATTTCCATTTTTCTGAATTTCTGTTTTTGTCTAATAAGACAGATTTTGGTTAAAATTATCTCTCCATTTTTAGAAATGTAACTCTTCTGTGCAAAGCATTCCTTCTATGGGTGGACTAAAGATAAAAGGTAAAGTTATATTCTGGTAGAAATCACCAGAATTCTGCTGATTTGAAAGAAGCAGCACCAATTTACATGAGCTCAGGAACTGTCAGCAAACACCTGAAATACAAAATATGTCCTTTTTCTTTTCCTTTTTTCTTTAAGCCACTCCATTTTTATTACCCTTTGAAGGGAACTCTAAAGCATTTACTTGTCAGGAAGATAAAGTATTTGTTGTTAAAGCTCATTCCCTTAACTTTTAAAGTGATTGTCAATGTTGCAGGGATCATTCTTCTCCCCATACCAAACCCCAGCTTCAGTACAGAGACAACAGTTAATGTTAAGAGGAAAAGTAAGCCCCCAAGGCCAGAGCAGGAGGTGTGTGTGCCTGGGAGCCACAGCCAGAGCTGCTAAGACACAAAGGCATTGCCCTAATACCCAGTGGTTTTCCACCTCTCTCCTCTTGCAGCAGATTATTTCCCCAAGTTATCCCTGCAGCCATCAGGTAACAGCAGACATGTCAAAATGCCCATTAGTCAGGCTGCTACCTTCTCACTGTTCTTGAGTGCCTCCTGTGTGTGTTTTTTAAAAAGGTAGAACTGACACAATTAGCACAAGTGAGTACATGGCGAATGGTGATAAAATGGCAGAAACTACAGTCAGCATCCAACTCTGAAGGATGTTTTTGTGGTGATTCATCCAAACTTTTTTCTTCCAGTGTTTTGAGGTCTAAGACTTTGTGGCTATTTTAAGAGATGAGAAAGTGAAAGAATTTAAAGATTTCTATTTGGGATCAAACTGACCATTCTCTTCAAAGGCAGGTTCTTCACATTTTAGTTTTACATAAAATTATCCATAGTTTCAGTTAAAAAGAGATGAAATACATGTTTTTAAAGAAAATGTAACTTTCATTAAACATTAAGTCATTAAATAAAGGACATAATTACATAAAACTCTGTTACATTACCTGAAATCTGTTACATCAGCCCCAAGGTTGGCTAAAATAAGGATAGCTCCAGAAATGTCAGCAAGGCCAAGACACAAACTGAAAATCTGACCACCTGTGTTCATATATATGCTACCATCTAAGATCTAAAATACTTCAGAAATTGCACCTTGCAATTATTGTTTAGAAAATCAAGAACAAATTAAATCTAATCTTAATTTTTAAAAAAAATTCAAGACTGAGTTGCTTAAAATTTTAACTGCATCCCAGTATTTCCACTATCACTATGATCTTTTATAAAAAAGATCATAAATACCACCAAGCACTGAAGCTCTCTGCGTCTCCAGCACTCGACAGTTCATACACAATTAGGTATAGAAGTGTGAGGGCTGGGAAGTGAGAACACATGCCATGTTAGTCCCCTCCCTGCTCTCAATGTCAGGTTCTTAGTTTTCAATAAGCAAGGCACTGGCTCTTGCATTTTCCTTGGAGAACAGCAGGTAGACAATGAATGCAAAACCTCTGCAATACTAACTTTTTCAGACTTCTTAGCAGCATCAGGGTTTAGCAATGTGTCTGGAAACTGATAATAATGAATGAATATCCGCACACATACGTACATGCATACAGATGTGCACATATTAAGAGCGGATATTTCAAATCAGCGAGTGTTATATGGAAAAGAATCAAATTTTATGGTCTGACAACATGGATGTTTGCCTCTTGAATGCCAATACAGTAAAGATATGCAGGAGATGATACCATGTAAACTTTCAGCAAAACCTGTATTGTATTTCTTCAGTATCTTTTATCCTATTCCCCTGAGCACCCCAGCTCTTTAGCAGTACTGCTCTGTTTTACAGCAGTGCTGCTGTCCCTGTTTTGTGGAGGGAAGTCAAGGAAAAAAATGGCAGAGCAGAAAGATGAAGCCAGACTTCTCAGCTCCCATGTTCACACCAGTGGATAGTGTTTCCCCTTCTTGCACTTTCAAAGTTAAGAAATTATTTTAGAACATATTATTGCAGGTTGCTTTTTAATACAGTATTGTCTGCTCCTCTGTATTTCTAGATACACTGCAAGCTTATTCTGTCCCAAGCAGCAGTAACAGAAGTATCTTTTAACATCCTTTGCTTTGTGTGACAATTCCTTTAACCTGTTTTTGCTAGGTTTTCACTGAAAGCCCATACTGTCATTTGGCTCAATTAAATTCTTTGGGTCAAGGAAAAATCAGGTCAAGGGTAATGTATTTACACAGAATGCATTAGCTGCAACAGGAACAAAGGAAAAGAGGATGACTGGCTGAATCTATCAGCATTGGGATTTGAGGGATCTCATTCCTCATGCTTTCACCATTCTGGCATGTAATTAAGACAAATGCTTCAATTTTGACCAGAAATCCAATTCTGGATCCTAGTAGTCTCTGAACAAAAAGTTTATTCAACTTAGCACATAGAATTTTAATGCAGGAAATTTTTAAAATGGTAATGGTAAAAATCCCAGAGCATTTGTGATAAACTGAAAGTATTCTAAGTGTGTAGAGATTATTGAAGTTTGATGCAGCCCAGGTGCCCACAACCCACTTCTCACTGAGCCTCCAGAGCTCTAGAAATCCCTGACAAATTATTTTGCCTTTTATGCAGATGAAATTAAAAAAAAAAAAAAAAAAAAAGGAAAAAAATATATAACTGGAAAGTACCAGTACAATCCCCTTTCCACAGAGGAAAGCAGGCAGGCAGGACTTACCAGAGTCTGAACTGAAGCACACACTATGTTAGAATTTATTCTGCTTCCCCCAGAGAGCCAGTTTCATTTATCATTAACTACAAAATTTTCATCCTGCAGAAATATCTCATTTTCAAAACTGTAGTAAGGAGAGGAAAGGGAAGGGATGAAGCCACTTTTTATTCCATATCAGAACCAAATTTCAGCAGTTAATTTTCCAGAAATGGGAATTTAAAAAAAACCAAACCAAACAAACAACAAAAACCCATAACAACAAAACAAACCCAACCAAAACCAAAAAACAAACATACATAATTTGGAAGAATGTAACCAAAGATTTGTCATTATTTCTGGCATGGGAAGGAGAGTCCACAGTCAGCCTGAGGGGGCTGGCAGTGAGTGATGCTTCTCAGCCAAGCAGTTCAGAGCAACAACCAAGCACAGGCTCCAAGGGAATGAGTGGCTCAGAAATGGCTGGCTGGGAGGATTTCTTTCAGCAGCCTCGGCCTGTTGGAGCTAACAGTGCACTTCCATTACAATGAATGAGCATTTTTCAATGAAAAACTGTCCTCTTTAAAGAACTTCCACAGGCTCTAAACACTTAGACATCACATATCTCCTTTGCTGAGATGACTTTCTTATAACACCCTTTGCAGTATGTTCTGTTATATTTATATTCTCTATTCCACTATGCTGTCAGGAACTATATTTTAGTCTAATTTTCTCCTCCCCTAGGTTGGTAAGAATCACAGAATTGCTCCCTAGAAGCCAGTGAATATAGAGTGTGAAGGCAGCCAAAGCTCTGCCTCCCATCTAATTCCAAGTGTGGCGAGTTCACTCTTAGCCTGTTCTCGCTGCTTGCTTTCAGCTGTTATTTGGCATACAAAGACAGCTCACTAATGGCCCATTATGAGATGGAAAAAGTATTTAGTAATGGATTGTATTTGTTTTGAGTGCACATTCAGACCTCAGAATGGTATAATATGGTTATTTTAAATGTAACTTAATGCAATGGAGGCAGGTTGCTTAGATTTTATTTGCATTTCAGTATCAATTATTTCTTGGCTTTTTCTTTTGCTAAAATGTATATATTTGTATAGAAATATTTTATTCTGTATTTTTTATATCTATAAAATTTAATAAGTTCTTAACTGGAGAAGTAATCACTCCCCCCCCCCCAAAAAAAAATAAATTAAAAAAATGTGAGAAATGGAAGACATGCCTATAATGAAAAGGAAATATGTGGGTCACCAAACAGGTATATTTGTAAGAATACAGAAAAGAAATAATAAAATTATATAGATTGTGTTCAATTATAATATTAGTATTTTGAGGCTACAGCATCATAGCAATAGAATTGCAAGAGTTTAAAAATGTAATGCAGCTTATCTTCCTTCCTCCTATTCAGCACTTCATCTTTAGCACCCTTGAAAAACATTCAGCAATGGCAATAGTCAGCACTGCCCATTCCACAAACTGACTCTTCATCTCCTTTCACAAAGTCCTATATCTGAGAAGGTTTTTCAAAATTGCATCCCTCTCAGTGTAAATGAGAACTATTTCATACTCTCCTATGCATAGAAAACATGAAGAAGGAATGGCGATTTCTTTTCCCAATGTTCTAATCTGGAAAGGCTGTTATCCGATCTGCTTTCAGCCTTCTTTTTATCTAACCACTCTAGCTCTCATAATTAATGATTTTGTTTTCTTCTTTAAAACTGTCAACTCTCTTGTTTTCTTCTACACTTTATTAAAAGCATGTAGGCGAAAGGAAGAATCAAGAGAATGTCATTAATCAAAATTTGACCAACGATATTCCAGTGAAACAAAGAAAAATCTAGGTTATAAGCTTGTTTTTCTGTAAGTTATTTTTATTTTGGGTTGCTGCCAGTTATGTGCTATATTTTAGAAATATTATTCTGTAAGAACTTTTAAATTCACTTCAAGATAGCCCTTTAAGACGTACACTTTTAAACCTTTATTCGTAATTAATATCTGAATATTAATTATACAGTGGCTTATTTTACCAACACAATTTTTAAGAAAGTTGTTAATTAGATAAATTATTCCTTTAAAGTGTCAGAGAAGTAACACTCAGTACTAGCCACCTGCTATCAGATGGATTGCTCTACAAGCACATAAACACTTGTTTGACAAAAAAATGTTAAGAAGCTTAGAAGAAACTGCATTGTCTAAAGTTTAATGAAATCTTTAAAATTGAGGTCTGAAGATCATCACAATTATTTCCCATCATCTCTTTTTACAGGAGCTGTGAAGTCAAAACTGAAGATAGGAGCCTATCTCACAATTAACCTTTTGTACTAAACAGTGTTAAAAGTCTGCAGAAAGAAGAAAATGCCTTCCTAAGCATTCTGAGAACATTTACATCACCTTCAGTGTCTAATAGGGTTGTTCTGTTGTCACTCTGAAGGTCACAACACCTCAGCGAGACATTTGGCAAGCAGTGGAAACGAGCAAAGGCTGCTGTGATAGTGTCACCCACACTAACAATATGCTGGTGAAAAATAATGCACTATTTTTTTAAGGTACACATAAAAATGACTTTCAGATCAGAGGCAGCTTTGGCTGTTTAGTTTCCCACAGCCCATGGAAGAAGCTGTTATTTTTTTCTCACTAGCATTATCAGACCCCTTTGCTCCTTGCTGAAGAGAAAACAGCTTTTACCTACTCTGTGTGAAAGTTAATTCATGAAATTATTAAACCTCTTGCTGGAGTTGAGCCATTTTGGTTTCCACATTTCACATTATGAAGATAATATTTTTATATAAAATTGGCCATTTTCTGAGTAAAGAAAAAAAGAAATTACTTACAGAAGATATGAAATGGGTTGAGGCAAAATCATGCAATTAATGACTGTGTATGATTTGAGAAAACCTGTCTGCTGTAAATCATACACAACAAGATTCTCACCAATATGAAAGTGTAAAATAAAGTAATTCCATCTGGTTTGCAATTTGGAAATGTTCTCAGGTTTTTATCCCTATGTTTCTGCTTCTTCCAGCTCTATTTAGGGTGGGATCTCACAACATGGCAGATCCTGTGACCATGTAATCCACTGCAAAGAAGTTCCAAGAGAAGTGCTCATGTAGGTGGAGAATGTGCAAAACACGCAAGATTTGGAAAGGCCTACCCCAGAATTTGCAGTTTCACTCAGATCTTTGGAACAAAATGAATTCTAGGAAAATTATCACATCAGGCCCAATATCAAATGCTTTTTCTTTCATGATTAGTGATAACATCATTAGTTTTTAGATATGAGTTGTAATTCTGAAAACATTTTCTCTCTCCACAAAGTCCTCCTAATGGAGGATTGTACATCTTTTCTGAAAGCCTGCTTTCAGACTACAGCTTTCTATGATTTACCATCCTCTGAAAGAAACTAGAAAGCACAGTGGTTTCCTTTCTGGAAATTCAAAACAAATTGATAATATGAAGGCATCCGGTGAAAACTGTAAATATTATAATAAGGTCAGGTTTTTAGTTGAATTTCATGTCCAAAAAATCCTTGTCCAAGACAGGTTGAAAGTAAAGTCTTATCATGCTGCCTAGTAGTGACAGTAAGCCATGGCAACACTGCTGGACACCACTTGTCTCTCTTTATTTGTATAAGATGAGCAGGAAAAAAGGAGAAGAGCATCTTTTGGTGTCAAGCAGTACTGATGAGAGGAACAGCAGACAGATTGGTATTGGTAATACTTACATTAAAAGCAGAGAGAGAGAGTGACAGAAGAGTGGTACTGATGAGAAGGGAGAAGGATAAAGACACCAAAAGTAGCCCACAGATAAGGTTTTCACATACCTTATCTTCAAGACCAGTTCACATTTTTATCTTTGATAGCCTTACAAATCAAGAAGGGTATTAGAAACCAGTGAAGAACTATGTTTTGGAAGTGCAGTGTTTTGTTCACACAGAAATTATACAAGAACCAGATGTTCATTAAAACCAAAATTCTACTTATGCTTGTTTTATAACTCTTGTTGCCAATTGAGTATTAATTGTAACAAAATATACTGGTAGTTCAGAGAGATAGCAAAGCACAGAAGTCTTTGTACCTACAGAAGGTAGCGCTGACTCTTACGTGCAAGTTGTAAACAAAAGCAGATATTGGGGGTCTAACACTTCTCTTCCTCCAGCCGGTAAAGTACAGGAGTGATTAGAATATTCTTCACTATTTTCGTTATTCAAGCTCATGCATAAAAAAAGATATTTCTTTAGAAAACAGAAAAAATAAAAATATGAGCTATAATCAAATATGCCCCCCAATCTGTCTTGGACATTGTCTCTTCGTGCTTCCAACAAGCACATCTGTATTGGATTGCCCTAGTGCTATCCCAAAATTTTGGAGATCTTTCATCCTTTGAGCAATGTGCAATCATTCCTCCAGAAGGAGGCCATCCTTAATGTTAGGTCTGTCTTATGCTAGACCAAAGAAAAGAAAATGCTTGGTTAAAAATCACAAAAGAAAGCTGAAAGAGTAGACTTCTCTGCCAGGGTATGTCGCAGAACAGAAACAAATCCACTCAGAAATTTTCTGCGTCTGGAAACAAAAAGGCTCCTCCATCAATAAGCAATTAAAATACTTAGATAACTACAGAGATTAATGAATAAGCCTTCAATTAAAGAGTGGCTGTTAGTGAAACAAGACCTGTGCCAGGCTCTGCTGAGGGCTCTACGGAGCCAGCGTCCTTCTTAACAAGAGACTCAGTACAGATGTTAGACACCTTAACCATATTTTCAGTCTCATCTGCTTCCTGATCATCCTCTATGGAACAATCTCCCTTTGTGCTTTGTCAATTGTTTCATTAATCAACAGTTCAACCCAATACATTAATAGATGGATTATAGCTGTGTGGACACCTTGTAGCATAAATAAACATTCACAGATGATTTTAAATTTAACCCTGGTTCCTTCCTGCACTTAGTGAGTGCTTAATTATTATCTAGCTTTCAAAGGCCGTCTTCTAATTAACTTCTACAACCCAACATATTAGTAATCTAAATAAACAAAATGCATTAAATTTTTCCACTGGTTCAATTTAATTTTTCCAAACCAAGGAAATATGGATGTATAGCTTGACATCTCTATCTAGTGAACTGGTTGCTTTCAGTGTCCTTTGTAAAGGCAAAGAATACTCTGCTATTAAGGTGTCACTGGTATCTCTGCAGAGACAAGAGATGCCTTTGTTCAAGTCTGAGTTTTTTCTTACTGTTACAAGGGGTTTCTGTATCTCAGTTTTGAGAGATAGTGAGCTTCTCACACCAGGAGAGAAGCCTGGCCTGGCAGGATGCTCCACTGCTGTGGGTATGGTTTGTGCATTGTTTTCTCAAGGCTGCAGCCACTGTTCTCCAGCAATGACCTGAGGGGGCCAGTGTAGCCTGTGGTCCCTTTTGAGACAGACTAGCTCCTGTCTACAGCTCAGGACCTAAGCTAACATGGTGTTCCATGACAAGCTATAGCAAGCAATTATTGATTTCAAGGAGTTTTGAAAAAGACTTAAGGCCAATCTAAAAAAGCATTTAGGTACCAAATCCCCAGTGAGAGGAATAATAGCTAAGTGCCAAAGTGCCTCTACTGCCTAGGTGTTTGATTGAATTAACATACTTGGAACAAAACATAATTTGAACACAACCCTTTAAAACACAAAGGGTGAAATTTTCTTTATACTCAAAATGAAGAAAATAGTATGTTTTCTAGAAGTTGTGCAGAAGGATAGAAATGCTCCTAATGCATCCAATAAACAAAAATATAAAAAGAGTCACAGAGTATTTTGGTATCTAACATTATATTATTTTAAGCATGGAAGTATATCTGCAATAAAATTAAAATCATAATCCTTCTATGATGTCATATTAATGCAATAAGATGAAGAATACAAGCAGAACATCATTACAGTCACCTCACACTGTATTCTTTAATTCTATTTTCCTGATTTCTGCAGACTATCTAAATAACTACTTATCCTAGCAATGTACAAATTGTTAATTTTATAGATACCTATTTATGCAATTTTAATTTTCATATGTAGCCATTCTAGCTCTATGTAACCATTTATAAAGTTGTTCCTTCTACTGTTCTCAGGCAGATGGAATAGAAAAGGAAGGAGAGGAAATATTCAGACACTCTTGAGTCCTTTGTCTCTGCTGCCCATTGAATACATATTTAGTCCTTGCCATGTCACAGATGTTGCGATGAAGCCTGTACCACTTTTTTCTACATTGGTTCTGTCAAACCATTTTATGTTGTATGTAAATGACCTCAGCAAGCTGATATTTCTGACAGACCAATTTAACTTTTTTCTGAATTGTCTTCACATTTATATGGCCTCATTACAATACCTGACCATCTTCTGGAAGATGTTCTTGGCATTTAAACCATATTTAAGATGTTCCCTTACACTTATTTGCATCGTAATCAGTAAGTCCTTTATTTTCCTGTGGGAATTTACTGCTGTCTTTTACCCTTTTACCCAGCTTATCACTTTCCATATATCAAGAATGTCCTTCCCCCTTCAGATCCCTATTTACCTAACTTGCTTGTACTAATTTTCTCGCAAATCATCACTGCTCACCTGAGAGGTAGCTGCCATAATGACTCTCCTGTATTTAACTTAATTTAAAACCACAGAAGAAAAAAAAAAAATAAATGACATGATTTTAAAAAGTCTAATAATCTAAACATTCAGTTGTAAAAGGCCTGATTTTCAGAAAGCTCCTAGCAATTACTTTTTGACAACTCACTTTGATTTGGTACTTAGCTGATTGTCTGGAACATGATTCATTCAAAAGCACTACTTTAGAAATAAAAAAGTAAATTCATAATTGCTTGTGCTACTGATAAATCCTTCTAAAATGACTCAGAGATGGACAGTGAGCATTTGTTTTAATTTTCAAGTCTACATTCAAATAAATAGTTGCAAAAATAACCTGATGCAAATACATAATCCCAGCAATAAATAAATTATCACCCATCAAACATTAAAAAAGAAATGGCTTTGAAAATGAACGGAAGGAATTGTTGTTACAGAAGCTTCCTTTCCAGGTAATGTTTACCTCCTCTGCTAAACACTTGAGAAGGGTAAATTAAATATATTATGTATCATTCTTAATTTCTCTGTGAAAAATTAAATGTGATCTTTCCTTTCCTAAATGTATTGGTGATACTGAGTTAATTAATGCCTAACAGTCTGACAATGTTTTCTTCATTGTTTTTATGATTGTACTGTAATCAGTATTAGCTATAAACATACTGGTAGTTTGTGGAAAGAATTTGTGCAAGTCTAAGACAAAGCTCTTGGTGAAGATAGATAGATAGATAAATAGATAGATAAATAGATAGAAGATCATTAGGCAAAAATAAATAAATAAATATTAAGTTTTGTCAATCTAAATAGAACTTTGAATATTAATTTTTCACTAGCCTGTGGTTTGGTTTTCTTACTTCCTAAATATTAGTACTGAGCTAAATTAAGTATCATATGCAATGTCTTGTCTATAAAATATTGTGCTCAACACCTAATCTTTTAAATTGACTACAGACTGAAAATCTCCTAGTTGCATAGCTGATCTTACTATGGCAAACTCTAGCACATATTAACTAGCAATAAATCATTTTGATTTGCAAGTGCAATTTTCAGATAAGCAACAGTATTGATTTTATAACTATTGCTTAAAAAATTACTTCTGTGCTTTCATGGTTTATGAGTCAAGGCATTAACTTTGTAGCCATGAACATCTGTCATTCTACTGCTTCCCTAATAGGATCCACAGAGCCACTACACTCATTTCCAAAATAGTAATCAATCCAAAAAGCAAAATCATCTTCTGTATTTATCTCAGAAAATCAGTTTCAGTAAGTTTCAAAAACAACTAGCTATTCTATTCTCTATCAGTTTTTAAATGGAAAATGGTGTAGAGTCAGAATGGTGAAAACTCAGTGAAAATTTCATCCAAGTTATAATAGAATTTTTGCTTTATCCAACTAGAAAATCAGAACATTACTATTGTAAGGCTTTGACTGCCAGGAATCAAATAAAAAATTGGACTTCAGGTAAAAATGGTGTAGAGCAAGAAAGCCTCTTTCAGAGGACAGAGGAGCATCAGCTCTAAGAATTAATTCAAAATCCTCCTCACCCAGTAAAAAATAAGTACCAACATTCCTGGAATTAATCAGCTTCAGGAATTTCAAGGTACAAGAATGATATTTCACTCATGATCTTCAGAAAAAAAAAGAGTGACTGCTATCAGCAGAAACTATAGTCGCAAGTTCACAATTAATTAGAAATCATTGTCTTTACATTTTCTAGAGTTATATTACTTACTTTGTTATGTCCTGCTAAACTTTAAAGAAGTCATACATTTGCAAAAATTAAGAAAGGGTTTGAGGAGAGGAACAGTAGTTACATATTTGTGTATTATTAATGGATCTACTCAAACTAAAGAAACTGGAAAAAATAAAATGTTCTCTGCCTGATGTTTTTCATTCATTTGGTTTAAGAATAATAACTCAAAAAACCTGTTTGCAGCAGGTTTTTTAGTATTTTTGGATAAATACCTCCATTAAAGAAGAAAAAAAAAAGTATTCTACTGCATTTTATTCCTAGGAAAGCTTGGCAGAGGCTGGAATAATAATGCTGACAACATTTCATGTGTCCCTCAGATCAAGAAAGGGAAAATCACTGACCAAGGAAATGGATTTTAGCAATGAGGAAAGATGACAATATTGATGATATGCCTTTGGGCAAGAAAAGGAGGTTCTTCATCATCTTTCAGTGTGCCTTAGGCTTCTAGCATGAAGTACCAGAAAGAAGAGGTAAAAAACTTTCATTAGGGTTTTAGACAATGCATTTCCTTTCAGTTGAAAATGGTGAGAGGGACTGAAATAGCTACCCCTTCCAGTAATGGATATTTTTGCTATCTAATATACATCAATGTAAATGATAGCTATAGTCAAATAAACTGCTGAAGCATAAGAGAATTCAGGCTTAGGAAAGGATATTTTTTGCCTGTATGAAACATATTTGTGAGGCCCACCCCAAAAGAAATGTATGTCTATACAAAAGGGAAAATCATGGCAAAAAAAATGTGGGGAACAGGAAGAATGTGCATGTATGGAAGAGGACAGTTTCATAGCAGCACATATTGCCTTACCAATATACAGCCTGTTCTTTTGCATACTTCTTAGGTATAAACAAAATTGATGTAATTTCTTTTTATCATATATTGGAATAACAATGTCTACGATTAATTTTGGGGCTTGAGGGAACATGTAAATCATGAAAAATGGAGTGCATAAGGGTTTTTATTTGTATTCTCCAATATGAACACTAATATTTATTAAGATGACTACTATAAATCAAGGTGTCATTCTCTACTACCTTGAAATGCTGCACTTAACTCTCACTAAAACACAAGCTTATTCCACAAGTTTGTCTTAATGTATTTTGTAAGAGGCTTAGAAAAACATTATATCAACTGCTCTGTGCAAGGAAACTGAGTTGGAAAGGGCTGTGTTTTAAGACTTGTTTTTGATTACCTAACTCTTAACTTTTAAACTATCTTTTATACTTGTTATAAATGTCATGTGAATAACACACACAGTGCTAACAGCGTGACCATGATTCTTCCAGCACCCTGGTTGTCTTATAGCCATCGTCGCAATAAATATTTTTCTCTTTTGGCTAATAAATCTTTGCATGTCTTCATGGATATGAAATTCAACTACTCTGGAAGAAGGCTTTTTTAAGTAGCAATTCATAAAATTAGAGGTAGTGACTGGGTAGTAGTGGCATTTACAAGTATGTCCACACAGGTGCTACAAAACCAAAGGACAATAAATGCCTGGCTAAATCTCTGACCACACACCCTGCCCACTAACCCTCTGTGACTTCTGTCACACAACAGTTCCTCTGTGGCTCATCTTGCGTCTTGGCAGAGATTCAATTGATATGTAACAGGAATATACAAGGGTTATGGAATTCTGCAATGGCTTTCCCCCCCCCGCCCCACTTTCATCTCCCAGATAGTCTCAAAATAAAGTAGGAACGAATACAACTGGAAGGTTTGCTGTACAAAATCTATCAGCTTCAAAACATTAATGAATTTTACACAGGTTTACGTCTCCTGTTTTCTTGACACAATCACTGGAAGTACTTGGATGTTCCTGATGTCTCTGTTCCAGAGCTATTATAATAACAGCAGAGTGGAATGTGGTCCTTTCTCTCTCAGAAATGACTGATGCTTTCAAAGCCTTTATGCCTCCTAATGCATACAGAAGTAAGAACATTGCTTTTTCAGAACAGCAGATGCTGCCTGCAACTGAAAATGTGCTTCTCAGAAAGACAGAACCCTTTGACAGACAGCAATACATTGTAGTACAGTTGGACACAATATATTTTGTAGATGGGTATGCAAAGTGGTTTTGATCTGCAAACCTGAAGGAAAAATAAGCATTACCAATAAGTAATTTATTTTTTTTTATTAGAACTATGTGGAATATTATAGAACTAAACCAGCACAAAGATATTACTCCCAATTATTCCTTTTTTATTTCTTCTTGATTTTTCTCTACCTTGTTCTTACATTTTTTATTCAAGAGTCTCAGAGATAATCTTCTATGTAAGGATATGTCTTTAAAAACCTCTTCTGCTCAGAAATGGTATACATCATTATAAAAAAATTGATTTGCTTTTCAGCAAGTCCAGAGGAAATTACTATATTTATATACTTTAGAAATTATTTATCTTAAAACTGAGTGAATGTATTGACTTTTTTCATTCACTTTTTACATGCTTTTGAACAACTCCCACACATTATTCTGGTTATGTGTGCAAGCAATGAAAAATAGAATTGTGTGTCTCAATTTTCACACAGAATTTATATGTTCAAGTTTATTCATATGAGCCTCCATCCCAAATAAACTCAGCTTCTCAAATTAAACTATAATGTGTGCTTAGATATTTTTAAACACTGATTTCACACAGTCTTGATCTTGGCTTCAGAGAGCTCATTGTTACAACTGGTTGCATCTGAAGTCCAGTAGGGGATGACAAATGCTAGATTGTCCAGTTGATGAATGGCTTGAGGGGCATAAAGAAGGTAAACCTGACTGAGAGGTCTTTATAATCAAGCGGCACAGTAAGAATATTTTTGTCTATTTCAAGAATATTCCTTCACAGGGATAAAACATTGCTCACAGGTACTCTAGGATATAAGAAGGAGGTGAAACTCAATAATGCATCTGTTTGTTTGCTCAGTGGAAATTCAGGCAGAAAGATGTTTGTTTTCTTTTCTTTTTTAGGATAAAACTACATGTCAAGCTAGGGATCTTTAGAAACTTATTACTGCTCTTGCTGAATTCTAATTTTACTTCTCAGAGAGTTCTTGGTGTTGACCTTTAATTTAAAAATGGCTTTATATTAACTTTAAACTTTAAACTTCCATGAGGTTTTCTGTTTAAGAGGCTGGTTTAGCTACTGAGTATTGCAGTTTCTTGTTTTCTTAATAGTTATATTTTCTTGGATTTTACCTACAACATCTTGAGGTCAGAACGTTTGAATTCAGTTGAAATCCAAATACGTGCTAAAATCTAGTACGTGTAATATTAAATTATTAACTTTTTTAAACACAGAATATTGTTTTTTCCTCCTGTAATTTAAGTGATTTTCAACATTGGAGAATGTCTTTAAACGTGAAACTTGTTAATTTTAATTCCGTAATGTTTTCTTTATTTAGTACTAGACTCTCTACATTTGTATCTAGGTTAAAATACTTTATTTAAAAAAAAAAAATCCTCTCTAGGTGAAATTTGAGCAGATGCAGATGAGTCACTGACAGTTGTAACAGCCAAGAGGCTTCTGTGCAACATCCATATTTCATCAAGCATGAACAATTCCTGATGAAGTCAAAAGGAATTTACCTATGCTGTCTTTAGATATATTGGGTCTTTTGTGATGTTGGTGATCTAAAAATGTATTTTACCTCTGCACAATTTTCAAGGTGTTCTAAAAGGTTAAGGAAAACCAGGATGTAAATTGGCAGTCATTAATGTCATTTACCACCATTTTGTAGGTGGGAAAATTGAGGCACAGAGAGGTTAAGACATCTGATGTTGATGTGGTGAGAAGAAATAAGTGTTCTCTGAAAGAGAACATCTGCTGGTGTCAATTGAGCTATCAACGTCACTACAGATGTTGACTTTGAACCTCACTTTTGACAGTTCTGTAGCCTCTCCACGTGTAAGCAAAGAAGAATCTGTTTCAGTTCCTGAATTACAAAAAGCAACATCAGTCTCCTTCCTCCACAAAGAATCAAAACCTATACTTTAAAAAAAAACAAACAATGCCTACAGATTCATGGCTTTAAGGGATACAGAACAATAACAATGCTACAGCGTAACTCCCTCAGAGCCCATTAAGTACAGTGAAATAATCCAACATTTAGAAAAATCATAAAATGCATAGTATACCCAGGAAGACATGTCCAAGTGGTTAAAGAACCTTGTTGACAGTATTAAAATGATATTTTTTCATCTAAAACAAATGAATGTAAAAACAAGGTCTAATGGTAACACTGTAAGGGTGGGAGTGAGAAGACCCTGAAACTGCAGGGTTTTGAGTTTTTCATATTGTTTAACCTTTGACTAGAAAAGACCTCAAGAAATACACCTGAAGCAGAGCAGGAACCTGACCATATTTTCCTAGGTCCATATGAGTCCATTAGGTACTATAAAACCACATTTTTTTCTTCTCAACATTGTATCTTGGACCTTAGATTCACCACCTACTACAATTCTTATTCAGGTCAAGGTATTTCTGTGAAACAGTTTCAGCAAAACACAATCATAAAAAAATGTTTTGTTGTTTTAGTTAGCTCTATTCTTGAGACTAACTTCACCAAGCATAGGTATGCATTTCTCCCAATCCTCAAGAAAATGAACAAATCCAATGAACTTGAAGGCCTCAAGAGCATAAGAACCCCTTGTCATTTAATTCAGAGCTCCAATTGCAACTCCTTAAGAAGCTGTTATATTTAGTGCTGAAATAAAAATGAACATTTAGTGCTTGAATAATCATAATTCAGGTAGATTAATTCTGTAAATATTAATCAACATTTAAAGGTCTAAGCCATATTTTGTTTCCTTTTAAAGCAATTTGTCAAGGTTACTTTCTACTGTCCTATTTGTGACCTTGAAATATGAAGGAATTTAGTACTGCATATACTGCAGTCTTTTCAGAGGTCAACTGCATGATACAAAACAAAATTCAAAATTACCTTTAGATAATAGTACAGTTCTCATTCAACAAATTTCTGGCTTATGTAAAGAAATACCTACGTGGCAGTATGATGCCAATTTTATCTTATCCTTTGAATTATTATATTCACATTATGGGAATGAATCAATATGTTCACTAGAGAACATGATTTTTATCTGGCTGTCTCCGGCAAAACAGTTTCCTTGTTGTTGGAAACTTTTATTAAGAGGTAAAGAAGTTACAAGAATAAAACAATATCTGAAACAATTTTCCAGTGCCTATGCATTTACTTCACAAATCCATGATTAAAGCAATTTGTAACCTATGCATAAGTTTAATTGAAATGTATGACCTTCAAGATATTGATTCTGCCAATTAATACCATAGGATGAAAAATAATTGTCCAGTAAATTGCACTATTGTTGCAATCAAAGATTTTCATTGCAGAAGAAACAAAGGTTTAGAGAAACAGGCAGACTAATTTAGCTTATTCAGATAGAAGGTTCTGAACGTGTTATGAATGCAAAGCAGCATCTGACTGCATAACCCTTAGCACACAATCACAGACGTAATTGATTTCACACTTCTAGATTTTGTTTCTCATTACTACACAAAGACACTGTTCATCTCATCTCATATCAATGCAAGAAATGACAACTGTTGCTAATTAATACAGAATTTCTTTAATATTTTCCCAGATATTTAATTTTCTGAATCTCTCAAATTTTTAAAAGTCCTCAATTTGCAAACCAACATCTCTCAGAATTGTACAACCTTTCTTTTATTTATATTATCTACTGAAAATATTATAAGAATTCAAGAATAGAACTATTGTGATAAAGTTTCCACGTGTCTAGGAAATTCATCTTATCCTGCAATAAGTTGAATTGCTATTAAAGTAGAGTTAACCTGAATAGAAAAAGGGTGAAAGGAATGGGCAAGGAAGAGGGAAGGGACAAGTCATATTGGTAACAATGCTATTTTAATAACAGGGAAAATAAAAGAGTAAAATATGTTTGAATTGTTTACCCAGTTCTGCTGTAAATGAAACTAATGCACATTTTACCTTCTATCATATAAAACTGATTTTACAGCTTCATATCAATAAAAAATATTTTTATGGTGGGCCCTGAAGTGGCATTACAAGAGCAGATTTGAATTCACATAGGCCTGGGTGGTTTACCAGTGCTGTGTGTTGCAGTGCATGTGAGCTTCTTTCCCCGCACCCTTCATTCTGCAGCTGCACTCACACCTACCTTAGTTACTTCATTTTCTTAATCTGTCTTGCCAGGCACACCTTACAACATTTGATTGAAATAAATTGAGTTGAAATAAGAAGTGTTTGTCATAAGTGGTGTATGACTAAGAAAATAAAACTAGTGTCATTCTGAGCTTTCCTTGGCAGTTCAGGTTCAGCCAATCACTGACCCAGCTTCAATTCAATAGTGTGTGTGCCTGCATCTGGGTGTGCTGTTGAGATCCTTAGGAGCAACAATGCTCTGTGCCTCTCCATCACTCCAAAATATTCCAGGGTTTTGGAAACCTTGACTGTTCACCTCCCTTTGATTTTTTAGAGACATAATATATCAATTCTGCTGATGAAAGATCACATCTTTAAGAAAACTTACTTGGTAATACTTAGTGATCTGAATAGAGAAGGGTAGTTACTTGCTTCATCTTAAAATATGAAAAGACCATAGTAATATTTAGCAACTCTGTTTTTAAATAAATTGTTTAAAAAACCCTCTAAAAACAAATTATTGAATTGATATTTCTTTCAAAATATCCTTTTAATTAAGTTAAATGATAGAATCCTCTCACATTCATTTAGATTCAGGGTATATATTTATATAACAGATACCTGTCTAGATCATCATGCATCTGCTTTAAAAGAGTTATCTTCTGTTCAATGCCAAATGTTTTCTATCCTATAGAAGAATCGTTAGGAAGAACACGTCATATAGCCTTAAACCTACACAATGCTGTAACAGAAATTTTAATAACTACGTTCAAATCTTTTGCCAAAATACTACCCAATATATCACAGTCTTTCAGGGAATAGCACATTTTTCCATTGAATACAGAAAGTGATTGATAGTGGGTTTTCCTCAGAGCATTATCTAGTCTATTTTTCCTGCCACCCCAATCTTACAGGCTTCTGGGCATGTATTATTAAACCCATTTTGTGTGCAGACTTTGAAATCCATCATAAGTCTGTCTGTTGATAAATTGTTTCGTCTGTGGTAAAATAAAGAAATGAGAATGACAAAACCAGTATCTTTCTATGTTGAAAACAGGGGAAAGAATCAATACATCTCAACTCACAGAAGTTATCGTAGTATTTTTTTAAACTGCTTTTGTTGTCCTAAATAGTAAGTGGACAGCCCTGTGGTATCACCACTTTCAATTTTCTTTAATAATGTATTGTTTGTAGAGAGGTTTTTTCCCGTTGTAGAAGATATTCACTACTTTTTGAATCATATTAAGTGACTAATGCTTCTCTGAAGTGCCAGAAGTTTTAGTTGGGAAAGTAACTGACATCAATTTTTTATGTTGTTTTTTATCCTGTTGTAATAAATAGCTAATATTTGGGGTTTTAAGCACTATATTAAAAATAAATAGAAATAATAATAATAAAAAAACACTGGTCATCTTATATACCAGGATAAACTTCATGTTACATGAAACACATTTTAGGTTAAAGAATGAGTTCTGAAGCATTCTTTATCCATTCCTCACATCCATTTGTTATGTACATGGTCTTAAAATATTATTTTTGCCCCATGAAAAGGTCTGAAGCATTCTCCGTAAACCACCTAATTTCTAGAAGTGCACATTAAGGACATTAAGACCTATGCTGATTCTTAGGGCAAATTTCAAGCCTAAAAGTGGCACTCAAAAAAGTTCAGACAACAGTTGTGTACCTGAATAGTTAGTGTGCACTATTAATGAAGTGTGACAGGTGTGCTAAGTTGAATAGATTTTACCTTTTTATGGCACTGCAGGCTTTTAAGAAGTCAATTTTGACACTACCAAAACTGTGCTACATCTGTGGCTGTACTACACCTCATCAGTAGATCAGGAAAATCCTAACACTCTACTAAACTACTAAACTGCCTTCTGCCTCTTAAAAGGTCAAGGTTAACAATGCTTCCCACAGCTGCTTGCTCAGTGCAGTAACTCACTTCATCTCTGCAAGACTGAAGTAGCTGTCAGCAGTTTGGTTCAAATTTGAAATACATTATCTTTCTTGGATACCTCAAATCACACACTCAGCTGAGCAACACAGCATTATGTTGGTGATAAAATATCTTTTAAACATAATTGTAATTCTATATTATTTTTCCAAGCACAAATTACAGGAACCTTTTCCAAAAGGTTCTGAGGAGATACTACTGACATAAACACCTTGTTACCTTATTTAGCAAAATAGGAGATGAAAGCACAATTCCTTATGGCACGATCAGTGTTTGGATACTGCAGTAATTACTGTGAGCTACATTTTTCCATTGCAGTGCAGTGGTAAAACATGTACCCTTACACGCTAACATGCAGCTCCAGAAGACAAACAAGATTAAATTTGTAAATTGTAGTGCACAGTTCTGGAAGCACACAATATACTGTCTTTATGCAATTTTCACAAGAGAAGGTAAAAGAATCAAAAAAGCAAAGGAGGAGGAATAAGGAATGAGCAGCATGAAGAAAAGAAAAAAGGCTTTCAGTAGTGCGCTTACAGTTTCAAACTGATTTCTGTAACACAGAAAAATCATGTTGTCTTATGACTGTTCATTCAGATGTACTGTAATAGGAAAGTAATGGGAAGTTTGCTTTTTAAAATTTTTCCTCTAAAATAGCTGATATCAACCTCTGTCAGCATCAAGATAAATAGGCCTCATCCTACCCAGTATATACTGATTCTTTTGTTTCTATTAGTTTCAAGCTAGCCAATCTACAAGGTTACAGAAAAATCTATTTTCTGTTGCTTTTCATTATTGATTAGTAGTTACTTTGAAGGGTTTAACAGAATGGGAAATCAGTAACTAAATCTTAATCCTGTCCTTTAATCTTGGGGCATCAGTGTCAAGGTAGTTAGGGGATTTTCAAGTTCTTGCCTGCTGTGTTTTTCAAGAATATGGTGATTGAATTAATACCTGGTGATACATGCTCAGCCAACTGATCAAATTATAAAGATAATTGCCATTAAATTTATGTAATCAATATTCACATTTTCCTGACTGTTTCGCATCAGCTTCTATTATCAGAAATAGAATAACAATTTGATTCAGGTATCAAGCAGTACTGATCATATGCTTTAGAGTTATGCCTCTGAGTGTCCACAAACTTCTGATGGTTAGACTTTACCAATTTTAATTATTATATGATTCTATAATATATGAGTATAGTCAGCAGAGAATAAATTCTATTAAGTTATAAATTATGAGACTCAGTCAATATGCAAAAGATTTATTGAGCAGCTAGAGACTGCAACCAAGAACTCGTCTTTTGACCTGATATTCACATATTATACTAGTTATTAATCTGACCTCATAACTACTGAAGAATGAATTGTGAGGACTCAGAGTGGACTAAAAATGCAAAGACTGATGACACATTGCTTTCATGCATTTTTGGTGCATTCTCAGTAATTTATACACATCTGGGTGGGTGTTTCCCACTATTTAACTGCCAAAATCCTCACCTATAAAAGAAGGACTTTTTGGTAGTTCAGAGAGACTCACTGGAAGCCCACTGTGTGAGGTTCTGCAGACAGATAAGTATATGAAAACAAGACCAACTATCTGAAAGTTATTTTGCTTGGTTTGTATTTACTTTTCTTTTTGTAAAAAAAAATAATCAGTGGACCATTTTTCAATCTCCTTTATTTACTTTGGTCACATTTCAGCTGTGACTTTCATTATATCAATACTTGCAAAACCTGCCTAGCAGATATGTCATTTTATAGTGTTTACATAACAGTCAGCACTGGAAGACTATTTTGGCTGAAATAATCACTAGCAGCTATGATTTTTTCTGAGATGTAGCTTATTTGAAGAATTTATCAAGGAAGAGAGGAAAGATCTGACCTTCATTCAGCTAACATGAAGGGAGCATTTAATATGGAAATTATGACCAAAGTTGCTTTACTTATTTCAGATTACAAAGAGAAATTAAGAGATTCAGCAATTCAAGGGAGCAAAGCTAATCTACTGCAGTATGGATTGGTCAGTCAACAGGTATAGCCATCAGCCCATCCTAAGATTAACCATACCTTTTATTAAGGTATTATATGATAATTATAGTATTATACTATTATACCTTATCAACAATAAGTTCAACATATTCTTTGCCTTCTAGTGTCATGTTTATATTAAAATCTTTTAACTAGAGAATTTCTATTTAAGGATGAATTTCTAGTTTCACATTGAGACACTCAGTCTGTACTTTAAATTGATTTTATTTTATTGTTAAACACAAATATTTCAGCTTTGAGGAATACTCTAAGGATGAAAAGCATTCAGAGCTTCATGCTTCACAACATGGTTGCCAAAAGGCCCTACAGTTATCAAATACAGACAAGGAGTACTTCAGTTCAGGAAGCCCCTAAGTCAAACAGTAACAACATTTGTTTTAGAGAGCAATTTGTAAAACACATCTATCTTAACATGACTGGAGTAATCTCTGAAATTTTAGTGTGTCAGAAAACCTGTGTTAAAAATGCAGAAATGGGAAGATTACATTCTCTGACACAGTTGTGCTGATCTTTGAGTGTAAACTGCAGCTGTTGACCTGAATATATAGAGTGTACTTAAGAACTAGAGGAAGGAAGCAGGAGACTTTCTGAATTTTATTCAGATGAAAATAGGATCAGATTGAAAATGCAATAACATAAACCCAGCAATAGCAAAGCTATCTTTAGCAGAAAAAAGTTCTTACAGGAAAGGAGAATATCTTTTTGCAAAGTTTTAGATTTTCAGAGACTGAACAGGACTGAATATCTAAGCAAAATATTAAATCTTGATCTCCCTGAGCCCTTAAGTAATCCATAGAGTCTTCTTCAATAAAAAAGGAAAGAGATATCTGAAAGAAAATCCATAATACCTTGTAATACTCACACTCTTTTGTTTTTTACAATCTTTAATTTGCTGTCTCCAGGGTCTTTAAACTGATTAGACTCCTCCTTCCTACGCAGCAAACAGCATTAACTTCCTGTTTCTGGGCACCACATGAAGGGTAAGACACTGTGAAGAAAGTGTGGTTCTGACCCTAGTATGGAGATACTACTTTCTACTCTCTCATGGAAACCTAATGTGCTATGTGTTGGGGAAAAAAAAAATGTACATTGCCTTTTAGATGCCTGTGTTCACTTTGCCTACACTGTCAGAAAGGCTGAAAAGAACTTATTATAGTGGCTTTACTTCTTTTTATCTCTGCATATGGTTCCTTTTGAATTGTCAGAATTCCTGACTACAATAACATATGCTATCTCTTCAGTCAAATGTGCCTGTATTTCTTTATCTCTGCTATTACCTTTTTAGTAAATATAATGAAGCTGCAAACCTTTCTCCTACAGTGTGGCTTTATTCTGTAGCTATCGACATAATTCTAAAATGTATTGATGTTAAATTTCAGAAAGGCCCTGCCTAGCATATGGAAGATTTTTATAAACTTTTGTCTGGAAAATGACATATCACGAATCTCTTTACAATGTGATTTCTAAGTGCTTAATATTATTTTTACCATTTTTTATTGGGATTGCAAAAACCAAACTAACAAACTCCTATGCACAAAACACCTGAAAGTCTTAGAAAGACAAGTGAAGTACAACATCCAAATAATCTTCTCAAACATCTGGAGTTTCCATCAAGCAGGTCTTGATTTATATTTACCTATAAACAGCATACCCAGAAAGTATTTCTTCCTATTATGATTCGACAACCTAAGCTTCATATATATACAAAAACTATTTGAAGCTCACTGTTTTGCTGCAAAAATGTTATTCACAGGACATAAAGCTGAACACTTAAGAATAAAGAGAAACCAGAACAAAAAAAGTATTTACTGCACTATTTGCCAAATTTCTATCATTTCAATACAGGTCCTGAGAGTAGTCAGCTGAGGATGAAATTCAAATAAAGTATATGATATGATCCAACAGATGACATTTGTGCAGTTATGAAATATTTAGATACCCACCAAAGCTTTAAAAAGTTGTATGTGATTTGTCACATTTTATACAAGGGTAAAACCCAGAAATAAAGCCATATTTTCAAGGAACATTAAAGCCAGTAAGAAAGATGTGTGTAGTTCTATCAAATTGTATTAATTTTTCTATTAAATATCCTGGTGTTCTGGTATGTAGACATTCTAAAAAACTTTTAAAACAATGTATGCAATATTAAATGGTTTTTAACTATGTGGCACTTTGATTTATAGGGATAAATTTGTATCCTTAATTCCCTTAATGCAGGCATATGTACTTAATCTCTTTCATTAATTACAGCAAAGTATGTAATAATTATAATTATTTCAAATTATTTTTCTGAAGCCACAGTTGTTTTTAAAACATGGGAAACAATGAGAGACAGCAATAATATTATTTCTAAGGAAGGTAAGGATTCTTAAAGACAGTAGGATTTTCAGAAGCCAAGATCTGAAGACTGGAGAAGAGAGTTAAGAGCATCTATGAAATGCCACAAATGAGATAGCCAACAGTAACACAAAAAAAGGGCAGACAGAAGCTGAAAAATCACCAGTCTTAAATGTAAGAATACCTGTGGAAGACTGGTCAAAAACTTAAAATAAAAAAAACCTTTTACTTGCAATATTATTTCGATAAGGCAATAGCTCTGACAAAACACAACAGAAAAAATCCACAGAAAATTTTGGTCTCACAATCAGATGAAATCCATAAAAAATATTCTCTCTATGAACAAAAAGAATAGAAAGCTTGTGGAGTATTAGAGGAATATTATAAACATGCCTGTGTTTTTTCCTTTTCTATAATTACATACTTATTGCTGCTGTTGTATAAACTACTGGATTAAACCCTTAATCCATCCAACTGCTCAGACACTATGGTCTCCATCAGTGGACTACTACTTGTTTCCATGTACAAAAAAGCTTTTTTTCTGTCATGAAGACATCATCATGAAGACACTAAGCAGCAGCTCTGTCTTGTCAGATGAGAAGATTTCTTCCCCACAGGAGCAAAGTTTCCAGGTATTTAGGGCTTTGAAAAGCTTTCAATAGAACATTTTCCTTTTTTATCCCCTTCAGAAAAAATAAGTAAATGTAGAAGTTGATATGCAATGATAATGTGTTCATTGAACCCATGCTTTTCCTCTTTAAGAGTGAGAAAAGTATTATGTTCACTGACATTACAGTTAGCTATGTGTACATGATTCATAAACCACTGAAAAGTATTAAACTGCCTGATTATTAAGGCTCGCATAATCCAAGTAGTCTATAAATGTGCACACATTTGGATACATTGGTTCAGATGTAGAACCATTACCTGTCTTGTAACACAGATCTGTTTAATGCATTCTCATGTCCATTTTCTGCAGCTAGTATATAATTAATAATTCTCCATTTTCAACCAACCATCAACTAACTAGTGTAATTATTTTTGCATGCTTATTAATTGTATGCCATAATTAATTTATTCCCAAGCAAATTAAAACAAATGAAGAGTCTAGAATGCTAATGTTTTGTTACAGAGCAAGAGCTGTTACAATATTTGAAGTACTTACTATTGCTGACCCCAATGCAATACATACTTAGAGCCTACTAGAGGCTTAATTAAGGTATTTTGTGTACATTTAGGGTAGATAAGACAGTAAATAACATCTTATTTTCCAGAGCTATACATTTGGCTGCTAGAGCATGACCATACCAACGATTGCTACCTCAGGAGTATGCACCTTGGGATACCTATTTAAAAGGAATGGGAAAGAAAGCTTTGGCTATGTAAGCTGAGGTAGTTAAGAGCAAAAAGATTACTTTCTAAACAGTGGTCATGGCTATTTTCTCCTCCAGATTAGTGGCACTATCTCTCCTTTCTAATGCACTTGTCATTGAGAATAAATGGAGATTGATGGCAAGTCTTAAGACTATTTTCTCACACTTTTTGTGGTTGGGTGCCTTTCGGCTTGAAAATGTTGTGGGAAAAGATGACTTCTGTCAGCTATATTGTTCATTAGTTCAAATAATATGTATGAATATAAATGTAGTGCTACTGATTTAAAACAGAAGAGCATAAGAGGTCTCTGGATCTTTATGTCAAGCCTCTGTAATCATACTCAGTAATGTAAATGTAAATCCAGAGAGTTCCTGCATATGTATCACAAACCACAGAAAAACCTGTTAAGCTAACACACTTCTATACAAAAGACCAAAAGCCTGAAAATATAAAATATACTTCAGAAAAGGAAAAAACAAGATATTACCAGAATCCTGGAATCCTTCAGTATCAGAAAATTTGTTAGGTGCCCAAATTCAAGTGTTTAAGAGCCACAAGGAAGAAGGACTCAGGAGAGTTAACATGAAATGATTGTGAACAGATCACTATAAACAGCTGCATTCCTGGAGGAGGTGACCATGAGATGGCAGTAGTCGAAGGAAAATTGGCAAGTCTTTCTACCAGAGAGTGAGGTAACATTAGCCATGTGTTCCATTTTTAATTGGTTACAAATGGTTACGTGCTGATTTGCATAAAAGCACAACAGGATCTTCACAGTACTGTAAGTTAAAGTTTACTTCTGTCAGTGTTTGGTATGTTCTCATACAGCTCAATCTAATTCCTTTCATACAGTGAACCCTTTAAGAAGCCCTGCTTACTGAGGTGGAAAATGATCACTGCATTTCATGTGTTTGTGATGGGTTTGAGATACTGCTCTTCTCTTCCCACATAGCTTTGCAATAAAAGTGCTGCCTGTTTGATGACCTTCTCCTCTTGAAGGTTAATAGTTCGTTATCTATAAATTACTTCTCAAGATACAGCTTGGGATATGAACTCCAAACCTGTCTTCTGTGGAATCTCTCTCCAATTTGTTTTAGGCTTAGAGAAAAGCACATTTCCTAGTAACTGAGGCAGATTTCACAATAGGCAAAAGCAGTACAGAAATGAAAAGAGCTAATAGGCTGGGCTTAGAAACTTGCCATTTTGTTCTGTAAGACATATGATTATTTTAGTTGGCCAGTGTTGTGGAACAACTACTGTCATGTTCTCTGATAAAGTTGAATGCCTAAATGACTGCAGTTTAGTGAAAACTGTCCTATTTGTTTTATCTTGCCTCAAGCCTTTAGGCTAAAGATGTTACAGAGAGACAACAATTAGAGACTTTGCATTATTGTAAAGGTTTACAAACATGTTAATAGTGGGACAATTTATAATAGTCTTTGTTATCATTATGGAACATCTATTACTTAAGAGTCAACTCTAATAAACTACATACTAATATTTTATAATCCTGTCACAGTGTAAGAGGGAAAAGTAGAGATGGTAATAAATTTGATCTTGAGAGGCAGTAGACATATCTGCATCCCACTGAAGACAATACAAGCAGGTGGTGTTCAGCAGCACCTTGTGGTTTTCATATACTTCAATGATATGTCACATTATTCTTTACCAGTTGGTTCTTTCCACCCTTTAAACTTTGAGAGCGAATTTTATAAGAAACCAACAAGACTCCAGTGGCACATTATAGCTCTGTACCCAGGAAATACACATTTGCTTTCAAGCTCTGGGAAGCATTAGAGTATCTGCACGATCAAAAAAATATAACTTCACCACTTGAGCTGTAATTTCAGTCATAAAAATAGCTGTAAGAGCCTCTCATGCAGTCTGACTGTTGTTTGCTAGAGATAATTTACTTTACATGATGCCATTTCAAGAGGAATGTAAAAATCAGGCAATAATTCAAGCAAAGCTTTCTCAGTGTATTTGTGGTAACTTCACACCAACTGTATTGCAAACTGCTTCATTTGTTTAATTTTGTATAAAGTATAGTCACACTTATTTTTAAGGCTTTTTTTTGAGAGATATATGGCAGTATGCTTCAGAATTACAAGATATATTGACTCAGCACTTTATCAAGAGCAAAAGCCAGATTTTTGCTTATAGTTAATAACAGTTCTGTTATTGCCATTCAGAAACTGCTGAAATCATGTCATCTTATCCTAACAATAAGCCCAACTTTTTTTAGTTTGTCCAAGCTGTTAGAAAAGGATTGCTAATTTTTCATCTGCTCCACTAATACATTCTCCATACATCCATCTGTCATTTAATTACTTCACTAGTCCATTACACTGTGCATCAGACCACTGACCACATGGAACTCATTTTCTGTTCTGTAAGATCTAGTTATTCAGTGGTTGTGATGTACTATTTCTTTTGTCAACGGACATCATGATTAAAATCTCTGGTTGTAGCCATGTGTGCAACACCTTCAAGCTATCTCAGTCCAATTTTATCCAATATTTAAGTGTTTTTAAAATATGTGATCTTTTTTCTTTAAAAGACATTTGTTTCCAAGGGTTTGCTATTCCTCTTCCTCTTAACACTTTCTCCTGTTTAGTTACCAATTACCTGTGGCCAGAAATTAATCTTTTTTTCTATCAAATATACACTCAACTCCTGCAATGTTTTGCTGAAATATTTGCTTTACTTCGTGTAAGTCTTGTTTTCTCAATTCCTTAAGTTACTCACAGCAGTGAAATCTAGGGTTCCTCTAACCTTAGCAAAGAATATAGATCTGGTTTTCATCTTCCAGAAGAGACAGAGATGAGCATGTCAAGCTTAGAGCAACAGCACTATCAAAATCAGCAGGGGTCTGAATAAAGGCAATGAAGTAAACCATCTTTGAGAGTGGCTCTCAGCTTCCATTCATGTTCAAGGAAAGGACTTCAAAAAATGCAAAGTTAAAAATAACTTTAAGAGACCCTACTTCTTAAAAAATAAGCTTTGTTAAGAGGTCTCAGACCGTGGACTCAATTCCTAACACAAAGCTTTAAAACATCCAAGCCCTGTTTTCTAACATGGTTTGGAACTTGACGGCTTCAAGTTGGCCTGCTTAAGTAAAATATGTACTGGATTTAGCAAAACTTCCAGAAGGGATGGATCTGATATTGGCACTCTGCAATGCCAGCTTAAAAACAGTGATCCATTATGAAACAGATGCTATGAAACGATTAAAAGCTTTGGGGTTGAAGAGAAAGAGCAAGGTGCTGCAGCATTTCCATCAGAGTAAATCAGGATGGTAAAACTATCAATTCTTTTATGACTATGCAAAATTTATCTTGGTTAAAGCCCTAAGCCTTTCATTATCTAAATTAAAAGTATACTGTGTTTATTGAATTCAGAGATGAGCTTTCTGTTACAGTAGTCTTACTTTGATGTCTTCGGATTAATATTCATGAAGCTTCAGACTATCAACTACACATGTATAACATCTGACAAGAAACATCTTACAGACTACGAGTATTGAAGGATTCTTTTAGTTCTAATTTTATCTTTCATTTTCCTGTGGATTCACACAGAGTTTTCATGTTGTCAGACAATGTTTTAAGGTTGGTTGTTGCAGGTTTATCGTATTGATGGATGTGGCTGACACCTAGTACAATCAAACCCAAAGGATTTCTTTATTTTTTCTCATTTTAAATAGTTTTGCATGAGTGCTAACTTCCAACTTCAGTTGCCCGAACTATCAACAGAATTAGAAATCACCAGAAACTGTTCATTCCTCAATCAGTTGAGCCCAGAACATTGCACAACACTATACGTAATATTGGCCAAAATTGACACCTGACACTTTTCAGAGAGTCTTAATGACATACCATTATAAACTTTGATAAAAATAAAAATTCACCCCCAAAATTGCCTATTTTGTTTTTCATGTGGCACTAGTGCTTTGAAAATAAGATCAATCCCTTAAACTGAAAAATTGCAGCAGAGATCCAGCACCACATGAGGAAATGTCTAGCACCATCAGATAACAACAGTGACAACATTAGCTCACACAGGTTTAGTTCTACCTGGCACAGTAACTATAGGAGCACTATAATAACTATAACTCAGGAAGACAAGCTTAATAAGCAAACAGTTAAATGCATTAGTCTTCTTGATGGCAGGTGAAGGCTGCCTGGAAACATCAGGTCTTGGATGCAGGCTTTCTTGGGTGGTTTTGCGAAACTTGTTATCATCAGATTTGAACCACAGAACTGTGTAAGATCTCAGGGAAATAGCTAAGACCTGATATATCAAAAATATGAGACATTTAAATAAGTCATGAAGGTAAAGGTAATGGAAAATATGATTTCCAAGTACATGAAGGGAAGACCACCAACCATAAATGCTCTTCTGAGAGATCAAAATGCATGGTGACAATGTGTTGCATAAGCTAGGGGGGGGAAATAAAAGATCAATGTGGAGACAATCTCATGGTTGAAAAAGATAGGTGCCAAAAATAACTATAAATACAAACAAACCTGTAAGCTGCTACTTTTTTCAGAATTCAAGTTAATACTCAAAACAAATTATGCATCACTTGTATGGTAATTCCCACACCAGGCAGCTACTGTGCAGAGAGCCCTATCCACCCCTGCCCTGTTATGTTGCTTAAAAACTTCTACTAACTTCCTACAGTGCAGGAGAGAAAGTCATAAACTGCATAGTAATACAGCAACAAAAAGCAATAACAAAAGCAAATGTCAGAATTTGAATTGCAAACTACAGATGAGCCTTGACTGCTAAAACTAAATCCCAGATTTGAACATTAGAGGTTTGAAGTTTCTCTGCTGGGGCTAGAAGCTGCTTGTGGTCACCCCTTTAACTAGGTATTGAGCATTACAGATAGACTAGAGCTTGTAAAGGATAGAGTATCACTGCAGAGTGTCTCTCAAAGAGAAGTTAACAGGATTCATGTGAAAGATTCACTATTTTAATAGAGGTTATATACCAAATTACTCCTTATATAATACAGAATGATTTTTCTAATAGACTTCTGGTGCAGGAATATGACTTTCTAAAAGAGAAAGCAAAAGATATTTTAGACCTTTCTGTGTGAGCTCTAATTCCCACTCAAATCACTGGATTTAGTAAAATACAGAATTAATCTTTTGAAAGGCACTGAATTTCCCATAAATTTGAAATGTTGATGCTTCAGTTTTGTTGTCTTCCAAATTACGCTTTCATTAATATGGTCTGTGCTAATGCCTATTGTTCCTTACATCGGTAAATGGATTAATCTTTATATTTTGCTCCAACACAACCATATCATCACATAAAACTGGTTTCAGTTTAGCTCTCTGTGTAAAAGTTTAAACAGGAATGAAATAAATGCCATTTTTCAGTCCTACAATCATCCTCTGAAATCTTGATAGGGAAGAAGACTTAAAATGTCCAAAACCAAAGCAGAGACCTATGAAGAGCTAAGAGCAGTTATTTCCCTTTAACAATATTGATACGAAGTTATTTCATTGCTTTCATTATTGATCATAGTCACACCTGACAGAACTCAAAAGCCTGACTATGAACCTGGAAAAGACAAGAGAGAAAGAAGCTTTCTATTACTGCTTGCAGCTGTACTTTTAAGCTGGTTTATGCTAATCAACATGACAAGAATTTATTTACATGCATATAGTAATAGATAATCTTTTTAAACTCATGCTAATTTTTAAAACAAATTTCAAGATCTTACATGAAGGAGCTTAGCCAAACTGATGTTTATGTGACTTGATTTTTGCTAAATACATTTCAGACTTCCTTAGTAGGAGTTGAAGGTGAGGGCTGTAGCAACCATAGAGCACCACAGGGTGTTTTTTACTTTTATAGTTCAATTTTTAACATTATCTGAAGAATATCATATAAGATAATTCATATCTGGCACTTCGGGATTTAGGTTATTCTGCTTTTAAGATAAGACACTGGTGAAAAGCTAAATTTTACTGAGTATTGTAAATAAATAATGTGAAAAGAAACAGAAGTTCAACAAGCAGAAATTTTTAATGAAGAGTAAGTAACTTAATGGGTCCATGTTAACACCAGCCATTTTTCTGGGTACAGATCTAGGAAGGCTGAAACTCAAAATACTCTGTATGCCCTGTGTGAAAGAACTCCAGCTAATCCAATGCTGTACCTGATCAAGAGGTATTTACACACATTTCTTATTTCTGATCCTTTACTAATAAGTTATTTAGAACAACATGATAATATGATGTGACACTGAAGTACCCTGTGGTCTTGATTACATTTAAATCCCAGTCAATACCATTATGCTGCACATTGCACTCTTATCTGTGTTGCACATCATTTTATTAACATGGTCCTCAGCCCCTGGATAGAAGTTTTTTAGAGATTTAATAACCAACAAAAGTTTACATATAATTTACTAGCCTTTCATCACTTTAGTCATCACTTCACTGCCTGATAAAATCAGAACATAATGACCTGATAGTACAGTAAACCTTTCATTAAATATGAACTCATGCAGCTGAAATATACACAATAGAAGTTTAAAAATAGATGTGTTTTGTCACCACAGAAGAAAGGTTAGTTCCTCTTTCAAGATGCACAGTCTCATCTTTTCCTACACAGTGTACATTTTCTTGATTTGAAGAAGATACACAAACCCTCAGACAAACAGATTTTCAGGGGTGCTTAAGTGGTGCTAAGCTGTATGAAAGACTCCCTCATCCCCTTCAGCACAATATAAACAAAAGTCAAATCAATGACTCAGTATTTCTATCCATTGAGACCAGAAGAAACTTTGGCTGCCTCAAGTGCCTGAATAAAAATGCAACTGAACTTGGTGTAGGGAGTGGGTGAGTGGATGCTCCTGTTATGTACTATAAGTAAAGCCTAAGAAAATTTGTAGTTAACAGATTCAAAGATTTCAGAAGACATTTGGGAGTTGTAGAGAAGGGAAGAAGAGAGCCAAAGACCTTTAAGGATGCTTAAAAATACTAAAAAACCCTAAATAAATACTGAAATACTAAATACCAAAAACCTAAAAATACTTCTCAGCTAAAACTACTGTCAGAAAAAAATAACTAGTCATGTTTGCATGAAGTTATTGAACAACTGAAAAAAGCAAAGTCCTGGCAAATTAGTGGCAAGACAAAAAGAAAACAAAACACAGTGGGTCATCCTCTACCTGGAAACATTTGTTAAACTGACTTTTTAGAAAAAAATTACATTACTAAGAATCTACAAATGAAACAACTTCTTCAGTATTCATATAGAGGAACATGCTTTTCAAGGAAAAAATGGGGAGTGTAGAAAAGGATACATAAGAGTATTTTTGAAATTAACACTGAGAACTCAATGAATGAAAACAAAAAAACAGATTAAGTTCAGTTTTATGTTTTGTGGGAAACATTCAATGCAACTTATATCCATGAACATTCTGAAAGCAGGAATCCTGTGATTCATAGATGCTGCTAGAAAAGCTGCTGTAGAAAAAAAGGATCCCACAGGCTGGGAAAAACTGGCATTTATTTCTTGCCAACATTGTATACCTGTTATCCATTAATGTTTTAAAAATTACTATTTGTACTAGGCCAGGACTACAAGAGTTATTTTAATTACCAATATGAGAGATATCTACTACCTAAAACAAAATTTACAAGTAGAAAATCTATTTGTTCAAAAACAAAGGCCACATATATATTGGGAATACCCCAGAGTGGGGTAATACTACTTGTGAGCAGCTACAACTCGGAAAAAAAACAAACAAAAAACTCTGCAATTCCCATCACTACCTATCACAGAGTGCATGCAGGGAAACAGAAGTTTTATCTGCATCTTGTCTCTTCATCCTGTGTTCTGTGGCAGTTTATCTGAATAATTAAAATAACAAAAATTAAGCCATTATTGAACCACTTTTCCTAAAGAAATGATCTTTAGATTACAGTGTTTTCTCTCTGTTACTAATTAATGACATTTTTGTTAATTATCAGTTGAACTCAGCTGAAACTGACAGAGAAGCAGATATCTCAAACACAGGATGTTCCCTAGATGTGAAAATCAGTTACTGGATAAAGTGACTCAGATTAATGGTTCCAGACCCTGCAAAACCTCCAGGGATGGGAATTCTCTACCCTAGGTACTTTGTATTAGGAAAGCATACAGTACAATTTAACAGAATCAATGAATTGACAAGAAGTTTAAGTAAGGTCTTTTCTCTTAAAAATTTTCCAATATGTTTCAGAATTTTGAGTACGAGCATAAAGAGAAATGGCTCAAATATTTCTTTTCTTTCCTACTATCATCTGTACCTGAACCTCAACTTGTTGTAAGACATAGATGCATAGTCCACAATGACAAAGCACAATCCAAAATTTAAATATTTCACATGGTTGAATAGTGCATACTACATCAGACCACAGCATATACAGGCTGTATGGCAGGTTTTATTATAGGGCTCTGTGCTACATGCCTACGTATGTGTATGGAATGTAGGTTCATAACATAAGAATTATTAGTAATAGAAGAAATGAACACAGAGCAACCAGCAAAAGTACTAATTGTGTCACTGAGATACTACAGAAAAATAGAAACTGCCCCTGCAAATTTGTATTGTAAAAATGAAACATCATTTCCAGTGCCTATTTAACCATCATCCTTGCATATATATCAGGAGGAATTTACACAAGCAACTCCACTAGTGGTGCAAGGGATCCTGTTCCTGACTGAAGTATAACTATGCTGCCAATCAAATCCCTGTCTCTGGGAAGGGTTCACTCTACTCATCCCTGAGCTCATTAGTAATTGCAGCATCTTGACAAATTCTAATCTTAGAGAAGGCTTCTCTTTTATATTGCAGAATTGCCAGTGTTCTATGACTGTAAGCCATCCTCCAAAGAGAAATGCATACACAGTCAGTGAGTGGCAGTGACACTACCTTGCATAAAAGACACCTCAATTACACTAACAAGCACCTCTACTGAGAGAAAGACTTTAGATGAAGAAATACGCAAATTACTTTTTATCCATTAGGAGACAAAGGAAGAAAAATGCATGTAATTAACAGAAAGCACAGCAGTAACTAGCTCTCGCCTATAGCTATCTGTTAAGAACAGCAGGAGAAATGTCTGAAGTCTTCATGTTGGTGTTCACATTCCTCTGTTTAATGAGCACCCCACTGCACATCTAGCTCTCAGTATCTTTGAAATGAACTTACATCTGTAATGCCTAGTATATGTTCTTTTAATCACTTTTTTTTCAGAACAGTGGTGGTGGTATCTATTGTCAAGGTGAGGAATATGAAACTGGCTAATTACAGATTATAATTCAGACACTCTTCATTGTAGACGAACACAAGGAAGTAATTTTGCTACTGCAGGGAAGCAGTAACCTTCTTAGTCTGCATTAAATCCCTTTACTTTTAAGGGATCTGCAAGGTCGTGCATGGCTCTGCTTCACTCCAGTGTGTGTAGGGACCAGTGTGTGTAATGATAAGTCATTCAGACACATCTCAGGTTTTCAGGGATCAACTCCGCAATGATCATATGACTATAGAGTTGCATAACATGCATATTATGACAACTGAACTGCTAAAAGCATTCACACAGGGCTTCAGAGGTGTTAAAAACATGCAGAAATAGAACATACTGTAAGAACTCATAGCTCACAGCTAGAACAGCAAGATTAGTCCGATCAGAACACAGATGACCTCCTAATGATGACATTTACAAATCTTGATCCAGAACTAGAAGTATCAGCTTTCTAATTAAGCACAAGCAATGTAGATTTTGACCCAAATACATTCCTTCATGTATTACTTGCTTTTGACAGTGAACTGTAAACTTCATTTGTTCTCTTATGATTCTGAGAACTCTTCAGTTTTAACCTGCATCTCACCTCTCCTAAATTAACTTTTTTAACCTGAATTTGAAGGTACAGTACCTGCCTAACTGTCCAGGTAAACAAAAAAGTTAATTTATATCTTTAATTTTATTATTGCAATGAAAGAACTATTTCTAAACAAATATCACAAGTAGGATTCCTATGAAACCCATACATTTCTAATTTTCCCATATCTCTGGAATTCTCAAACTCTCTGTACCTGTTCATAGGCATATCTATGATAAATAATCTCAAAACTCTGAACGTGATTTCTTAAAGGTAATTCAAGGCATGCGAAGTGAGTTGAGCATTTATACTATGCCTCTCAGTTGCTGAGCCATCTTTCATTTCAGCTCTGGCATTTATTTTTGGCCAACAAACTTGGCATAATTCAGCTGAAATGTGTGAAGCAAAACCACTTTACACTCCTGGACAATGCAGGCTTTTTATGCCTACATGTCCTTGATGCTTTTAAAACAAAGCTTTTTGAAGTGCATAGGAAGTGCAGAAGCTTAGTGAATAAACAGTAATTACATGTTCACTTTCAAAAAATATACAGTTCTTTTATGCATACTACTAGCATAATTTTAATGACATCAAATAGTAAAAATACTTAAAATATTTTGAATATTAGTAGCTGCTGCAGGTACTCCTGATACTCCTCATTGTTGTATAATTTTGCAGTACTATAATACAGAGTTCACCTTCTGTGCAGGTAGTGAGGTACTAACAAAACACTGACAATACATGAACAGAAAATCACATACATTGCATTGAAGGCATAAACTATGAAGTTTCCCTAGCTTTCAGAGACTCAGAATTGACAGTAAGAGGCACAAATATAAGAGACAAAGATAAACTGTTTTCCCAAAGTAACTCTTTGACAGGTACTGACAGTTTTGATGTTTCTTTGAAAGAGTAACGTTCTTTATTTACTGTTGTATTTCACTTTATGGATTTTTTTCCACATTGAGTTCAAACAGAACAAACAGAAATTTGAGTTATAGCATGTAACATAGTCAGAAAGGGACCCTATAGAATTAGGTCAATTCTTGTTACTTATCCACCTGGATTCATAAAACACTCATTGACATCCTGGTACTATAATCTGTTTTTTGCTACTTACATTTTACAATCCATTACAATCTAAAGGAAAAAGTTTTTATGAGAAAAGTAGAAGTCATGAGACTTTATTAATGCTTCTGTCTTTGCATGATTTTTTTCTGAAGCATTTTAAAGAAGTTTTCAATCTCTTGTTTCTTCTGTGTATGCATGTATTAAATAACCCTTCAATGAAATCCAGGAAATCTAGGATCTTAGAGTCAGGAAAGTCAACAGAAATCTTTCTCCAGGTAGCTCAATAACAATAGAAAAATGACCAAAGAAAATTTGAAAAAATGGACAAATTGTAGATGTGAAGTGAAATGGAAAGGAAGTGTATGGGTGGAAAAAATCCTACTCTACCACTTCTAGAAAGCTCCAAAGGGCTTGTAAGAGCTCAGCGTGTTTCCATTCCTCTAAGCATTATGACAAAGGAACAACCAGCAGAACTGATGCAATATTGTCTTGCGAAAGGAACTGATGGACACATGACCTGACTATTCTGTGCAGGAGAAGATAATATATCCAAGATGTTTCTTAAAGAATGAGTTATTGCTTAAATAGCTTTATGAAGTTGAAATGGTGTTAGGGAAGGTCTTTAAAGTTCTCTCTATGGTTGTATCTATCTAAATTATTGGAATGATTTACTGTATTTACCTTCCCGTACTTTTCTTAGGAACCTTTAACAATAGTGGCTTGAAACATGGCTCGAAAGATGCAATTTCTCACTTCTTTTGCTACTTCAGGCAAAAATGAAGCTGTTTGGATTACTTCCAGTCTGGCTCTCAATATGTACAAACAAAGAAGCAACTGTGCCTGTGATTTAATAAAAGTGATTATCTGTAATGAAAAGCTGTGACCCTTCTGTAATTCATCTAAATGAGATCTTCGCAATAAAGAGGAAAATTTCTTCCTTCTTGGCCTTGACATCCTGGATGAGAACATCATTGTTCCAAGTGAGATACTGAGATAAAACCAAAAGCTACAGAGTGCTACTGAGCACAAAGTTCAGCTTAGATTCTGACTTAATTCTCTATACAAAACTCAATATACATTCCAGTGGGAGTGGGATGAGCCCCTAGCAATGAGGTAAGCTTGTATATGATGTGTCTAGCAGCAAAATGAATAAGCCAGTCAAAGTTATGGGAGCTAGGCACACAAATCACGTGGGCATCTAAGATGCTGGAAAAATGTTTTTTTTTAAATCCTACAAAAATTCTTAGGATTGAAGTAGTAACTGCAATTGCACATTGGATCAAGAATTAAAATTTCATATTCTGTGAGTGAAAAAAGGAAATTTCTATTACAGATAAAAAGAAGTGCATCTTTTTATCATTTTCAAATTACTACAATACTCTATGTATCCAGTAAATTAAAATTCATATGACCCTACCACTATGTTTTGCAAAAACTGGACTCTTCTGATCCAAAGAAATCTAAATTTTATTTAAAAAAAAATACAGCTGAAGAAAATTTCACACTTTTAAGAACAACAACAAAAAGTTAAGAACACTTTTTCTGGAAGTTTAAATGGGATTAGCACCAAAAAGCCACTCCTTCATGAACAGCATGCATCAAAAGGATGGTGTACATTTACCTTAATATAACTATAGTGATGCACATTTGCATTTGGTAATGTTGCTAACAACTTAATTAATAGCCTATGCCTTTATTGGCAGCCAAGAATTGTATTCTCTTTGAATTTCCTGCTGTATCTAAATTTCTTGTCTCCTAAGGGAATGGACCTGATATGGGAAAGAAGAATGTGGGAACCTCTGCCCCTAGTGACACTTCACAGAAAAGCCCTATTGTGAATTATGGTGTGGGACTAAGTTCTTGTTTAGAACACGGAAGCAATTCTGACTAAAAAATGGGCTAACAAACTAATTTAATGTGCTAGTTTACTCCTCATGCTGTATTACAGTTGACTCAGAATTATTTTTCACAAGATGTCAAAGCCAACCCAATTATTTAATTCAGATCATGTGTTTGTCTCTGAAAATGTGACTTTCAGTCATTTTGAAATTACTGATTTTATATAAAATCACTAAAGAACTGACTAGTTTCAAACCATCCTATAGAAATTAGAGGTTTATTTCCCAGGATATTGAATGCTATAATGGAAATAAAGCATTTATTTTGGAATCTTTTATACCTTCTTAAAGTAGTATAGATTACCTCTCTCACAATATCAGAGATTTAAACACCCTAACCCTTGTCAGTGTTAGAGAGCGCTTTAATAATTGGTGAACAAATGTCATTTCTATCTTGGATTCATCAGCTCCTAAGGTATTTCTAGACAAGCAGAATCCCTCTATTCTCTAGTAGAGTTAAGATTCCTCTTATTCCTTATCATCATCGTTTTGTGTATTGCTCAATGTCGCACTAGAGCAGTAAGTATTGCATATTACATTTTCTGTTCAGACCAATATTAAGATTCATAGCTTTTAAAATCTAACACTGACTGCCTTCACCTCCAACAAATTAGTAACTTGATATTAAAGTCACATAACCATAGCAATGAAAATTAAAGTAAAAATTATATTTCTTCTCTGCTGGTGCAGGTACTTAGGCTGTCACTGAATTACATGAAGGGAACTATTAGCAGTTGGCTCAAGAAAAGTTGCATGTGTCAGACCAATATTTAATATTTAACATGGAAAAAAAGAAACATTAAGATTGCTTACTGAGCACAAGAGTCAGATGATTTTGATTGATAGCCTGTTTCCTTTGGTAAACAATAGATACTTGTGTGTTTAAGAACAAATATATCTAAAAAACAAATGGAAATAAACTGCATCCACATCTCAAGCTTAGAGCTTTATCTATTATTTTCACAGCTAGTTTCATAAGTGGCAGTCCTCATCTCCTAGGAACTGATTCACACATCATAACATCTAGCACTAGACTACTGCAGTAAAAATGTGTGGCTGTTATCCAAGAATCACAAAAACCAAACTTATTTAATAAAACATTGCCTACAAGCAAATTAACTTCTTCAATATTTGTATATCAATGAAACTACAGAAAGTGAAAAGAAAATTACACTTGCCATAAAACCAAGTATTAATTTACCACTGAGGGATTAAGAAAAAAGTGTAGGCACATCTATAGTTATATAATATTTTTGATAGACAGAAAGCAATTTGTGTTCAAAATTAAGCCTTTCAATGGAGAAAATCTTGCTCTCTCAAGCCCTGGAAGTCTCTAATCACCCCCACTGAGCCCTGCCCAAGTGACTGCAGCTGGCAAGGGTGTTCTGTGCTGCTGGTGGTGGATGTCTGAGAAAGGAGGAAAGAGAAGGCAGACATACCTGCAGTATGAGAATGCCAGAAACAACCAGTGCTAAACCTCTTCATTGTCATCCTTATCCCCTCAACCAAATCAACAGTGACACACAGGGTGCAAATCCAGGTCAATTTTTCCTCACAAAATCCCCACAACTACTCTAAAGCACTATTGGATATTGTGTGTCATAGTAAGCAACTAGAGTGATTTATTGAAATGTTGTAGGAAAAAAGATTAATCTACACGTTCTAAAAATTAATGAAACTTGAACCACTGGAAGTCCCATTACGCTATAATATGGCAAAGCCATACACTGTTGCACTTGATTCAAAGTGTGGATTCTCCTTTATTTGAATTGTTCTTGGGGAAACAATTGTATTATCAAACCAAACATTCAAACGTTTCTGGGGATTTGGGTTTTGTGGAGGTTTCTGGCTTTAGGGGTTTTTTTTGTTGGATTTCTCCCAAGTCCCCCACACCCCAATCCCTCAGATATGAATTCTGAAAAGAGTATCAAGCACAAAACACAGTTTAGTCAGCTGGGTCATGACAAAGCAAGTTTTCTAAATAGATAAAAACATCCTCCATGTAATAAAGTTACTTGTAATGACAAGATGGTAAATAAATAAGCAGTGCAATTTGCTGGTTTCCTCTGTGTGCAATATATGAAGCCATAACTGTTGTGCTAAACTAACTGTGTCCTCCTAGAAAGATTTCCAATAACAATTACAGTGCTGATTGCATTGCTACTAAATAGATTTCCCTGTCATGTTTCCTTGATTATATGTAAATATTTCCTAAATTAAACATGTTTTAAGCTCCATTTAAATGTAGTACAATTGGATAGATAGTGTGTCAAAATTATGCAAGGTAGAACATGACTACAAGGACTACCAGGCTAAGATTTATACCTTTTAGGTTCAACTGAAAGCAAAATAATTCATTTTAAGTAATGTCATTTAACAATACACTATGAAGATAGTCTGGTTTTATGCTATGGAAAGTATGCCAGCTTTTCTAAGCTATTAAAAAAATAAATCTGAAGTTTAGTTCATGTCAGTCCTTAAAAGCCCCAGACACTTATTACAACAACAAATCCATAATACAAAAGTGTGATGTAGAATAAGATATCTTTCCATTAGCACGATAAGTTAATCCATGAATAGGAATGGGTGATGGGCATTTCTTATACAAAGTAATAAATACTATGTGGAAAAACATTAACAACACCTTGAAGGTTTTCATTGCTCACTTCTAAATTTCTGGGATTTTAAAGATGCAAAGCTCTTTCTTTCTGATCTTGATATATTTTATAGTTTTAGAATTCTGCCTTAGTCATTCTTTTCTCTGAATACTGAAAACTCTGGACACATGCTAGGAGAATATTGGATCAACTGTTAGCTCAAAAATGACATGATTTTACTTTAAGCATACAGAAGAAACTAAGCCTTTGGTTAATGTAAGGTTTCTTTCTTCTTATTTCTGTAAAAATGGGCTTTATATCTATTTATCGATATCTTTCCTCAGAAGTTATTGGTTAATCACATTTTATTTACTATTTACTTTATTCTGGATTTTCTGCTATTATGAAAACTTCTCAGAATGTTATTACTTCCACAAAATAAGAAAGTTAGGTAAGCTTAAACTAATTGGTTCCCCCACACACACTATTTTCACCTCAAGGGTTTGGAAGATAAAGATGCACTAAGAAAATTAAGTAAACTTTAACATCTTTAAAAATGTACATCTGATGCCATAGAAAATATAAATCAGAGTTTTAACACAACATAGTTTCAAAGTCAGCCATTTAAATATGTTGAGTAAGTTGAAAATATTTTAGACTTGGGGGAAATTCTTGATGTTAATGAATGAAAATCCAAATGGCCATCCATCTTTAGAGGAAGAAGACAAAAATAAAATATAAATACTGATAATTTTCTCAATGAGGAGTGACACTTTTGGAAATCCTTCTTTAATATGGTAAGATTGCACTCAAAGGAAATAAAATTAACTCTACAGCATTTGACATAAAATCCGCACTTTCCAGTTAACATCTATGTTGCTTTCTATAAAACTAGTCATGATTTTTCTGATCAAATTTGGGGTGATTTATAAATAAATTTTGAAAGGTAGTAACTTATCTCTGAATTTCATCTCAGATGAAATGCTCAGATCTTCTTGAGAATGTCTGTCATCTAATGGACCACAGAGTAAAGATTTGTGTTTTTTAGGGCATACTTTTTTATTCTTCAATGAGCCATGAAATAAGCTATGAATACACACAAGTGGGTACACACACACTTCAAAAAACCACTCGATCTTCCTCAGGTAATCCAGAAGTAACAGAAGATAAATCCCATAACACTCATTCCTCAACCATTTGGCTTCCTGACAAAATTGTTAAAAGTCAATGAATTCAGTCCTTCCATTGACTCAGAGGTTTTGGATTAGGAAATGACAGCACCAGCACTAGGACAAGAGATCTGCTTACTTTGAACACTGAGCTTGTTCAGCACAAAAGGCAAATGAGGGCACTGCTGCTTCCAAGAAGAGGCAACAGAAGTCACTGCAAAAAACTCTTCTTTGGTTCTGTAGCCTCTTCAAGAGGACATTCATTTAAGTGCCAGGGGTAAGTGTTCCAGTAGAAGACACACTGCTCCAAACCAGTCAGAAGAGGGGTGAGGTCACCTGACTCTGGGTGACAATTTTTCTTTCCCACTCTCACTGTCTGGTGCTGTATATTCAGCTTCACGTGTTCTGCCTGGGGCAGGTTGCACATGAGCAATACACCATGATTTGTAGCTGCATATAACTCCTGCTGA